>NC_134688.1:279231299-279542410 GCF_050947455.1 Rhinoderma darwinii
ATCACAAGAACCTGACCTACAGACGGCTGAGCGGTTGAATCTTCGTCAAGCCAGGTGGTCGTTGTTCTTTGCTCAGTTCCGGTTCGAACTCCACTACCGACCTGCCGACAAGAATGTGAGGGCCGATGCCTTGTCTAGGTCATTTGAAACAGAGGACACTGTGGAGTCCCCACAGAATATTATTGATCCTTCCTGCATCTTCTCTGTGAACCCTCTGCAAGTTAGAGACATTCCTCCGGGAAGGACTTTTGTACGTCTGGCAGACAGAGGAAGAATTCTTCGGTGGGGTCACAGTTCCAAGCTGGCAGGTCACGCGGGTGCTCGTAAGACCCAAGATCTAATCACCCGTCAGTTCTGATGGCCCACGCTGCCCAAAGACGTCATGGACTTTGTCTTCTCATGTATGGTATGTGCAGCAAATAAAGTTGCCCATTCCAGACCAGCTGGTCTGCTCCTACCACTGTCTGTGCCCATTGCTCCCTGGCAGAATGTTGCTATGGACTTTGTCCCGGATCTCCCTCTCTCTGCGGGTTGCAGTGTGATCTGGGAGGTGGTGGATCGATTTTCTAAAATGGCTCATTTTGTTCCCCTGACTGGCCTGCCTTCTGCTGCTCGACTGGCCGACCTCTTCATTCAACACATCTTCCGTCTGCATGGCTTGCCTCTGCATATTGTCTCGGATCAAGGGTCCAGTTCACCTCGAAGTTTTGGAGAGCACTCTGCGGTCTCCTCGGTGTAAAGATGGACTTCTCTTCAGCCTATCATCCCCAATCCAATTGGCAAGTCGAGAGGGTTAACCAGATTATGGAGAACTATCTGCGTCACTTTGTTTCCAGTCGGCATGATGACTGGGTGCAGCTGCTCCCATGGGCAGAGTTCTCCTATAACCACACTAGTGAGTCCACCACCTCCAGTCCGTTCTTCATCATCTATGGCCAACACCCTCGTATACCTCTTCTCTACTATGTCCCAGGTGCCTGCAGCTGACTCTGCCTTCAGGATCTTTCTGCACATATGGCAACAGACTCGATCTTCTATACTTCTGGCAGTGGACCGCATGAAGAGAAAGGCAGATACAAGAAGACGGGATCCTCCTCAGTTTCTTCCAGGTACGAAGGGCTGGTTGTCTTCAAAGAATATCCGGCTGAGGGTGCCGTCCTGCAAATTTGCCCCTAGGTTCCTCGGACCCTTCGAGATCCTGCTGAAGATTAACCCAGTGTCTAACAAACTGTGGCTGCTTCCTACCCTCAAGATCCTTAACTCCTTCTATGTCTCTATATAAAAGAGTATCCGGCACACGAATTTTGAAAAAAAGGTATTTTTTTATTTATGTTGTTTTTGTTTTTAATGCCAGTGGCAGAGTGCGACGTTTCGATCTAGGTGACCTTCATCAGGCACTGAGCCGTGCTGGGAAAGTGAATTGACGAGCGCTAGTGGTGCTGATAGCGGCTGGCTATCAGAATTGACGTTACTTGACGTCAATTCAGTTTCCCAGCACGGCTCAGTGCCTGATGAAGGTCACCTAGACCGAAACGTCGCACTCTGCCACTGGCATTAAAAACAAAAACAAAATAAATAAAAAAATACCTTTTTTTCAAAATTGGTGTGCCGGATACTCTTTTATATTTATGTTTGGGTTGGGCCTCTATCCGTGCAAAACCTCACCTTTCCACGTATCTTGTGCTATCTGAACCTATACACAAATACTTCTATGTCTCCTCGCTGAAGCCCATGGTCCTGAACCGCTACTCCAGGACTCCTAGTTCCGCAGTGGCTCCTAGCGGCTCGTCAGGGACTTTTGAAGTGAGGGAGATTCTGGCCACCAAGAAGGTGGGAGAAATTACGTTTTATTTGGTGGATTGGAGGCGATTCAGTCCAGAAGAGAGAGCTTGGGAGCCAGAGGAGAACATCGATGCTCATGTCCTTGTGAGGAAGTTTCTCTCCCGCTCTGGTCCCAAGAAGAGGGGGCATAAGAGGGGGGATACTCTAATGTCTATGGCCACGGCCCATCGTTCTGTCTTACCCCTCGGCCATGGACATGTGTGTACTCTGCAGTGTCGTCCCCCTGTGAGGCGCTGGCACTCACTTCCTGTTATCGAGACTGTCTCCCGGAGGGCGTGCGCACCTGCGCGTGCACGGTCTTAAAGGGCCAATGCGCACATAATTGCAGGAAGTCTGCAATCAAGCCCAGAATGCTACTGGACTATAAAAAGGGCTCTGCCCTCTTGTTCTTTGCCTGAGCGTTGTTCGTTACCCAAAGTTTGTCTTGCAAATGGTCTCCTAGTGTCTTCCAGTTCCCAAGTGTTCCCTGTTCCTGTATCCTGTATCCCATGCTATCCTGGTCAAAGTGCCGTGCTGAGCTGTTGTCGTGTTGTGCTGTATTCCACGCCTGTTCTGCTACTCCACGCCTGACGTCTACCTGCTGCCTGGTCCCAGCCAAGCCGGCCTTGCTACTGTCCAAGTTGCCACATGTACCCTTTCTGGACTATAGACTCTGTACTATACCTGTTTGGCCAGCTGCCATCCCGCTACGCGGTTCGGCCCAGTGGGTCCACACCCCGCATCGTGACAGTGGTGTACACCGAGTGTGGCTCTTTTTGTTATAATTATTTAATTCATTAATTTTGAGGGCAGTTGCCCACTTTATCTGTTAATTTAAAGACAAATCAGCCTCTAAAAAAAGAGGCTGATGTGCCAAGCATTTTTGGCAGAATCCATTAGAAATGTAAAATATCTGCCTAAAAAACGCATCAAGAAGTAACATGTTACTTCGTTTTTATGAGTCATATATTTAGTGTGTTTTTGGAGACAGCCGTGTATAATTAGGCCACACATACACTACACAGATTTTTTCCAGTGAATTCAATGGCAAGCTGTTTGCAAGCATTTTCAAGGCGTATTTTGGAGCATAATGCGACCGTTTTACGCTCACTAAATTCTGCATGAAAAAACTCAGTGTGAACATACAATTAGCACCTAAAAGTCAACATAGTGTTTAAAGGTGGACTTTCACATTAAGGCTATGTGATCATCAGGTTTTTTTTAACCAAATGATTTTACTATTTATTGGGGACCAGTGAATAGAAGCCAGATTTGAGAGAAAATATACATCTGAAATGCCATTGGAATACATAGATATCCTTGCTCTTAAAGAAGCGTGCACAAAGTTGGTCAAAAGTAAAAACACGCCCAGTTGGGCATTAAGAAACGAATTAGCATAGATCTAAAATTGCTCGTAACTTGCTCAAAAATGATCATTTTTCAAAATAAAAACCACTGTTCTCTACATTACAGCGCCGATCAGATTATGTAGGAGATAGGGCACTTATAATCTGGTGACAGAGCCTCTTTAACATTATGCCTCTTACAAAGAAATGTCAATAAGTTACAAAGAAAAGTTAAAAAAAAGGGATTTCTTCAAATGTGATTTCCATTCTATAAGCCATTTGTATATAAATCTATGGAAATTAACGTAGTTCTTGAATAATCTTAATATAAATGTGACATGGAAATCCACACTTAAGGACAATGTATTCTTTATATCTCTTTCATGTATTGTTTTTTTGTTTTGTTTTTTACATAACCATTGAGCTATTGTTGTTATGTAAAAACAAAATGGTTCCACTTACATAGAGTAGTTCATTCATAAATTGGATAGGGCTTTTCTATTAGGTTTGACAGCTGCCTGTAGTATGTGTTTTCTCAAGCTGCCCTCAGCAGGCATTTATGCCTAAATGCCAGCTCCTCCCTTTCACACCCCTGAAAGAAGAGAAACACACTGAATAAAGTCTGTGCCCTTTCACTAAAGTCTAATTCCTTGATAGCATCTCTGGTGGTAAACTATGCTTCAGTCTAGCAAGCACTATCAACAGTTACAAAGACATTTAGGACTTTCTTTACTCTTTTACTGTGTACTTATACTTATTCTCATTGGAAATTTCATATACTTCCATATGCTGTATATAGTAGATTTTAAGCCAGAATTACCCCATGTTTCAGAATATTGCAGATGAAAATTAAGAGGGTATTTAAAACACCAGCTAAAATTTCAACTATTAACATCCAGGATACAAGTAAATGATTTTTTTAAGGAACGTCCACTCATCGGACAATGTATCAAAAGGAGAGAGGAACCTATCCATTACAGCTGTGAAAAATTTAGACAAGACCACATCAGCAAGCCCTGACCTTCACAGATTTCAGCATTTAAATGCAAGTATGTTTCCTTTCACGGACAGTAAGGGGGGTTTTACATAGGACGATTATTGTGCAGACGAGCGTTAATATAACGCTCGTTGCCGATAATTTCCTTGTGTAAACAGGGGAACGATCAGCAGATGAAACGCTCGATCATCTGCTGGTTGTATCATTTTAAACGTGTAAAATATTATTGTTGTCGGCAGCACATCTCCCTATGTAAACAGGGAGACGCGCTGCCAACATGATAATAATGGGGACCTCTCGTCCCCAACCATAACTCCGTGTGACAGGAGTAAACGAGCGCTGATCAACGATGTCTCGTTGATCGGCGATCGCTGCACCGCCCGAGTGTCAGCTGGTGTAAAAGGGCCTTAGGCCTCATGCACACTTCCGTTTTTTCCTTCAGGATGCTATCCGTTTTTGTCACTGATAGCACCCTGAACCCATTCATTTCAATGGGGCCATGCACACCTCAGTTTTTTTTTTGACGGTCCATTGCTCATTTCCGTTCCAAAGTAGAGCATGTCCTACTTTGGTCCGGGATTCCGTGACCGTGAGGCCCATGCAAGTCAATGGGGCCGTCAAAAAAACTGAAGGCACACGGAAGGTATCCGTGTGCCGTCCGTGTGTGACGGAGCCGTTGCCTAGCAACCGCCGGGCGGGCAGAAAAACATGACAAAAATATTACACTAATCGGCAGCCAATAACTGATAGAGAAAAGAGGCTGCTGATTAAAAATAAAATAAAAAGCCTTTCATACGTACCCGGTCGTTGTCTTGGTGACGAGTCCCTCTTCTTCCTCCAGTCCGACCTTCGTTTGTGACGCGGCAGCCTGTGATTGGCTGCCGAGGCGACATGGATTGAACGTCATCGCTGGAGGCCGGACAGGAGGAATGTAAGTATGAATTATTATTTTTTTTATTACATTATTTCCGTGCGCCGAGCATGGTACTGTCACCCTGGACAGTACCATGCTCGGCGCATGGAAACGGAAACACGGAGTGCACACGGGAGTGCACACAAACCACACGGCCGCTAAAACGGGTTCACGGACCCGTCAAAAGCGGCCGTGAAAAAGGTGTCGGAAGTGTGCATGAGGCCTTAAGCAAAGAGATCTTGAAAATAGTGAGGAATTGAAACACAAAGTATATTCAAAACGTGCATACATTTATTTTGTAATACAATAATTTGCTTTATTTACATACCCAAACGTTTTTACATTCCATTTTTACATATTAGCATGGTGACTCAAGTTTTTATTTTCACGTGCAGCCAAGTATAAAGCTCATTCGATTTTCAGAGCCATATGTAGTTTTTTTGTTTGTTTGTTTGTTTGTTTTTGTGATTTTATGCATCTACTATAGCAAGTGAAAAAAAACATCAACATAGGCTTTGGGATCATAGATCCTTATGATAGAAACTAAGAATTGCTTTCCAGGCTCCTCAGCTTACACTACACACATGGACATTGTACAGAATAGCATAGTAGAAGGGCACTGCCAGCCCTAAGTAACAGTACAGCAGATGTTCTCGTCTCATTATTCAGAAAGCTGAGGCATTATTTCTATTACTCTAGGCACCTGCGCTTCCCAGGGGTACAGATGCTATCCATTTGTGCATATAGTGTGTTCAATGTCATGTATGCATTAACTCTTCCCATACAGTATAATCTGATCTCCTTTTGTCAAGGAAATAACGACAACGTTCCAGTTCAACACACAGACCAAGGACTCAGCTTTAATGTTTGTTTTCTGTAACAGCAAAACTATTGCTTTGTCTTTGCCATGCAATCCACACACCCAGCACTAAAAATAAATGCATATAAACACAAGACAGCGATGAATCAGATAAGGGTATAATTAAGGATCAGTACATACAGTACATTCCTTTCTCGGAATGTAAAGGATTTATGGTCTGTAAACAGGGCAGACGTTAGATTATAGCACAGACTTTATCCGATAAAGTACTTACATTATATAAACATTGTAAGTTTAGTTGTTAATATGTAGAAATGATCATAGCGGTTAAAGCTGCAGCTTTTAGTTGCACTTTGGGCTCCAGATCATATTCAGCTCCAGCTAGAGTAATAAAAGATAAGCGGCTCCTTGTCATGCATGCTTTTACCTGGTATAAACTGTATGCCCATTGTCATGTGCTGTCAGGTGCCACCACATACTGCTCTGTGATCCCATTTAGATAAGAGTGGCCCTACTGTAATTTGCAACAACACACAATTGTGCTTGCCCCCTTGCCTGTAGGCATGTTTGTTATTACTCACCATTGCCGATACAGATTAGCATTTCGTCTTTAGAAACAGTTGTTTCAACTCTATTCTAGGGTCTAAAGAGGATTGACTATGTTTTGGGCTGATCCTATTTTCTTATCTTTGGGGTGTACCGGTGCAGGAGGGGCCAATATAAAATGCACCTAGTATGCAGCACGTCCATAAATCGAACTGTATATACATGCATGTAAACAAATATACATACATGTATCTAGAATGATTATTTTCTATTATCACAAAAGTTTTCCCGTATGAAAATTGTACATAATGTGGAAAACATCTCTGCTGTAAATCTGTGTCGTATATAAGACTCTTTTTTTGTCTCTTTATACCTTTTCTTCAGATCTTTATTTGAGCACATTATTTTTGTATTTTCTTTTATTCACTTATAGTAATATAGACTCATTTTACATGAAATATCTGTGCATGATGGTGGTACAAAGACAAACGTTTCTTTCTACCACCCTTAATATTGTATACATTTGTCATGATCTTTTATCAATATTTACTTATATAGTGCCCTCAGCTTTACATTTCGGTACAGTATGTATAACTATATCTGTCCTGGTGCAGACAGATGGAAACACAATGTAGACTAGATAAAATAGGTGAGCGAGCCCTGCCCTTATGAGCTTACAATCTATAAGGAGCGCATTATGTTCTCAGGCTGACTGTCATAGATAGATCTTAATTACCATCTAGTTAAATGGCATTATTGTTATTTTTTGCTTTATTCTACAAAGACATTATTTAACGGTGACTCTTATTTCCCATAGGGCACCCTGTCTCAGTGGCATAACCATCTGATAGGCAGCAGTTCATAGAGTCTAACAACAACACATGGGTAGGGATTCAGCTCAAGTGGATTGAGGCCAACCAATCAGGAGCAAGGGGCGTGTCTAATTAGCCTCCACCCCCCAGTATTCTGTCTTGAGAGTCCTATTTAGTAATGCACTCTGGTGGAGGAACTAGTCTGGTGGACTGCTCTGGATTCCTCTCATTTACACACTGATTGGATTTACAAAGGACGGATCAAGGGAGCTGCTGCTTTGGGTGAGTGTATTAACCTGGTTGTTACAATGAGTCTCTGCAAATTTGCTTGTATATCATACTATGCTGTTACTGGTATGTATTATGCATTTGTTATTTATATAGTGCTAATACACTGTGTTAATATTGACCTTACAATAACCATATATTAGTTGTACATAAAACATAATGCACTTTTGAATTACTATAAACCATTGTGAGAAGGACATTTCTAATGCTCAGATAAACCTTGCTAAATCAGAAAAATAACAGAATAAAAGAAGAAACCCTAAGTGCATTATCATATTCCTTTGTTCAGAAACCTCAACAATGCTTTGACTTGTTAAGGGTTAAACTTTTTCCGTTTAAAGTCTTTTGTTTTCATTGTAAATCCCCTGTGACTTTAACGCACATCTAAATGGGTATGACACTCAATCCTATTAGAGCCCGGTCTGTAAACACCTCCATCAGTTACATATGGATACACTTGGCTTCATAGTGTTACAATTTCTTTTCTTCACTATAACAAAGACATGGACTTTTGTATCACATGACAATTAACGATACGTCCCATACATTTATATTCTTATACGTACTACATCAGAAAGCTCTATGTTATATCATACCATTATATCATATTTAACCCTGAAATGTAAATTACTTTATTATACAGCAACCCATGTCACATGACAGATGAGACTATTAGTTTAAAGCCACAGTTCAAATAGATATCTGCTTTTAAATAATATAATACATAACATCAAATAATACAACTGTCATATCAGATATTTTGAAATATTTTCTCCATCTTTCTATAAGAGGGTAATACAATACATTACTATTGTTAACCCTTGCTTGCACCGCATAAGAATATTTTGTAATATCTTACCGATACTGCTTTTGTTTATATCGGCCCATCCCCAATTAAATGATTGCTAAAATGTCCTTACCACACGCACACAAGGGACAATTTCGTGAGAAAGCATTGACCTAACAACATCATTTTATACTGTTGAATGAGAGCTGAATCCCCAGAAGAAACAGAGGTAAATAATAAAAAAAATATCAAAAGAGTGCGATGGTCTTGTGTACATAGCTGGGTATATTTAACTGTGCAACATTATTGTGTCTTAGTAAATATTATTACTTATTAATATCTTAATAGATTATCACTGCAATGAAGGAAAACGTCTGAAAAAAAAATGTTGAACATGTTTCTCCTCGTATGCTAAATCACATAGTTGCATGAATTGTTGCCACAGGGGCAAAAACTTATGATTTGCACGGCTTATGCTCACTAGACAAGAATGAGGAATAAACTCATATTTTGGATTTGCGATGGAAGATAGCTATGTAAGGTTTTGTTCACACCACGTTCAGTGTGGTTTACGTGCAGCGTTTGCGCAGGGCAATATTTCCAGAGCATACGCTAAGCGGGTCTATAAACCCCTATGGGCCGGAAGGATGCCCAAATAGTGCCCTTTTAGAATCAGATAGACATGTATAAACCAGTATACTTTTTTTTTAACTATTCAGTTTGCCATCGCAAAAAAAAGTTTAACATGACAGCCTATTGATGACGTATGCAAATGGCATACAGTTTGCATACATGAAGGGTTTAGATTTGGCGCATACGTCAGAAGATTTTCTCGGCGTATGTCCCAAACGTAAACATTAAACGTGAGGTGATCAAAGTCTTAATATCTTTAAGAAGGTAATGCTCTACTTTAAAGTAAGCTATGCAGGTGTTACATACCAATGAGAGGAAATTTGATCTGAATGTTGATGAAAATATTGACAGATGGAAGTAATCCTTTAAAATAAGGCAGATCACACTTTGGTTGGCACCGCTGCAGTAATAAACATAAGAATAGTAGCTTGCCTTGGCTGTTTCCTTGTCTCCGTGTAGAATCTATGTGCAGTTGGAGTGTAATTCACAACAGTCACCTATTCACTTGAAAAAGTGCCATAAAGCCAAGTGGGTACAATTTACCTGGTTTTAAAATTAAAGTAAAAATTTAGGAGCACTATAAAAATTACTAAATATTCATTAACAGATTCTGTCTAAATAGTTTTGCATACATTCAGATATATATTGCAGTAATGTAAAATTAATGATTTACCTTTTTCCTAACATAGGGAATGGCAGACCCAATGATGATGCCAGCCATGCAAAACGGACATCCCAGTTATAGGATGAACATCAACACTATGCAGGCTCAACCACATCCTCATTCTGCTCGAAGCATGCCTTCAGTACCAATGATGCAATATGGAGTTGCTCACCCAGATGGAAACATGAGGGCACGGATGAGTATGCACCAGCATATGTCAAACCCTATGATGTATCCTGGACAAGCTCAATCCTATATGGGAACTCAGCAACTAATGGCTACAATGCATCTTCAAAAACTCAACACTCAGTACCAGGGATATCCAATGATGAGTAATACTGGACTTGTACAGGGACTCCCAACTTATAAAATGGCACCGAATCACCACCAGAACATGCCTACCTTAAATGTGACAGATGCTGACTTAATTGATGAGGATGTATTAACATCTTTAGTGCTGGAATTAGGTTTGGACAGAATCGAAGAGCTGCCTGAACTATACTTGGGGCACAATGAGATGGATTTCATTTTGGACTTTGTAGGCAAGCAGCAAGTTAGCACAGTGACCTGCTGATGGACAATGTTTTGTAGACAACCGTGATACTCAGCTGCACTGTATATGGCTTCCAGAAGTCCAAGATTCAATAGATGTCACCCCTCTGTCCTCACCTCTAAACAGAATGTGGTAAAATAAGGCAAATGAAATATACAGCTCAAATTTAATGGACACAATAATCTGTATTTGAAGGATTCAAGAAATGACATATGGAAGAAGATTACCATACTGAATTTAGCTTTAAACTTTGCACTAAACCATAGCCACCAGCTAAGGTTTATTTCCTTGGATTGACCGCCAGTAGCTGTTGATATAAACAATGGCAATTGTAATAGCTCTGTTAACATGTAACATGTAATGATTCCGGTGATTTCACGTAACTGGCCTGGTGATGGTTTATATATATTTTTTTGTATGCACAATCAGTTTCCTTAATGATAAAAATCTGATTTATTTTTTTTCATTTTTAGGACACAACAATTGTTACAGATCTCTCCAGATTTGCACTAGACTGATAAAAGCTTATTACTGCGTGTCTGTTGCCAGGACTAGCTTATTACGTTTGGCCGAAACCACTCTTAGGCCAGGTTCACACAATGAAAGATCCTAAAGAGAAGACAACTATAAAGGAAAGACTGTTATTCTCCACTGCTTGTTTTGGCAATAAGTTGCATCAAAAACTGCATTGTGTGAACCTGATCAATTGTGAGATCTCTTTGTAGTCACACTATTATAGACACATGAGCTCTAGACATCACTGTAAAATAACTAAAGATACTAGGATCATTGATTCAACCCTGGGTCCCTATTTGTATAAACCCAGATATGGCTTCTATGTTTCTGCTCAGATATAAACCCAAGTGCAATGTCGGGCAATTTTAGAGAATTTTCAATAAAAGTTTGCACTATACAGTTGGGTGGTAGCAGGTTTTTTGAAGACTTTTTAAATTATTCCATTACATCAAGCGTACGGTCTACAGTGTCCTACAGACAGCCATATAGACTCTGACTCAAGGAGAGAAACATAATTGGCGTAGTAACAAGTATGTTATAAATAAAAGATCAATAATCAAACTTTATGTGTGGGTATAAACATTAATATTAAGATTAGATAAACATGATATGGTAATATGGAAACCAAACTGTTTTGTCATCAGATATTGATAAGATACTTGATGCCCTCTTCTATAGCTATGAGACACAGTTGACGTGTGTTTATATTTAAAATATAATACATGAAAGAGATATGTATTATGACCTGAATCAGACTAGACTTATATGAGTATTAGGAGATATCATATGGTGCATTGATTTTGTAGAGCTACACAAGTGGTTTATAGCTTCCTCTTTGCTTGCTGTTGACTTGACCATGAAAGAAAACAATTTTGCAAACTTTATTTTACTGTAGATATACAAAATGTTTTATTGTAAATATTTTTTCTGATGCTAATGCAATCCTGAGGGCTGGTCCTCTTCTATTTTGAAATAGGCAATAATACTGCAGTAAGGGCCTGTTCACATCAGCGTTAGTTTCCGCTGAGGGGTTCCGTTAGAGGTTTCCGTCTGTTTAACCCCTCAGTGGAAAGGCAAACAGAAACCTCAGCTTCCGTTTCCCTCACCATTGAACTCAATGGTGACGGGAACCTAGCTAATGGTTTCCGTCTGTCACTGTTGTGACAGGGTTCCGTCGTTTTCACGGAATCAATAGCGCAGTCGACTATGCTATTGATTCTGTCTGAAATAACAGAAGCCTGTCACAACGGTGACAGACGGAAACCAATAGCTAGGTTCCCGTCACCATTGAGTTCAATGGTGAGGGAAACGGAAGCTGAGGTTTCCGTTCGCCTTTCCGTTGAGGGGTTAACCCGACGGAACCTCCGACGGAACCCCTCAACGGAAGGGCAACGGTGATGTGAACAGGCCCTAATATGTTCTTTAATTGTTGATACAATTGTAATATAAAATAAATAAAATGGCCAAGTTGTGGCTTTTCAAAAATAAAAACAAGATGGTTTTCTTTGATATGTAAAGAAGACAGAACTAGGGAACATCAAACCTACACAAGGGCACACACTATAAAAGGTTTCATATCAGAACAATATATATTTTATTTACATATTCTATAATAAATAGTCCAAAAATTAGAGGAACATCACATACAATAGATATAGACGTCACTTAGTAAAAACATTCCCAACATGAAGCATACATGGTAAAAACAGTAAAGTGCATAAGGCAGTAATAAACATATGCAAGAAAGGATGCATATTATTGAGGAACTGCTTCTCGTTCTATGGTAACTGAACCAAATAAGATCATATAGGGCATATAGAGCATGTAAGATATCACGTTCCTAACACACGTTTTGCCATTGCTTCTTCTGCAGCCTCATCTGAGTAGCTCTGAAACGTTGTTCTTTGTATGGAATACCACTTTAAATTGTCTTGTTAATTATATGTGCTAAACCACAGCTGTTTTTGATCCTTCATAGAAATAAAAGACCCTATGGTCCGGTAAATGTATATCTATTGTTTATATAAACAATAGATGTACATTTACGGGACCATAGTGTCTTTTATTTCTAGGAACGATAAACGACTGTGGTATATCCCATATCATTTACATATTGTATTGTACAATTTTAACCAACTATAAGGGAGTCTAGAGAGCAGGTATGTGTTTGGATAGTTATAAGGATAAGTGATTCTTTTGGAGGGTTGAATTGAACCACTGGCTCAAACAACAAGGGCAGCCGAGTACACTCACATTTGCTACTTAAATTGCCTTTTGACAACCATTGGACTGGCGTACCTTGGCACCCCAGAGGAAATTATTTGTTGGGCTTACACTCAGTATCCTAAACCACACTATTATCAGTGCACACATAGGTCACATAATTAACCCTTTCATAACCAAGGGTCATTGATGCCCCTGTGTCCAGGTCAAATTTTCCATTTCTGATATGCACTTCTTTAAACGATAATATCTTTGCAACCGCATTGGCTATTACAACTATTTTTACTTTGTTTTTTTTTACAAGACTTATGAGGCTTTCATTTTCTAGATTTGTTTAATTAATTCTGTGTTTTTAATTTTTATTATGAACAGACAAATCACAAAAAATGTGAGAAAAAAAAACACTTTTTTGTATTTTTTTATATAGATTTATCTAATATATATATATATATATATATATATATATATATATATATATATATATATATGAGAGAGAGAGGTAGAAAGCAGCAGCACTCACTAAAATTGTTGTACGGGTGCCCAGCAAGTCGTCCTGATCCTCGGACGGAGTATTAAACATAGAAAGAGAAAACTTGCAGCACTCCAGTATGAAAAAATGGTGGTTTATTCAGTCAAACACACAGCAACGTTTCAATCCTACAATAGGACCTTGAGAAAGGTCCCACTGTAGGATTGAAACGTTGCTGTGTGTTTGACTGAATAAACCACGATTTTGTCATACTGGAGTGCGGCAAGTTTTCTCTTTCTAAATATAAATATATATATATACACACACTGTACAGCTCTGTAACACTTAGTCTTCTCTCTCCGTCACCCTGGATCGCTGTGAGGGGAGAGTGAAGAGGGCTATAAGGCTATATTCACACTATGTGAAAAAAAGGGCAGTTAACAACGGATCAACTGTCAGTTTTTCATGGCTGTTTTGCATCAATGGGTCTCAAAATTTGAATCCATTTCCCGGCCGTCTGACTGTTTTTAACTGCCATTTGCCATCCGTTTTTCATGGACATTAAAAAATGGATGAATTTTATACTTTATTTTTTTTTATCCCAGCCTCCTGAAAACACCACAGTGCACATGTAGATAGGGACGCAATACCACTGCAGATTGTGCCACATTGCCCACTGTAGAAAGTGCCCGTGCCCACATAGATAGTGCCTTACTGTAAGCAGTGCCATTGCCCACATAGTGCCACAGTTCCCACTGTAGATAGTTCCCACAAAGTGCCACACACAGTGCCCATGTAGATAGCGAACACAGTTTCCCTTGTAGGTAGTGCCCATATAATGCCACAGTGCCTATGTAGATAGTGCCACACCCCCTGTATATAGCAACATCCATAATGATTAGTGGGGAAGGGAAAGGAGAGATAGTGTGTGGCTATATGAAAATTAACATATATGAAGAAAATAATAAACTTTATCACATTTGTTATGTAACATACAATTTATAAAATGTCTAATGTAAGTATAAGTATTCGTGCAGCGCACCCTTAATTCCGCACTGTGCAAGTTTATTATTTTCTTTAATATATGTTCATTTTCATATAGCCACACACTATTCCTCCTTTCCCTTCCACATTAATTAATATATATACAATTTGGTGGTGCACACCCTGTGTGGTTCTTTCTCATTGAGATTGCTCTCTTTATTGGATAAGGTATATGCAGACCTTTCTATATGAGATAGCAACATCCAACCTGCAGATAGCACCATCCCCCCTGTAGTTAGCACCATCCCCCCTGTAGATAGCACCATCCCCCCTGTAGATAGCACCATCCCCCCTGTAGATAGCAACATCCTCCCCTGTAGATAGCAACATCCCCCCTTCACATAGCACCACCCGCCTGCAGATAGCGCCACCCCCCTGTAGATTGCACCCTCCCCCCTGTGGATAGCAACATCCCTCCTGTAGATCGCGCCACTCTCCTGTAGATTGCACCATTCCCCCTTTAGATAGCAACATCCCCCGTGCAGATAGCGCCACCCTTAACGCCAGTTAATGGCACCCCCTTCCTGTAGATAGCACCACTGTAGCTCCCTGTAGGAGCGGAATCCCTCTGGCCGGGGATTCCGCTCCTAGAGGGAGTCCCTGATGTCTCTGTCCATATATGGACAGTGACGACAGGGGTTCACTCCAAAAGTGGAATCCCCTGCCAGAGCAGGGATTCCGCTCCAGGAGTAGCCCCTAATGGCATTGTCCATATATGGATAGTGACGCCAGGGGCTTCTCCAGTAGTGGAATCCCCGGGCAGAGTGTCGGCCGGGGTTTCTACTCCTAGAGAGAGCCCCTAATGTCACTGTCCAGATGGACAGTGACGTCATGGGCTCTCTCTAGAAGCGGAATCCCTGACCAGTACGATCTGACATAGGGGATTTCGTTCCTAGAGGGAGTTTAGGTGGCGCTATCTACAGGGGGGTTGTGCATGGCGCCATCTACAGTGGGGGTGTATTATGGGGCTCTCAAAGGCCCGGCAGACATGAGAGTGCAGCGCTGCTCACACTAAAGCAGCACTGCACTCATTAAACCCCGTTCCAGTCTGCCAACGCTTATAAACGTGACAACTGCATGGGGCATCGGCAGTTGGAACGTATATAGCCGTATGGCAGTCGTGAGGGGATTAATAATTAGAGTAGGTTTTTTCTTAGTAAACTCCATAAGAATTTACTATAGTAGCAACTGGCTTCAAATCCTCTTCAAATGGGGTTTTCTTCTTTTAGGCCTTTGGGGCCTATAATTGGGTCAGAACATGGAACTTCCTGAGGATCCACATAATCTGGTGGGTCAGTCCAACGCTGAAGTGGCAGTCCATGGTCTTGAAACGCATCAATTCTGAATAGTAAACGTTTTTTTTACACCGGCCGACAATCGGCTGATGCAGCGAACGGCGATCAACGAGACATCGTTGATCGGTGCTTGTTTGCTCCTGTCACACGGAACTATGGATAGGGACGAGCGGTTGTTACTCCGATTGCTCGTCCCCATACATTATCATCATGTCGGCAGCGCATCTCCTGGTTTACACGGGAAGACGTGCTGCCAACAACGATATTTCCCTTTTTTAAAACAATATGATCAGAAGATGATCGAGCGTTTGCTCGTTCATCTGCTGATCGTTCCCCTGTTTACACAGGGCAATTATCGGCAACGAGCGTTATACGAACGCTCGTCTGCACGACAATCGGCCAGTGTAAAACCCCCTTAAGTCCTGTAGCTAATTGTAGGGTGTCTGAACACCTTTGGTGCTGCTAAAAGGTTTCTTCCATTGGACATCTTTGCTCCAATTAGCAAGAGAAAGCACCATAGATTTTTGTCAGAGCCAATGGACCCTCACCCCCTTTAATTTTATCACAGCTCATTATAATACACAGTGAGACTTATGATGCTATTTATAATAGAATGGCCATATCCATACTTTCAATGGGATATTAAGATTCTGCCAAAATTCACTTAAAGTTCACTACTGTACCAACCAGATTGAATGGGTCAAACTGCGGGTCTCTGGCACAGTAAGTGATTTTTAAAGGGAAGCTCCCCTTTTCACAAAATTGTCATGTTTACATTTTATTTAGATCTTGTGAAGAAATATACACAGTACACAGAAAGCTTAGATGATACCTAGAATTGGCGCTAGGGATTGTGTTCATCGTGGTTTTTGGGTATTCTCATCGCATTATCTATCTCTATCTATGAGTCAACCTTTTAAGAAACACATCAACATATACAGGGGGTTGCACAAGTTGGTATACATGGGAAGATTTTTCAAACAGTCTAATTACAATTTTGTGAGGCAATTCTGAATGAAGAAACACAAAGAGATAACATTATTAGAAAAATAACTTGGTCCGATGAAGCCAACTTCAAACTTTCCGATGCTGTTCATAGTGCCAATAGCGAACACGGCATTTATAGGGGTCTTCCCATGAAGGATATCGACAGGATATGTCATAAATGTCAGATAGATGTGGGTCCCGCCTCTGGGACAGCACCTATCTCTAGAACGGGGGCCCCCTAAACCCCATTCTATCTTAGGGCCTGTTCACATCACCGTTCGCTTTCCGTTCCGGGGTTCTGTCGGAGGTTTCCATCGGGTGAACACCGCAACGGAAAGTGAAACTGAAACCACAGCTTCTGTTTCAGTCACCATTGATATCAATGGGGACGGAAACATCGCTAATGGTTTCCGTTCCTCACCATTCCGGCAGGTTTCAGTTTTAACGACGGAATCAATAGCGGAGTCGACTGCGCTATTGAACCTCCGACAGAACCCCGGATCGGAAAGCGAATGGTAATGTGAACAGGCCCTTACCCGGCTCCGCTGTCTCCTGGCCACTTCCTGGTTAGGTGGTCGGGAGTTATGGAAACAGTCGAGTGCTCGCTGAGCTACGCTGTTTCCGTAACTCCCATAGAAGTGAATTGAAGTTACGTAAACAGCGTAGTAACGCTAGTTGCGCTGTATCCGGAACTCGGTAGCTACGAAAACAGTGTACATGGTCGAGTTACGGAAACAGCATAACTCACTGAGCTACGCGGTTTCCGTAACTTCCTTAGAACTGAATACCAACATGAAAATGAAGACTTCTATTTTCAGCAAGATGGAGCCCTCCCCACTATGCTTTAGTGGTGCATTATTTTCTTGACGAAAAATTACCCAACAGGTGGATAGGCAGAAGAAGCTCGATTGAATGGCCACCATGATAACCAGACTTTACCCCGATGGTCTTTTTCTCTTGGGGAGTTATCAAAGATAAGGTATATTTAAGATAACCATGTACAGTTGATAACATGATTCAATTCATAAAAGAAGCATGCCAAGAAATGACTGCCAATAAAGAACTTTGTGTAAAAATGTCAGTGTAAAACCTATATTACTGCAATGTGTAAATAGTGAAGACCACCAATTTGGGCATATAAGAGATTGTACTTAAAGAGGCTCTGTCACCACATTATAAGTGCTCCATCTCCTACATAAGGAGATGGGCGCTGTAATGTAGGTGACAGTAATGCTTTTGTATTTAGAAAAACTATCTATTTTAAACCACTTTATGAGCGATTTTTAGCTTTATGCTAATGAGTTTCTTAATGCCCAAGTGGGCGTGTTTTACTTTAGACCAAGTGGGCGTTGTACAGAGGAGTGTGACGCTGACCAATCAGTGCCACACACTTCTCTCCATTCATTTACACTGCACTAGCGATATAGTTATATCGCTATGTGCTGCCACATACACACACTATAACGTTACTGCAGTGTCCTGATAATGAATATACATTACCTCCAGCCAGGACGTCATGTGTATTCAGAATCCTGACACTTCTGAATCTTTTCTGTGAGATTCCAGCAAGGCAAGCGTAATCTCGTTTGAAATGACAGGTTACATCGTAATCTCGCGAGATTACGTTTGCCTTGCTGGAATCTCACAGAAAAGATTCAGAAGTGTCAGGATTCTGAATAAACATCACGTACGGGCTGGTAGTGATGTATATTCATTATCAGGACACTGCAGTAATGTTAGTGTTTGTGTATGTGGCTGCACATAACGATATAACTATATCGCTAGTGCAGAGTAAATGAATGGAGAGAAGTGTATGACGTTGATTGGTCAGCGTCATACACTCCCCTGTACAACGCCCACTTGGTCTAAAGTAAAACACGCCCACTTGGGCATTAAGAAACTCATTAGCATAAAGCTAAAAATCGATCATAAAGTGGTTTAAAAGGGCATGACCACACGTGGCGGATTTCCTCCGCAACTGTCCGCATCAATGCCGCACAGAATCTGCGTTGCAGATTCTGCAGCGGATCTGCACAAAATGTGCAGGAAATTGATGCGGACTAGCTGCTGCGGACTGCGGTAAAAGTACTTCCCTTCTCCCTATCAGTGCAGGATAGAGAGAAGGGACAGCACTTTCCCTTGTGAAAGTCAAAGAAATTCATACTTACCGCCCGTTGTCTTGGTGACGCGTCCCTCCTTCGGCATCCAGCCCGACCTCCCTGGATGACGCGGCAGTCCATGTGACCGCTGCAGCCTGTTATTAGCCTGTGATTGGCTGCAGCCGTCACTTAGACTGAAACGTCATCCTGGGAGGCCGGACTGGAGACAGAAGCAGGGAGTTCTCGGTAAGTACGAACTTCATTTTTTTTTACAGATACATGTATATTGGGATCGGTAGTCACTGTCCCGGGTGCAGAAACAGTTACTGCCGATCGCTTAACGCTTTCAGCACCCTGGACAGTGACTATTTACTGACGTCTCCTAGCAACGCTCCCGTCATTACGGGAGCCCCATTGACTTCCTCAGTCTGGCTGTAGACCTAGAAATACATAGGTCCAGCCAGAATGAAGAAATGTCAAGTTAAAAAAGCAAGACGCATCCGCAGCACACATGACATGTGCATGACAGCTGCGGACTTCATTGCGGAACTTAGAATCTCCATTGAAGTCAATGGAGAAATTCCGCCATGAGTCCGCCACTGCTCCGCAACAGACAGAGCATGCTGCGGACACCAAATTCCGCTCCGCAGCCTATGCTCCGCAGCGGAATGTTACGCATCGTCTAAACGAACACTTCTAAATAGAAGTGGAAGTCAATGCAGAAACGGTTCCGCTGCGGATTAACGCTGCGGAGTGTCCGCAGCGGAATTTAAGTGAAATTCCGCCACGTGTGAACCCAGCCTTAAGCAGCACCCTTGCCACCCTCTGTGCGGGGAACTGCTGTACGGCCCCATTTAAGTGAAGGGGGCAAGCGTTAATCCGCAGCGGAGCCGTTTGTCCATTGACTTACACTTTAATTTAGCAGTGTTCGTTTAGACGAGGCGTAAAATTCCGCTGCGGAGCATAGGCTGCGGAGCGGAATTTGGTGTCCGCAGCATGCTCTGTCTGTTGCGGAGCAGTGGCGGACTCATGGCGGAATTTCTCCATTGACTTCAATGGAGATTCTAAGTTCCGCAATGAAGTCCGCAGCTGTCATGCACATGTTATGTGTGCTGCGGATGCGTCTTGCTTTTTTGCCATGACATTTCTTCATTCTGGCTGGACCTATGTATTTCTAGGTCTACAGCCAGACTGAGGAAGTCAATGGGGCTCCCGTAATGACGGGAGCGTTGCTAGGAGACGTCTGTAAATAGTCACTGTCCAGGGTGCTGAAAGAGTTAAGCGATCGGCAGTTACTGTTTCTGCACCCTGGAGAGTGACTACCGATCACAATATACAGCAACCTGTAAAAAAATATAAGTTCATACTTACCGAGAACTCCCTGCTTCTGTCTCCAGTCCGGCCTCCCAGGATGACGTTTCAGTCTAAGTGACGGCTGCAGCCAATCACAGGCCAAGCACAGGCTGCAGCGGTCACATGGACTGCCGCGTCATCCAGGGAGGTCGGGCTGGATGCCGAAAGAGGGACGCGTCACCAAGACAACGGCCGGTAAGTATGAAATTCTTTTACTTTCACTAGGGAAAGTGCTGTCCCTTCTCTCCATCCTGCACTGATAGGGAGAAGGGAAGCACTTTTCCCGCAGTCCGCAGCAGCTAGTCCGCATCAATTTACTGCACATTTTGTGCAGATCCGCAGCAGAATCTGCAACGCAGATTCTGTGCGGCATTGATGCGGACAGTTGCGGAGGAAATCCGCCACGTGTGGTCATGCTCTTAAAGAGTAAAACAGAGATGGGGATGCAGCGCTAAATTAATGCTGTAACCTCTTTTTCAGGGGATCAGCGGGCGCCCCAGAAGTCAGACCCACACCAATCATAAAGTGATGGCATATCCTAGCATTGTAAGATGGCACTACCAATTTAAGTATAAAAGCAAACTACAGCCTACCCTCTCTGTCTATGGACAGGAATGGAAATCTCCCTTGGGCACCAAACAACAAGTGAAGAAATAAAACAGATGTGGAACACAATGTATTTTTTATCTTTGTTATTGTTAGACTCTGTTCACATCTGTTGTTTGCTTGTCTGTCAAGATATGTCAGCTATAATAAGGGCATGTTGAAGCAAGTGCTTATGCAGCAGTTAGCGAAGTGTTCACACAATCTGATAGAATGCTTCATGAGTTTTCCAATAACATGAGAAAGTATGCACAATTTTGGTGTATAATTATGGTATATTCACACGGTCAAATTGTGGTTTATTGCAGCAGTAATCGGGTCAATAAACCCTGATTTGACAGCACTGCATGAATATACCCTAGGCAGTCTATCAATGGGAGTTCATCAACCAAAACGGCAAAAACCGCATGTTAAAAATACAACAAAAAGAACAGTGTGAACCAAGCCTAAGGATGGGATTTTGCATGTCCACAAAAAAAAATTAGAAGCAGTTGTAATGAGTTTAGCGTTATTAAGGCTCTATTCATGCCAGCTGTAGCATTTAGGGTATATTCATACGTAGTTCTTGAGGTGCAGTAAAAAACCGCATGCATTTTTACCACAATTTGGTGCGTTTTTGATGCAGTTAGGGTTAAAATCGCAACCGTATCAAAAACCTCTGGGATCCGCACCTATCCCTAGAATGGGGCACCCTAAACCCCGTTCCACCTCTCTGTGTTCCGGGTGATTTCCGACCATGAAGAAGAAAACAGCGTAGCTCATTCATCTTTCCCTCAACCCTGACCAGTCTACCTGACCCACCCGCTGAAAATCACCCACACAGCATGATGCCGCCAACACCATGCTTCACTGTAGGGATGGTATTGGGCAGGTGATGAGCTGTGCCTGGTTTCCTCCAGACATGACGCTAAGGGTATGTGCACACACACTAATTACGTCCGTAATTGACGGACGTATTTCGGCCGCAAGTCCCGGACCGAACACAGTGCAAGGAGCCGGGCTCCTAGCATCATACTTATGTACGACGCTAGGAGTCCCTGCCTTGCTGCAGGACAACTGTCCCGTAGTATAATCATGTTTACAGTACGGGACAGTTGTCCTGCAGCGAGGCAGGGACTTCTAGCATCGTACATAAGTATGATGCTAGGAGCCCGGCTCCCTGCAATGTGTTCGGTCCGGGACTTGCGGCCGAAATACGTCCGTCAATTACGGACGTAATTAGTGTGTGTGCACATACCCTTAGAATTGAGGCCAAAAAGTTCTACCTTGGTTTCATCAGACCACAGAATCTTGTTTCTCACAGTCTGAGAGTCCTTTAGGTGCTTTTTGCAAACTCCAGACAGGCTTTCATATGTCTTTTACTGTTGAGAGGCTTCTTTCTGGCCACTCTGATATAAAACCCAGATTGGTGGAGTTCTGCAGTGATGGTTGACCTGCTGGAAATTTCTCCCATCAGCACACAGGATCTTTGGAGCTCAGCCAGAGTGAGCATTGGGTTCTTGGTCACCTCTCTAAGGCTCTGTTCACACGGAGTTGCTTGACACGTTTTTTGACGCGGAAACTGCATAGTAAACCTCGCCGAAAAACGGCCAAAAATGGCTCACATTGATTTCAATGGGAGGCGGAGGCGTTTTTTACCGCGAGCGGAAAAACCGGCATGCCCTATCTTCGGGCGTTTACGCCTCTGAGCTCCCATTGACATCAATGAGAGGCAGAGAAAGCGTATTTCGCTGCGTTTTTTGCCCGTTGGACTCAATGGGCACGAGTGAAAAACGCCACAAAAACACCGCAAAAATCGCGGCAAACGGCATTCAGGCAGGTCAAAATCTGCCTCAAAATCCCAAACAGAATTTTGAGGCAGAATTTTCCTCCTGCAAAAAAACTCAGTGTGAACAGGGCCTTACATTGCCCTTCTCCCGGATTACTTAGTTTGTTGGGGCGGCCAGCTCTAGGAAGAGTCCTCGTTGTTTCTAATGTCTTCCATTTAAGAATTATGGGGGCCACTGTGCTCTTGGGAACTTTCAGTGCAGCAGAAATTTTTGTACCCTTCCCCAGATCTGTGCCTCTACACAATCCTGTCTCTGAGCTCTACAGGCAGTTCTTTCCTCCTCATGGCTTGGTTTTTGCTCTGATATGCATTGTCAGTTGTGAGTCCTTATATAGACAGGGGTGTGTCTGTCCAAATCATGTCCAATCAAATGAATTTACCATAAATGGACTGCAATCAAGGTGTAGAAACATTTCAAAGATGATCTAGGGAAACGGGAGGCCTCCAGAGCTAAACTTCAAGTGTCATATCAAAGGGTCTGAATTCATATCAATGCAAAATTTGAGGTTTTCATTTTTAATAAATTTGCAAAAATGTCTAACATTCTATTTTCACTTTGTGTTTCACTTTCAATTATGGGGTATTGAGTGCAGAATGATTTTTTTTATTATTTTAGCACAAGGCCTCAACATAAGATAATGTGAAAAAAGTGAAAGGGTCTGAAGACTTTGCGAATGCATGGTATATGGCCTAGTGCTAGGGCTTTAACCCTAGTGTTAACTGCCAGTGATAAAGTACTTATAATGCCCTGGTGCCACTTGTCACCGGTTCGGGAACACTATTGTACGGGGTCCAGCAATAAAGTGCATTCACCTCTTTGTTCAGCGGAATTTTCAGCTCATTAATGACATGTCATTAAATGCTTCAACTGGAGAACCCTTTAAAATAGATATGGTACACATGTGCACAGTTCCATACTGCCACCTACTGGTCACACAGTTTTATGGAACATAGACTTATTTTTTGTCTATATTTGAACATCGGCCTAAGGCCAGATGGGGGAACTCAGACATCACATTTTTCACGTCCAAGGTGCCCCTGGGCGGGTTCCGTTTTCACGGATCCCCATAGACTTGAGTGTATGGAGGGATCCTTGAAAACGGAACAAAATAGGACATATTACATTGAAAACGAACGTGGCCAACCTTGGACGTGAAAAACTGCAGTTTTTCACGTCAGGGGTGCACCCGTGCGGGACGCGTTATCACGGATCCCCATAGGCTAAAGCCTACGGAGGGATGCGTGAAGCACAAAACAATAGGACATGTTCTATTTTTTCACTGACCCTTCCACGCGCTCCGTTGAAACAACAAACGTGTGAACGGCCCCATTGAAATATATGAGTCTGTGTGACGGCCGTTGTTTCAACGGCCGTCACACCGACGTGATACACGCTCATCTGAATAAGCCCTAAGGAACTAATCGCGTATGAGCCAGGAAAGTATCCAGACATTTATTCACTCGACAGATGCCAAAAGATTGCCCTTTTGACATCGGCTGGGCTGAGGTACGTCGGTATATTCTCTATTTCGTTTTATGAAATATCAGTCGACTGTACTTTTCCATACAGAGGTATTAAGAGTGATATACGCGATATACGCTTTTGGTTTTACCATGGAAGTCTAAAGGCAATGTACTTCATGCCATTGGTTTGTTTTTTGTTTGGTTGATTGCATTAAGAGTTTTAGGAAACATTCATTTTGCAGTTAAGTTGCGGACCCATTCATTGAATCACTTGATCTGTGAATCACATGGTTTGCCCCGTGAAAATCGCCACTTAAAAAAAGCATGTAATTAAAACACAATTTTGCCAAAACGCAACAAAAACGCCATAAAAACGCATGTACCATAAAAAGAAAAGATGGCTTTACATGCTTCTTCATTATAAAAAAAAGTGTGTGTGAAGGAAGCCTAAAATAACTCCAGAATACCCCCAAAAATGTGTGTGGTTTTTTAACAACAATGTGTAAATAGGATTTCTGAAAAGATCCAATTGTGCTGCGTTTCTGCGTGTCAGACATCTACTACAAGCGGCTGTTGTACCACGTGTGCAGAACGCATGCGCAGTCACCCATTGGAATGACTACAGTCTCTGCGAGGCCTAGTCTTTCGACCAAAACTACAACTCCCAGAACCCTCCAATTCGCCAATCAACGTCCGGCGCGCTCATACGTCACGCATGAAATATAAGGAGCCTGCAGGCTGAAGAAGGCCTCTTTCTGCCCGCATGGCGTGGTGTTCGGGTGTCGGCACGGTGGCTGGGGCCTCAGTGGTGCCCCGCTGCACTACTGAAAAACCTGGAACGTGGCTCGTTATTCCAGCAGGATGACTCCGCTTTCTAGGCTGAATATGTGTACGTATGAAGTGCCCGTCAGTTTATCGTGTAGGAAGCTCCCTACACGCTTGTCTATGGCGCGCTCCTTGTCCTGTTCACGGATTAATCGTGATCCGTCTGGTGACTTTCTGTTACACTATCTTCTTGCACGTGTGACTGGGCTGCCCCGGTGAATGCCTGTTGCTTTTGCCATTGAGAAACGTCATCTGGGACACAATCTAAAAGTCCTTTTACATTAGGAGATCGCTACATAATGAACGGTGATTAATGACCTGTCAATTGGTGTAGTATTGTTTGGCTCATGCATTCTGCATATTGTTGCCGGCAGATCCTGTTTACGTGTGTGCTGCTGATTTTATTATTTTTGGCTGTATAAAGGATGCGATCACCGACAAGCGAGTGGTTTGTTGCCTGATCACTGCCCTGTTAACATGAACCAATGACTGGCTGAGGGCTTGTTCAGCCTTGTCCTCCTGGGTGGTAGTCTTTCACGGCCTCAGTGCTGCATCGTTGCCTGGAGCTCTAGCTCCACCCACAAGAGGCAATAATCGTTAGTATGGTGACAAATGATCGGTTGTCTTCATGTTAGTAGCAGCTCTCCTGCAAAGGGAGACGTGCCACCGACTAGCGAAGGGAGACGTGCCACCGACTAGTGACACTTTTTTTCTGGCCACATTGATCTGATAAACAAGCATTTGCTTCAAGTCCTGATTGTTGCAGGTTACACAGGGCAGTGATTGTCATTGAGTTCGCGTGAATACTTATTTGCCTGCTCGCTGTATGAAGTTCACAATTTAAAAAAAATTAAGGTCCTTTTTCACACGTCTCTCCTGTGACTAATATGAATATTGGGAGACATCTGTTAATACTGGTGCATTGAGATGTGCAGAAGTCTTACTCATGCAGCATGTGCTAGATTTATCAATGGGGCTTCGAGCCCTGTTAATTAACCCTGTGCATGCTAGAAAGCATGCCAGGTTGGAGCTGGTTTCTGCCACTTAAAGCGACTGTCACCAGATTCTCAAATCCCTATCTCCTATTGCTCAGCGCTGCAATGTAGATAACAGTAATGTTTTTTTGTTTTTTTTTAAATGTTTATTTTTGGCCAAGATATGAGCTATTTTATATATATATATATATATATATATATATATATATATATATGACAGACAATTGGACGTGTTTTTTTCGTTATGCCCAACTGGGCGTGTTTACGTGTATGACGCTGACCAATCAGTGACCAGTCCGCATCATACACTCCTCTACATTCATTTACACAGCAGCGATGTGCAGCCACATACAGAGATTAACGTTAATCAAGTGTCCTGATAATGAATACACATGATTATCCAGCCTGGACGTCATGTGTATTCAGAATCCTGACACTTCTGACTCTTTTCTGTGAGACTCCGGCAAGGGAAGCAAAATCTCGCGAAAACAAAAACGCCCAATTGTCCATTTCAAAGCTCATTTGCATATATATATATATATATATATATATATATATATATATATATATATATATATATATATATGCTCATAACTTGGCCAAAAATGAACGGGTTTTTCTTAAAAAAAAAAAAAAACGTTACTGTTATCTACATTGCAGTGCCGATCACATGCAATAGGAGATAGGGATTTGAGAATCTGGTGACACAGCCTCTTTGTAGAGATGTGGTGGTTAATAAAGCCCTTCCTACTCACAGCACATTTTTCAATATTGAGTCCAGAAAAATGGCTTAAATACATTGGTACAGGTTTCCTGGTATTGATGCTAGTGACATAAGTCTTCAGTATTTGCTATAGGTTGTTGTAGTCTCTACGCATTGCAAATCACTTAGTTTGCATGCTGCTTCTTCTGGCAGGCACAAAATCGGACATTAATGAAAACCAGGAACCTGACAACACACTAAGGACCAGTGCGCACAAATGTGTTTTTGCATCCGCAATTTACCTGCAAATCTGCAGGTGAATTGCGGTGCCATTCATTTCTGAGCCCATGCACATGACACTGGCTTCCACGGTCTGTGCGTTGCCTGGGAGCCTGGACTGGAAAAAGATGGGATGTGTCATGTCAGCATTTTGCGTTCCAGGCTCATTGAAATGGATGTGCACGGCCGGTGATTTGCAGGTGAGACTACGCAGCCGTCCGAGCCGCAAATTACGGCAGTGCACATCACTACGGCCATGTGCATGAGGCCTAAAGTTGTAACCTCCTCAGATTCCACTTCTAGTTTGCTGACGATGGCTTGTTTAATTCGATAGTCTCAAGGCAAAATTACACCTTTGAAGTCCCATTAATGCTCATGAATGCTTCACTCACTGACTTGTTTGGATTTCTTTCTTTGTAGGAGAAATGTAGGGCTGTTGAGAAGATCTGCAATATGCTGAGACGGAGGTTCTATCTGCATCTTTATGCGATGTTAAAGGTATACTTGACATTTTCTAGAACAGCCTACCTTGTCCATAGACATGTAATCATACAGCTGTATCCCTGGTTTAGATGCCTCTCTAACAGACCAAACTAACCATGCTTCTGCCTTGTTTGCATGTTGTAGTTTGCCTTATCTGTTAAGCCCTGTTCAGTGTTTTGCAGGCCAAAAAATCTGCCTCAGAATTCCTTCAAGAATTGAGGCAGACTTTTGAACTGCCTGTACTCTTTTCCCACTTCTTTGACCCACGGCCATTGAAGCTAATGCGAAGACCACTGGCAAAAGAATGCTGTGGGTTTCTTGCCTCCCACTGATTTTAGGGAGGTCAGAAGTGGAAACTGCAGCAAGAAAGGAAATGATGCCTTTTTTTTCCCCCACGAGTGTTCAAAAGCTGCATGGGGAAAAACCGCCTCTCGTTGAAATCAATGGGGGTGCTATTTCAGGCCTCTTTTTGGCACGGATTCTAATGTGGTTTTCATGTCCAAATCGGTGCCAAAAAAACTGAACAGGGCCTTAGAGTACTCTTGCCAATCATTGCACACCATGATGACATGTCACCTAAGAGGGCCTTTTGCAGCAGAACAAAACAGCAGTATATTGTAAAGTTTTGTATTTGGACTATTTGAGGCTTTAGTTTGGATTAAGACGGCATTTACATTAAATCTGGTTTCATTGCGTGTGATTAGCAGTTCAGTGTTTGCTCTAGTGCATAAAGTGAGGGTTAGACCAGGCTTCCTACATTGGCTCTCCAGAATATGGCTATATGGTTATCTGCTGTTATGATATCTTAACGTAAGACAAATCTGTTTTTGTTAACTTGATATAATATAAGGCCTGGCAGTGATGACAAACTTGCCCTCACTGAACAGTTGCATTGACGATTAACTAACAGTACTCATCTAAACCTGAGCTGGGCCTTAAGTGACGATAGTGTAAGTCCTTCTGTTTGCTATGAGACAGTCTAGAAAACGTGTCTTTGTCTGAAGTCCAAAATAAGTTAATCAGTCGTGACTTATTTTTTTACTCCCAACAGAACTGAGGATGGGACTGATCCGGTTATCTGGTAAGAACGACTATCATTATTGAAGTGTAATTTGGAGTGTATTGATCAAGCAAGGATGTCAAACTTGCCCTCACTGAGAACGATGTTCAATTATGAGAACTTCACTGTACTCGTATGATCTGAGCTTGATCTAGGTTTCCTAAACTGATTTATAGTGTGTTGGCATTTGGGTTAATTTATGTTCTTGCAACATTTAATTCCCCATAAAGCCAGTCATGTGAGGAGAAAGTAGAAATCATGAAGAGTTGCTAATCTATTGAAATTGTTTATCCATACAGGGAGAAGACTAGTTCAACAGCATCCTTGTGGACAATGTTAACTTGAATAATGTAGTGTCAATAACTAATAAAGTGGTGATTTGAAATGAGTTTTTTTCTTATTGTACTTTTATACATTTTGTATTCCAAGGCAAGATTTCATAAATACATTTCCAGCAGGCCTGACAGCAATACCTTGTTTTAAAGACAAAGGGTTTGAATATGGGAACAGTTTTTATATAGCGCCACGATGTGGTCTGCAGCACTTTACAATTCGGAGGGAAAATATACACAAATCAGACTTTAATTAGTAAGACAGTAATCACATTAGGCTGAGGACATGCGTAACTGTCCACATGCGACCAAAAAAACCGCACCATGTAGGTGCAGGTTACAAACCTAGTTAATGGCTGCATGATTTTGTAGGTAATGCAGTTGTACATGCAAAACTGCCTTGCCATTAAAAAAATAAATCCATGTTAATGGTTGCAGTTCTGTGCTACATGTCGTCACCCTGAGGGCTCTGCTCCTAAGATGAGGGAGGAACTGTAGGGACTGCATCTTATTGGGTTTGATAAAGAACAGCATTTCAATCAAACGAGTAAAACAGCCAGATATCAATAAATTGTGTTTTACGCTTGGGCGTGTTTTACACTTCCACCTATGACAGCACCCCTGGAGAGATCTCATACCCTGGACGTGAAGCCTGATATAAGAGGACACCACACACTCGGTCAGGTTTCCTGTCCTCTGGATGGGATTGTCCAGTGGATCAAAGTTCTCCAGGGGGGGGGGCTAGACAATCACCTCAAACCTAGTACATTAAAGGTACAAATTTCTGCCCTGTTTCCAGGTTAGCAGAACACTCCTGGATTAGAAGGTTCCTGATTGCAGCCTCCAAGATAAGACCTCAAAAGATCTTCAGTCCCACCCTGTCAATAAAATTTCTCACTAAGGGCAGATTCAGATGAACGTTGCGTTTTTGTGCGTGCTAACAACGCAGCATTTTGCGCGCGCAAAAAACATTTGACAGCTGCGTGTGTCATCCGTGTATGATGCACGGCTGCGTGATTGTCGCGCAGCCGCCATCATAGAGATGAGGCTAGTCGACGCAGTCACTGTCCAAGGTGCTGAAAGAGCTAACTGATCGGAAAGTAACTCTTTCAGCACCCTCGACAGTGAATGCCGAACGCAATATACAGCAACCTGTTAAAAAAAAAAAGAAAGTTCGTACTTACCGAGAACTTCCCTCCCGGCCGTTGCCTTGGTGAAGCGCCTCTCGACATCGGGCCCCACCTCCCTGGATGACGCGGCAGTCCATGTGACGGCTGCAGCCTGTGATTGGCTGGAGCTGTCATTTGGACTGAATTGTCATCCCGGGAGGTCAGACTGGAGGAAGAAGCCGGGAGTTATCGGTAAGTCAGAACTTAGTAGTTTTTTTTTTTTTTACAGTTTCATGTATATTGGGATCGGAAGTCACTGTCCATGGTGCTGAAACAGTTTAACTCTTTCAGCACCCTGGACAGTGACATCTCCTGAAGTCGCGTACTGGAAATTTTTTTGCCGGGTTCGGCCAAAACGAGTTCGGCCAAACCCGGTGAAGTTCGGTTCGGTTGTCCGTGTTCGCTCATCTAAAAAGACACTCCGTTTGGAAACAAAAGCACGTGGTGCTTTTCTGTTTACATTCATCTTTTTGGCAGCTGGTGCGCTGTTTCAGTCGGTTCGCACGGAAGTGCTTCCGTGTACTGCCCCATAGACTTGTATTGGTCTGTGCGTGGCGCGTGAACCATGCGGCCCGCACGGACCGACTACACGTTCGTGTGAATCCCCCCCTAAAGATGACCTTTTTACTAGCTGTTACTACTGCCCAGAGTAAAACTCTATCCCTCTCAGCCTTGCCGCCTTACACCTTGGTGTTGGAAGATAGGCTAATTATGAAGACCTTACCAGGTTTCTTGCTAAAGGTAAGTTCCCAATTTCATTAATACCAGGAATTTAGTATTCCCTCTTGTGACTCCCCAAAAATCTAAAGGAGCAGGAGTTTAACCCCTTCCCGACATATGACATACAGATATGTCATAGCCGGGAAGGGGAAGTGTGGAGCGGGCTCACTGAGCGAGCGAGCTCCATGCGATGCTGGTGTCGGCTGTATGTTACAGCTGACACTTCAGAGTAACTAGCGGCATTGCACTCGAGCGCGATCCTGCTAGTTAAATTCCGCAGTCAATACCGACTGCAGCATTTAAATCGTGAGCAAGAGGGCGGTGACCCCCTTTAACAGCTCATCGTGCCAAACGCAATCACGGAGGGGGCGATGGTTGCTATGGCTGCCTGGGAGCCTTATGAAGACCCCCAGGTCCGCCATCTTTGTACACCTATTAAGGCCTGCCTCTGGCAGGGCTTAATAGATGCCTGTCAGAATCCCAATATACTGCAATACATTAGTATTGCAGTATATCGTGCAAGCGATCCATCGATCGCTGGTTGAAGTCCTCTAGGGGGACTAGTAAAAATGAGTTAGTTGGTTTCATTTTTTTTTTTCACAAAAAAAAAAGTTCAAAAATCCCTTTTCCCATTTTCCCCCTAGAGCATAGTAAATAAATAAACAAAATTGATATCGCCACATCCATTAAAGTGTGAACTATTATAATATATCTTTATTTAACCCGCACGGTGAATGCTGTTGGGAAAAAATAAAAATTAAGCGCCAAAATCTTTTTTTTTTTTTTTTTTTGTCACCTAATCTCCCACAAAAAAAAAATGAAATGGTGATCAAACATAGCCTAAACCCATGTTGGCCAGATCATTAATTCCCTCCCCCCCCCCCCCCCCAGAATGCTTTGGATTTTATTACACTAGAGCTGTCTACTTGGGCAGACAGCCTCTCTGGATCAGATTTGCAGGGCAGTTACGTGGAGTTCAGCCACTGACCTAGCTTGTGGTAGGAAAGCTCTACAAGCTGTAGTCCCATCCTAAAAACAGGTACTGGTTTATATCTGCAGGTGTGTTGTCATAGGTGAAAGGGTAAAAGATTGGTTACTTACCAGTAACCGGTTTATCATGAACCTATGACAGCACCCGCCCCCTTCAGAAAATCTCCTATGAATTGTGTGTGTCTTATAGGATATGACTAAATATGTACTTATGGTGGGTAGCTGTTCACTAAGGTGGTGCAAACAATTACGCACGTACATAGATAGGATGAGAATTGGTTCTTCAAAATATCATGGGTGGAGGGGGTCTCTTTTTATATATATATATATATATATATATCAGCTTCCTGTCCAGCAAATGGGATGACTCCAGGGGTGCTGTTACGGGTTAATGAAAACCGATTACCGGTAATCAACTTTTTTTGTGCTCATGTTTGCGGGATAAAATTGCCTAAACTAAAAGCCTCATAGATTGGAGTCAATCGTCCAGCAGCCTGAGGGTGTGTTTTAGCATCCGTAGTACAGCTGAAAGTCCTAGACTAACCAGGAGTCTAATAATATGGACTAACTGTATCCTATGATGCTATTTGGCCTATTTTACAAATAGGCCAGCTTTTGTGGCCATGAGAGATGCTAATGTGGGCATATATGGGTGTCGAAATGAGGCCATTGTAGTACTGGCACGTTTTAGTGTGTTCATTTTTATGGCTGGAGAACCTGGGCCGCCTGATTCTATGGACGATGGGTAATCGCAAAAACCTTATGGTGTGCTTAGTTTGGTATAGGTGAACCACAGGAGCTCTGGTTATTGCAGCTGAAAATCAATGCACCCACATAATGCCACCTGAAAGTGGCCTTACAGGGGGTATTCTGGTTAAAACAGGTTACCCCTTATACATAGGGTAAGGGGTAACTTGCTGATTGGTGGGTGTTTGACAGCTCAGACCCCCACCGTTTAAAAGAACAGCGGTCCCGAAACCGTTATTTGAACTAAGCGATAGGTAGCTCATGCGCACTGCTGCTCCATTCTCTGACCGCGCCGGAAAAAGCCGAATGCTGCACTCGGCGATCTCTAGCGCTCCCCTAGAGAATCAATGGAGCGGCTGCTCAGTTCAAACTAGGGGTTTGGGACCCCCATTCTCGTAAACAGTGAGGATCCAAGCTGTCGGACACCCACAATTCAGCAAGGTACCCCTTACCCTACGGATAGGGGGTAACGGATACCCGTTTAAAGTGTATTTAGAGAACCTTCCCATCCCATAAAAGTAAAATGCCAATTCATTTGCTGTCCAGGCAGGGCTATAACCACACTTTTTGTAGTGCTATTGATTGATTTTATCTCTTGTGACAGCTGCAGTCTCCAAGATTGCAGACCATGTTTTAATTTGAACGTATCTGTAACTCCATATTTAAAATTGATCAGTAGCACTACATAAAGTCTAGGTGTAGAAATAGGTACTGTCACTGCAATAAAATTTGCTTTACAACCTGTCAATGGTTTACTTCGCATGTTCTATCAAAAGTGACTGCTTAGGAAGCTAATTGAAAAATGGCTATATACATGTCAAAATGGCAGACAAACTCCTCAGAGTGTAGGTAAGTTCTCAAACTACTGATTAGGACCAGGTCTGCCCAGACTATTTAGAGCATGAGTGATTGAGCTAGTCCCCATGACTAAAGGGGTTGTCCAGGTTGGGGACTGTTTCCCCATACTGATACCATTAGTATATAATCATTGGGAGGCCGACACCCAGACTCCGCACTAATCTTCTGCCTCCAGGTGCCAGAAGTTGTGCAGCTGTGCTGCAGTTCTGCTCCTATTCAAGTGAATAGGAGCAGAGCTGCAGTAACAAAGCACCGCCCCTGCACAGCTCTCGGAAACCGCTGCTCAGTGTGGGGACTGGTACTTATACCCCCCACCGATTATATAATGACCTATCCAGTGGATTATTAATCAGTATAAAAAAAAGAACAGCCCCATGCCTGGACCATCCCTTTAAAGAGGCTCTGTCACCACATTATAAGTGGCCTATGTTCTACATAATGTGATCGGCGCTGTAATGTAGATCACAGCAGTGGTTTTTATTTCGAAAAACGATCAGTCATGACCTATTTTAGATTTATGATAATGACTTTCTTAATAGACTACTGGGCGTCTTTTTACTTTTTGACCAAGTGGGCGTTGTGAAGAGAAGTGTATGACGCTGACCAATCCGCCTCATACATTTCTCTCCATTCATGTATTTAGCACAAAGTGATCTTGCTAGATCATGATGTGCAGTCACATACTCACACATTAACGTGACTAAAGTGTGTTGATAGTGAATAGACGTCGCTTCCAGCCAGGACGCGATGTCTATTCACAACCCCGACACTTCGGTAACGTTTGTGTGGTACTTACAGCAAAGCAAACATGATCTCACGAGATCACGCTGTAAATGACCGCTTACAGCATTATCTCGCGAGATCATGCTTGCTGTCCCACACAAACGTTACAGAAGTGTCAGGATTCTGAATAGACATCACGTCCTAGCTGGAAGCGATGTCTATTCACTGTGAGGACACCAGTTACGTTAATGTGTGAGTATATGACTGCACACCATGATCTAGCTAGATCACTATGTGTTGAGTAAATGAATGGAGATAAGTGTATGACGCTGATTGGTCAGCGTCATACACTTCTCTCCACAACGCCCACTTGGTCAAAAAGTAAAAACATGCCCAGTTGGGCATTAAAAAAAGTCATTAGCATAAATCTAAAATAGGTCATAACTGTTAAAATTGATTGTTTTTCTAAATAAAAAAACACTGCTGTAATCTATATTACAGCACCGATCACATTATGTAGATGATAGGCCACTTATAATGCGGTGACAGCCTCTCTAAATACATTGTTTTACACTAAACTTAAAATCAATCAGTTGCACTACAAAGTCTCTAGCCCTGACCACAGATTAGGTTCTCACATCAAAATGCATATATTTATTTTTTTCTAGCCATGACCGTAGCAAACGCAACGTGTAAATCGCAAGTTGCAGTTTAGTTGTGTACGTTTTTGTTTTTTTTTATGTATCAGGTGCCAGAATGGAAAGTGCAGCAAGGTAATACCTTTTCTCAGCTAGAATGTAGTGCAGATATTGGAAAAAATATAATCAAAATAATATGAACTTTAGGTATAATGTGAAAATGAGTCTTTAAAGGGGTTTTCCAGTCCTAAGAAACTGATGGCCTATCTAATATCTAATCAGTCAGGGTCAGACTACTGGCTCCCCCGCCAATCAGCTGTTTTGAAGGGGTTGTAGCGCTCTTACAAGCACTGCTTCCACTTAATTTCCTTTAATGCTCGCACTATCTCTGACACTTGTAGCGGTGGTTTGCAGTATTACAGCCTTCTCCAACTGAAGTAAATGGGAGAAGGCTGTAATACTGTGAACTGCCAGTACAAGTGTGTTGGTGATTCACAGTGCCAGTAGCAAAGGAAATGAAAGGGAAGAAGCACTTGTAGGAGCGATGCAACCCCTTCAAAGCAGCTAGTCGGTGGGGATGCTGGGAGTCGGACCCTGACCGATCAGATATTGGTGGCCTGTCCTGAGAATAGGCCAACAATTTTTGGGACTGGAAGACCCTTTTTAAAGGCTATATACACTTTTTGAAGTGAATCTTTTATTTTTAATTAAAAAAAATTATTGGATTTTAAGTTTGATTTTTTTTTAAATAAAAGTAATCTTAGATAACTTTTTATTTGTCTTGTATACATAGAAACTGTACCCTGCCGTCAAAGCAGATTTGAAGTTCAAACTATCAAGACAAGTGCTATCGGGTTTCCTCCAGCCCTTACCCATTCCAACCGAACCTTCGACTGAGATCTTAATGGACTTTGTCACTGATTTGTCTATTGCTCAGGGATACACTACTATCTGGGTACTGGTGGATCGCTTCTCTGATGGACAATTTTGTACCTTGGTCTGGTCTGCCTTCTGCTCCTCGGTTGGCTCAGATAAGGAAATCTTTTGTCTCCATGGTCTTCCAGCTTTCATTGTCTTTGATTGGGGAGTATAGTTTGTTTCTAAATTCTGGATAGCATTGTATAAAGCTTTAAAGGGGCTCTGTCACCACATTATAAGTGCCCTATCTCCTATATAAGGACATCGGCGCTATAATGTAGGTGACAGCAGTGCTTTTTATTTTAAAAAAATGATCTGTTTTCACCACTTTAGTAGCGATTTTACATTGATCTAATGAGTTGCTTAATGCCCAAGTGGGCGTATTTTTACGTCACTACGGTGGCCTGCACAGAGATCCTGTCCCAGAGTCTCATAGGCTGCTATCGATGCCATTGTCGACAACTGTATCTGCATCCTGAGGATTAACGCCTTCCCGACATCCGCCGTATATACAGGGTGGGCCATTTATATGGATACACCTAAATAAAATGGGAATGGTTGGTGATATTAACTTCCTGTTTGTGGCACATTAGTATATGGGAGGGGGGGAAACTTTTCAAGCTGGGTGTTGACCATGGTGGCCATTTTGAAGTTGGCCATTTTGTATCCAACTTTCATTTTTTCAATGGGAAGAGGGTCATATGACACATCAAACTTATCGAGAATTTCACAAGAAAAACAATGGTGTGCTTGGTTTTAACGTTACTTTATTCTTTCATGAGTTATTTACAAGTTTCTGACCACTTATAAAATGTGTTCAAAGTGCTGGCCATTGCGTTTGATTGTCAATGCAACCCTCTTCTCCCACTCTTCACACACTGATAGCAACACCGCAGAAGAAATGCAAGCACAGGCTTCCAGTATCCGTAGTTTCAGTTGCTGCACATCTCGTATCTTCACAGCATAGACAATTGCCTTCAGATGACCCCAAAGATAAAAGTCTAAGGGGGTCAGATCGGGAGACCTAGGCGGCCATTCAACTGGCCCACGACGACCAGTCCACTTTCCAGGAAACTGTTAATCTAGGAATGCTTGGACCTGACACCCATAATGTGGTGGTGCACCATCTTGCTGGAAAAACTCAGGGAACGTGCCAGCTTCAGTGCATAAAGAGAGAAACACATCATCATCATCATGTAGCAATTTCAGATATCCCGTGGCCTTGAGGTTTCCATTGATGAAGAATGGCCCCACTATCTTTGTACCCCATATACCACACCATACCATCAATTTTTGTGTTCCAACAGTCTTGGAGGGATCTATCCAATGTGGGTTAGTGTCAGACTAATAGCGGTGGTTTTGTTTGTTAACTTCACCATTCACATAAAAGATTGCCTCATCACTGAACAAAATGTTCTGTGTAAACTGAGGGTCCTGTCCCAATTTTTGTTTTGCCCATTCTACAAATTCAGTGCACCGATCTGGTTCATCCTCGTTGAGATGCTGCAGCAACTGGAGTTTGTAAGGGTGCCTTTTTTGAGTAGCTAATATCCGCCGAAGGGATGTTCGACTGATGCCACTCTCCAGTGACATGCGGCGAGTGCTACACTGTGGGCTCTTGCTGAATGAAGCTAGGACAGCCACTGATGTTTCTTCATTAGTGACAGTTTTCATGCGTCCACATTTGGGCAAATCCAACACTGAACCAGTTTCACGAAACTTGGCAAGCAGTTTGCAAACTGTAGCATGGGAGATGGGTGGTCTCGTAGGGTGTCTTGCATTGAAATCTGCTGCAATGACCCGGGTACTGCGTTCACCAGACATCAACACAATTTCTATCCGCTCCTCACGTGTTAACCTCTGCGACATGTCAATGGCTGTAAACAAAGAGAAGCTTGTAAATAACTCATGAAAGAATAAAGTAACGTTAAAACCAAGCACACCATTGTTTTTCTTGTGAAATTCTCGATAAGTTTGATGTGTCAAATGACCCTCTTCCCATTGAAAAAACCTAAAGTTGGATACAAAATGTCAGAATTCAAAATGGCCGCCATGGTCAACACCCAGCTTGAAAAGTTTCCCCCCCTCCCATATACTAATGTGCCACAAACAGGAAGTTAATATCACCAACCATTCCCATTTTATTTAGGTGTATCCATATAAATGGCCCACCCTGTATACGGAGCTGTCGGGAAGGGCTTCCCGCAAAGCGCAGTACCATTACGTCACGGTGATAGTGCGGGCTCAGGAGCTAGCATCCGATCCGGCCGATTAACCCCTCAGATGCTGCATTCAATAGAGAACGTGATGAGTGAGGAGTTTTTCGCCAGTGGCACCCCAGCAACGTGATCCCTGGGTTGCCGGTGGCTGCAAAGGCGTTAGGAGGCCTAATACTTACCTCCCGGTCTGCCAGCAACGGAAGCCTCCTATGCCCCACTCGGCAAGATGGCGCCGGCTCAGCATCCGGCTCTAAAGCTGAGACGGCGTCATCAGCAGTGGGTGTCCGCTGTATGTTACAGCGGACACGCCGATGTATCGGCAGGAATTGGAGCTAGCTCTGATTCCTGCCATTAAGCCCCTTCGAAGCAGCAATCCAATGTGATCGCTGCATCATAGTGGTTTGTAGCAAATCGGCAGCCTGCCATGCGATGGCAAGGCTGCCAACTGCTACTATGGCAACAGGAGGCCTAACAATGGCCTCCTGTCTGCCATTACGGAAGCCGATTAGGCCCCGACCGGACAGTGAATAACTGACAGTTCTAATACATTGCACTACATAGGTAGTGCAATGTATTAGAACATCAATCAAACAGTTGGACCTTCAAGTTCCCTAGTGGGACTAAAGAAAAGTGTAAAAAAAAAGTAAAAATAAAAGTTTCAATAACATAAAACATGATCGCCCTTTTTCAGAATAAAACCATACATATTTGCTATCGCCGCGTCCGTAACGACCTGAACTATAAAAATATTATGTTGTTTGTCCCTCGCAGTGAACGCCGTAAAAAACAACCTAAAAAAATAATGCCAGAATTGCTTTTTTTTTTGGTCACTTTGTCTTCCAAAAATTTAAATAAAAAGTGATCAAAAAGTCGCACGTATCCAAAAATGGTACCTATAAAAACTATTACTCGCAAAAAACAAGCCCTCATACAGCTCCGTCGATTAAAGAATTAAAAAGTTATGGCTCTTACAACTTGGCGACAGAAAAAATACATTCTTTTTACAAAAGTAATTTTCTTGTGCAAAAAGTTGTAAAACATAAAAAAGTTCTATAAATTACACTACTGTTCAAAAGTTTGGGGTCACCCAGACAATTTTGTGTTTTCCATGAAAACTCACACTTATATTTATCAAATGATTTGCAAAATGACTAGAAAATATAGTCAAGACATTGACAAGGTTAGAAATAATGATTTTGATTTGAAATAATAATTTTCTCCTTCAAACTTTGCTTTCGTCAAAGAATGCTCCATTTGCAGCAATTACAGCATTGCAGACCTTTGGCATTCTAGCTGTTAATTTGCTGAGGTAATCGGGAGAAATTTCACCCCATGCTTCCAGAAGCCCCTCCCACAAGTTGGATTGGCGTGATGTGCACTTCTTGCGTACCATACGGTCAAGCTGCTCCCACAACAGCTCTATGGGGTTGAGATCTGGTGACTGCGCTCGCCACTCCATTACAGATAGAATACCAGCTGCCTGCTTCTTCCCTAAATAGTTCTTGCATAATTTGGAGGTGTGCTTTGGGTCATTGTCCTGTTGTAGGATGAAATTGGCTCCAATCAAGCGCTGTCCACAGGGTATGGCATGGCGTTGCAAAATGGAGTGATAGCCTTCCTTATTCAAAATCCCTTTTACCTTGTACAAATCTCCCACTTTACCAGCACCAAAGCAACCCCAGACCATCACATTACCTCCACCATGCTTGACAGATGGCGTCAGGCACTCTTCCAGCATCTTTTCATTTGTTCTGCGTCTCACAAATGTTCTTCTGTGTGATCCAAACACCTCAAACTTAGATTTGTCTGTCCATAACACCTTTTTCCAATCTTCCTCTGTCCAATGTCTGTGTGCTTTTGCCCATATTAATCTTTTCCTTTTATTAGTCAGTCTCAGATATGGCTTTTTCTTTGCCACTCTGCCCTGAAGGCCAGCATCCCGGAGTCGCCTCTTCACTGTAGACGTTGACACTGGCGTTTTGCGGGTACTATTTAATGAAGCTGCCAGTTGAGGACCTGTAAGGCGTCTATTTCTCAAACTAGAGACTCTAATGTACTTGTCTTGTTGCTCAGTTGTGCAGCGGGGCCTCCCACTTCTCTTTCTACTCTGGTTAGAGCCTGTTTGTGCTGTCCTCTGAAGGGAGTAGTACACACCGTTGTAGGAAATCTTCAGTTTCTTGGCAAATTCTCGCATGGTATAGCCTTCATTTCTAAGAACAAGAATAGACTGTCGAGTTTCACATGAAAGCTCTCTTTTTCTAGCCATTTGGAGAGTTTAATCGAACCCACAAATGTAATGCTCCAGATTCTCAACTAGCTGAAAGGAAGGTCAGTTTTATAGCTCCTCTAAACAGAAAAACTGTTTACAGCGGTGCTAACATAATTGCACAAGGGTTTTCAAGTGTTTTCTAATCATCCATTAGCCTTCTAACACAGTTAGCAAACACAATATACCATTAGAACACTGGAGTGATGGTTGCTGGAAATGGGCCTCTATACACCTATGTAGATATTGCATTAAAAACCAGACGTTTGCAGCTAGAATAGTCATTTACCACATTAACAATGTATAGAGTGTATTTATGATTATTTTAATGTTATCTTCATTGAAAAAAACTGCTTTTCTTTCAAAAATAAGGAAATTTCTAAGTGACCCTAAACTTTTGAACGGTAGTGTAGGTATCACCGGAATCATACTGACCCGCAGAATGAAGGTAACATGTAGTTTTTAAAGCATGGTGTATAAAAAAAACTATGGCAGAATTGCTGTTTTTTTATTACCTTGCCTCCCAAAAAAAAGGATAACAAGTGATCGAAAAGTTGCATGTACCCCAAAATGGTACTAATAACTACAGCTCATCCCGCAAAAAACAGCCCTCATACCACTACATCTATGAAAAAATAAGTCAGGAAATAAAAAAATATGCAGTTGTGCCGGCCTGAGGGGAACATTTCTTGTGTTTAAAGAGGCGATTTTTCAAGGCCCTAAAATTAGGGAACCAGGAAGGGTAGGGCCCAAACATATCTGCTGGAAGCGAGGGTGCCCGTATTATACCAGGACAGCACTTCCCAACAAAATTACTCAAACTGCAAAGGTGTGGAGTGTGGATCAAATGGGAGATAAGTAAGCACACCATTTATCAGTGCGACACTGGCTTGTGCAGAAAGGATTGCTTCACAGCGTAACAAATATTTATGGATTATTTTATTGTTTACCCCATTATTTTGCCACCTGACTATGCCCCTAATATACTCTGCCCAGCTTGCATATGACCCCACATTATAAATTGAAACACCAGTAAAACTCCAAACAAAACTACTACCAAGCAAAATCCACGCTCCAAAAGCTAAATGATGGTCCTTCCCTTCTGAGCCCTACAGCGTGCCCAAACAGCAGTTTACTTCCACATATATGGCATCGCAATACCTGGGAGAACCCTTTTAACAATTTTTTGGGTGTGTGTCTCCAGTAGCACAAGCTGGGCACAACATATTTCCCACTGAAATGTCACATGTAGGGAAAAATTTTAATTTTTACTTTGCACCATCCGCAGCGCAATCATTATGGAAAAGACCTGCGGGGTGAAAATGCTCACAACAGCCCTTAATAAATATAACTAATAGCCTCCAGAAGCAAACAAGTATATTGGGCTAGGTATTGTCCCAAGGAACATCCTCCCATATGTATTGATAAGGCAACTCTATAATAGATGTATGAATATAAGCAAAACAGAGTCTGTAGCCAATATATTATCAAAAAGTATCAAAACAGAACTTTATTTAAATATGCAAGATAACAGACATTTAAAAAGATATGTATAACAGGAGAGACTCAGTAATAAATTACAGGAATACACAATTCACAATTAAATACTGAATGTATCGAGCAAATTTTGCCAGTAACATAAAGTCTAATGTGTCACGAGAAAACAGTCTCAGAATCGCTTGGATAGGTGAAAGCATTCCGAAGTTATTACCACATAAAGTGAAATATGTCAGATTTGAAAAATGAGGCTCTGTCAGGAAGGTCAAAAGTGGCCAAGACGGGAAGGGGTTAAAGAGGCTCTGTTACCAGATTATCAAATCCCTATCTCCTATTGCATGTGATCGGCGCTGCAATGTAGATAACAGTAACGTTTTTTTTTTTTTAAAACGATCATTTTATGCGCAAGTTATGAGCAATTTTATATTTATGCAAATGAGCCTTTCTAATAGACAACTGGGCGTGTTTTCTCTTATTTTGATGCTGACATACACTTCTATTCACAACGCCCAGCTAGTAAAACAAGTAAACACGCCCAGATGTTACAAACACAATACACGCCCAGTTAGAAATAAGAAAAAACACGCCCAGTTGTCCATTAGAAAGGCTCATTTGCATAAATATAAAATTGCTCATAACTTGGCCAAAAATGATAGTTTTTAAAAAAAAAACAAAAACTTTACTGTTATCTACATTGCAGCGCCAATCACATGCAATAGGAGATAAGGATTTGATGATCTGGTGACAGAGCCTCTTTAACCCCTTCCCGACATTTGTCGTAAGTATACGTCATGGAAAGCCAGTGCTTCCCGCAAAATGTCGTATACTTACGACAAATGTTTGGCACCGGCTCAGAAGCTGAGTCGGTGCCATAATCGCCGGATCTCAACTGTATCTGACAGCTGACATCCGGCTGTAATGGCGGGGACCGAAATTAGCTTCGATCCCCGCCATTAACCCCTTAAGTGCAGCGCTCAAACGCGATCGCTGCACTTAAGGTGTTTGCATCTCATCGGAACCCCAGCAATGAAATTGCCGGGGTTCCGGTGGCCTAATACTGGCCTCCCGGTCTGCCTAGCACCGAAGCTGGTCAAGATCTGCCCGGCGGCGGAGCCTGATCGGCTTCCGTAGCCGCCGGCAAGATGGCGCCGGCTCAGGAGCTGATCCGGCGTCATCAGCGGTGGAAGTCAGCTGTATGTTACAGCTGACATCCACCTGTAACGGCAGGAACCGGAGCTAGGTCCGATCCCTGCCATTAACTCCTTCGATGCAGCAATCGAAAGCGATTGCTGCATCGTAGCGGTTACTAGCAGATCGCTAGCCCTGATAGGCAATCAGGACTGGCGACTGCTGCTTTGGCAACAGGAGACACAATGGTCTCCTGCTCTGCCATTACGGAAGCCGATTTAGGCCCAGCCGGGAGGCGAAGCCTGAGGCTGGGTTCACACGACCTATTTTCAGACGTAAACGAGGCGTATTATGCCTCGTTTTACGTCTGAAAATAGGGCTACAATACGTCGGCAAACATCTGCCCATTCATTTGAATGGGTTTGCCGACGTACTGTGCAGACGACCTGTAATTTACGCGTCGTCGTTTGACAGCTGTCAAACGACGACGCGTAAATTGACTGCCTCGGCAAAGAAGTGCAGGGCACTTCTTTGCAACGTAATTTGAGCCGTTCTTCATTGAACTCAATGAAGAGCAGCTCAAGATTTACGAGCGTCTCAGACGCCTCGCATAATGCGAGGAGGAGCTTTTACGGCTGAAACGAGGCAGCTGTTTTCTCCTGAAAACAGTCTGTCATTTCAGCCGTAAAAGCCAGCTAGCGTGTGAACATACCCTAATCGGCTTGCTGTCAGTGAATGACTGACAGATCTAATACATTGCACTACGTAGGTAGTGCAATGTATTAGAAAAAAAAAAAATCTGACCGTTGGACCTTCAAGTCCCCTAGTGGGACTTGAGAAAAAGTGTAAAAAAAGTATAAAAAAGTGTAAAAAAAAGTGTACAAAATAAAAGTTTGAAAACAATAAAAGTTTCAAGTAATAAAATAAAACACAATCCCCCTTTTACTCTCATCAAGTCCTTTATTATTGAAAAATAATAATAAACCATACGTATTTGATATCGCCGCGTCCGTAACGACCTGAGGTATCAAAATATTATATTATTTATTGCACGCGGTGAACAGCGTAAAAAAAAACGTAAAGAACTTTACCAGAGTTTCTGTTTTTTGGTCACTTTGCCCTACAAATATTAGAATAAAAAGTGATCAAAAAGTCGCACGTATCCAAAAATGGTACCTATAAAAACTATAGCTCGTCCCGTAAAAAACAAGCCCTCATACAGCTCCGTCGACAAAAAAATTAAAAAGTTATGATTCTCACAACTTGGCGACAGAAAAAGACATTCTTTTTACAAAAGTAATTTTATTGTGCAAAAAGTTGTAAAACATAAAAAAGTGCTATAAATGAGGTATCGCCGGAATCGTACTGACCCACAGAATAAAGTTAACATGTAATTTATAACGCGTGGTGAACGCTGTATAAAAAAAACTAAAAAAGCTGTGCCAAATTGCGTTTTTTTGTTTACCTGGCCTCCTAAAAAATAGGATAAAAGGTGATCATAAAGTCGCATGTACCCCAAAATAATACCAATAATAACTACAGCTCGTCCCGCAAAAAACAGCCCTCATACCACTACGTCTATGAAAAATAAAATTAGTTATGGCTCCAATAAGTCAGGAAATAAAAAAATATGCAGTTGTGCAGGTCCGAGGGGAACATTTCTTCTGTTTCAAGAGGCGATTTATCAAAGACCTAAAATTAGGGAACCAGGAAGGGGAGAGCCAAAACATATCCGCTGGAAGCGACGGTGCCCGTATTATACCAGGACAACACTTTCCCAGCAAAATTTCCCAAACTGCAAAGGTGCGGAGTGTGGACCAAAAGGGGGATAAGAAAGGACGCCATATATCAGTGCGACACCAGCCTGTGCAGAAAGGATTGCTTCACAGCGTAGCACACATCTATGGATTATTTTATTGTTTTTTTACCCCATTATTATACCACCTGACTAGGCCCCTTATATACCAAATAGCGCTCTTTCCCTTCTCAGCCACGCCGTGTCTCCAAACAGCCGTTTATTACCACATGTGGGGTATTGTTTTACTTGGGAGAAATTGTTTTACAAATTTTACGGTGCTTTTTCTCCTTTAGTCCTTGTGGAAATGAGAAAAAAAATCGCTAAACCTACATTTTCTTTGAAAAAATGTAGATATTAATTTTCAGGGCCTACTTCCAATAATTTCTGTAAAAAACCTGTGCGGTCAAAATGCTCACTATACCCCTAGATAATTTCCTTGAGGTGTGTAGTTTCTCAGATGGGGTCACTTTTGGGGGATTTTCACTGTTTTGGCACCGCAAGAGCCCTTCAAACCTGTCATGGTGCCTAAAATATATTCTAATAAAAATTAGGCCCAAAAATCCACTAGGTACTCCTTTGCTTCTGAGGCCGGTGCTTCAGTCCAGTAGCACACTAGGGCCACATGTGGGATATTTCCTAAAACTGCAGAAACTGGGCAACAAATATTGGGTTGCATTTCTCTGGTAAAACCTTCTGTGTTGTAAAAAAAATTGTATTAAAAATTTATTTCTGCAAAAAAATATGACATTTGTAAATTTCACCTCTACTTTGCTATATATAAAGCCCTCAAAGCCACTTCACAACTGAACTGGCCCCTGTAAAAATAGCCTTTTGAAATTTTCTTGAAAATGTGAGAAATTGCTGCTAAAGTTCTAAGCCTTGTGATGTCATAGAAAAATAAAAGGATGTTCAAAAAACGATGCCAATCTAATGTAGACATATGGGGGATTTTAATTAGCAACAATTTTGTGTGGTATAACTGCCTGTCTTACAAGCAGATACATTTAAATTGAGGAAAATGCTAATTTTTGCAATTTTTCGCAAAATTTTGGTGTTTTTCACAATTAAATAGTGAACATATCGAGCAAATTTTGCCAGTAACTTAAAGTGCAATGTGTCACGAGAAAACAATCTCAGAATCGCTTGGATAGGTAAAAACATTCCGGAGTTATTACCACATAAAGTGACACATGTCAGATTTGAAAAATGAGGCTCTTGTCAGGAAGGTCAAAAGTGGCTAAAGAGGGAAGGGGTTAAGCCATAATTTTATACATATAGATTATTGATTAACTTTTATTAGCTTTTTGGGGGAATGGAAAAAATAATTCCGCCATTGTTTGTTTTTTTCAGTTTTTTGTTTACACTGGTTACTGTGCAGAATAAATATCATGTTATATTTAGTCTATGGGTTGGTACAATTGTGTAGCTTTTTTTATGTTTTAATACTAGTGCATAATAATAGCAAAGTTCATTAAAAAAAAATTGTCATCGCATTCTACGAGCCATAACTTTTTATTTTTCTGTCGATGTAAGCGTATGTGGGCTTTTTTTCCCTGTACAAGTCATATTTTTTAATAGAACCATTTTGGAGTACTTATTGATTAACTTTTATCAGTTTTATTATTTTTTTTAGGGGGGGAATGGGAAAAAAAAACCTGCTTCTGTACCGTGCCATCACTGCGATGTAACTGTACGGCCAGTTTATGGAGATTAGTCCTCACCACGACATACAGTTATATCGTGGTGCGCGAAGGGGTTAAAGAGGCTCTGTCACCACATTATAAGTGGCCTATCTCCTATATAAGGAGATCGGAGCTATAATGTAGGTGACAGTAATGCTTTTTATTTAAAAAAATTCATTAGCATAAATCCAAAATCGCTAATAAAGTGGTAAAAATAGATCGTTTTTTTAAAATAAAAAGCATTACTGTCACCTACATTATAGCGCCGATCTCCTTATGTGGGGGATTGAGCACTTATAATGTGGTGACAGAGCCTCTTTAACCCGTTAGTGACCGACCCATCGTGTTTCTACGTCGGTCACTAACGGGCCTTTTTCCGATGCCATAGACTTTTTACGTCGCGGCATCGGAATAAGTAAACAGAGCAGGGAACTGTCAGATCTCCCTGCTCTCAGCTGCTAGAGGCAGCTGAGGGCTGGGAGCGTCCCTGCTCTGCCGTGTGAGATCTATACTAGTATCGATCTCACACGTTTAACCCCTCAGATGCGGTGCTCAATAGCGAGCACCGCATCTGAGTGGTTTTGGAGAGAGGGAGGGAGCTCCCTCTCTCCCCCACCGACACCCGGCGATACGATCGCCGAGTGTCTGTGTCTCTAATGGCAGCCGGGGGTCTAATAAAGGCCCCCAGGCTGCCTGGAGTGAATGCCTGCTAGATCATGCCGCAGGCATGACCTAGCAGATGCCTGTCCGTGTTAAACGGACAGGCAGTAATACACTTCAATACAAAAGTATTGCAGTGTATTATAAATGCGATCGCAGAATCGCATATTATAGTCCCCTAGTGGGACTAGTAAAAAAGTGAAAAAAAAGTTTAATAAAGTTAATAAAAAAAAAATGTGAAAAAAATGAAAAACCCAGCTTTTCCCCTTACAAAATGCTTTACTATTAAAAAAACAAAATAAAGTTAAAAAAGTTACACATATTTGGTATCGCCGCGTCCGTAACGACCCCGACTATAAATCAATTACATTATTTAACCCGCACGGTGAACGCCGTAAAAAAAATAATAAAGAACTATGGAAAAATTGCTGTTTTCTGTGAATACTGACTTTAAAAAAATGTAATAAAAAGTGATCAAAAAGTCGCATCTACTCCAAAATGGTACCAATAAAAACTACAAGTCGTCCCGCAAAAAAAAAGCCCTCATACAACCGCATCGGCGAAAAAATAAAAACGTTACGGCTCTTCAAATATGGAGACACAAAAACAAATAATTTTGAAAAAAAAGCGTTTTTACTGTGTAAAAGTAGTAAAACATACAAAAACTATACAAATTTGGTATCGTTGCAATCGTAACAACCCGCTGAATAAAGTTATTGTGTTATTTATACCACACGGTAAACGGCGTAGATTTAGGACGCAAAAAAGTGTGGCGAAATTTCAGATTTTTTTCTATTCCCCCCCAAAAAAAAGTTAATAAAAGTTAATCAATAAATAATATGTACCTAAAAATTGTGCTATTAAAAAATACAACTTGTCCCGCAAAAAACAAGACCTTATACAGATATGTCGACACAAAAATAAGAAGGTTATAGCTCTTGGAATGCGACGATTGAAAAACGTAAAAAATAGCTTGGTCATTAAGGTCCAAAATAGGCTGGTCATTAAGGGGTTAAATATCAACAATTGTAAATAGGATAAAAATACATTTACTGTTAGGAAACATCCGTCACTTTTAGGTTGTCATGACTACTAGCTGAAATGCAGAGTCAATCTGTATTCTCTGTCTGCAACCTATCAGGGCTAAGGGTGGAGTATTTGAGCCTGTTCAGTTTCCTGTTTGTTGCTTGTGATTTTCTTGTGAATACATGTTTCTGATCAAGCTCCTGGTTACACCCTGAATTACCTTGTCTTCTTTGACTCTGAACTGGACTTCAGCTTTGTCTTTGGATTTACCCTCTTCTCACTTTATTTGGATATTCTGCTCACAGCTGGTTAGCAATAAGGGGTCTTGACAAAGGAAGCCATCCAACCTAAAGCCGTCCCTGCGACAGACTTAATTGCACCACACGCTGTGCCCCCTAAATATAATTGTCCCTGAAACAGATTTAATAACTGGTTCAGGAGAATTGAGGAAGCTGGCTGAATCCCACCTTGACTATATGACGTGTAGGTCTTATAAGAGGCGTTTCACACATGCTGCTTAACGATTGGCTAATATGCATGGGCGGGAGGTTTTGCAAGTTAACAATGCTATATACGTTTCAGACACAAGGGGGTGCAGCACAACCAGTATACTGAGGAAGAGCTGTGGGAATAGTCTTGTCATGGACATATTAAACAGAGCTCTATAGGCCATTATTACTTAGCATGGCTTACCAGTGTAAGGGCTTGTCCACGAATAATGGATTTGCTGCTTATTTTCCGTCCGGCATTGCGGACAGAAAATGCGCAGCAGAATACAGTAGCAGCAAAGTGGGTGAGATTTAGCAAATCTCATCCACGCGTTGCGGAAAATTTCCAAGCAGAAATTCACCTGCGGTGTGTATTTTCTGTACCACAGCATGTCAATTACTGCTGTGGAAAGTGGACTTAATTTCTGCGTTTTTCAGAGGAGATATCACCATCTCCTAGCATTGAAACAAACGCAGCAAAATCCCCACCATTTTCTGCTGTAAAAAACGCAGGAAATGGGGTGGTTTGTCCGCAGCGGAATTTCTGCTACTTTCTGCGGAATTGCTGCAGAAATTTTATGCAGCAATTCCGTTACGTGTGGACAAGCCATTAGGGTCCATTCAGACGTTGAGGTGCAGTTGAAATCGCATTAAAAAACGCATTTGTTTTACCACGATTTAGTGCCTTTTTCAATTCGATTGTGGCAAAAAACAAAATTGATAACATTTTTGACAACTATTTTCCATTCAGAAAAGTGGAGGTGAACGGAGCAAGGTAGAAAAATACATAGTTCAACAGCTGCAGTACATTCTTCAATTTCTACGTACTGTCTTAAAAAATATAGTGCACACTATACTATAATTACATAATTTGTCACTGCTTGGCGATACTCCAAGTATTTGTTTGTATTAGTGAATGTTTTAGTTCCCTTTTATCCTGTTGCAGTTTTGGCTAAGAAAATACATGTTAGGCTTGATGCACAGTATTTAGGTGTGTTTTCCTCTTAATTTTTTGGTGAACATTTTTCACAGCCAAAACGCTGCGGCTAGATGTTTGCTGTTAGTCAATAGGAAGATATGAAAATCTCTACATGCATAGTGTTTCGGTTTGTGGTGTTTTCTTGTCGGATTTACTTTTCCATAACACTGCATGCTTGAGGTATGGTGTTTTTCAAAGTATTCAGACTTTGATAAGCTTTTTTAAAATAAAAAAAAGCACACATACAAAAAAGTCAAAAACACCACTAAAAATGCCATAAAAACGAATTCAACTTTAGAAAACCGCAAGGGTTTTTGGAGGCATTTTTTAAATTTAGTCTTAAAGGGATTGTCCGGGGATGTGGCGGTTTTTCATACTGATGAATTATCCACAGGATAGGTCGTCAGTATATGATATGCGGGGGTCCGGCACATGGACCCCACACCTATCAGCTGTTCTGGCTGCCTCTGGGCACCCGATGTCTGTGCCGGAAGCAGATGACTTTGGTCACAGAATATCAGCCGCGCTACAGTACTGCAGCTCTGTTCCTATTCAAGTGAATAGGAGCAGATTTACAGTACTGCAGCACGGCCGCTATACAGTGTACAAAGCCATCTGCTTCTGACACTGGCCACTGCATAATATCTGGTGCCCGGAGGCAGCCGAAACAGGTGATCGGTGCGGGGTCCGAGTGTCTGACCCCCACGATCATATACTGATGAGCCAATCCTGTAAATGGAGCAACGTCCGTAAATAAGCCGTGTGAACATACCCGAAATCTTTAAATTATTAATGCTCAGCAATACAGTCATGAACAAACACAGTAAACAGTGAGGTCCCTGTTCTTCCCAAACCTCTGTCCCTACCTACTAGTACGACCCGACCTAAACGACGGTGCACAACTGGGCGGCGTTTCCTATACTGGTACAAGTTAAACGGACAAACAAATAAGACAGAGACAGTACGAAATAACAAAGGGTAACCTGGGAAGTGCACGGAGGGAAAGGCAAGGCAATTGCGCCGCGGACAAGTTCGGGTGCAAAAGGCGGAGTCAGGCAGGCAGGGTCAAACCGGAAGGGAGTGGAAAAAACAAAAGTCATAAGGTAAAGAAAAGTCAGGAGTCCAGCCGAGGTCAGGTCACAAGAAGTCAAAAAGCAAGTCGCTCAGGTGAGTCTGAAACAAGGGCAGGCACCAGGCAAGGAAACTCTAATTACAGACAAAGGCCAACTATCCCAGGCTGAACTAAATAGGGCGGGACCTCAGGAACATCAGCCAGGCTTTGATTGGCCTGACGCTCCTGAGCTCCTATTGGCTGCAGACTGCCTCAGTCTGCCAGGCCGGGCGACGCCCGAGCAAGTAACTCTCGATGTCCTGGAGACCAAGGGAGCCGGAGGCAGAGAGTACGTGACAAATACCTTACATAGAGTTAAAAATCAAGTTATATAGTGACCGTCACAACTCCTGGTAAACGCGTTGATGGAGTGAACCCAAAAACGGCGGCGCCGGTGGCGTAACTACCGCTGTATCAGTCGTAGCGGCTGCTACGGGCCCACGGCATGAGGGGGCACGTGTCTCCTGCCGTCACGCCCACCCCATATGCCCGCTGACGCCGCTAGAAGCCATTATGGCTGCTACAGAGGTAGCGACGCTGCTACTACTAGGCCCACACCGCCGAGCCTCTAACATTTATGGGTAGGGCGGCAGGGGCCCTCTCATTCCCGGTGGCGTCGCTAGCATGGTTCCGTGCCCGACCATTCAGCTCCTTACAATGATGCTGATTGGCGGGGCAAAATGACTTGCCCCGCCAATCAGCACTTTCAACGACGCTAGCGGCACGATGACGTGATTGAAAGGTGCTGATTGACGGGGCAAGTAATTCTGCCCTGCCAATCAGAGCCTTTCAATGATGCGCCGCTTGCGTCTTTTAGCTCCAGCAGACATGCTCAAAAGAGAGCAGATCTGCATTGCCACCGGACGGCGTGGGAACGGGATCAGAGTGAGTATGTAAAGTTTTGTTTTTTTTCTACTAAAACTGTGAGTGGCGTTATCAACAGGGGGGGTCTATATGTGGGGATGTGGAGCACTAAATACAGGGGGAGCTATATGTAGGACACTATCTACAGGGGTGGGCTATATGTGGGATGCTATATACAGGGGTGGGCTATATGTGGAGCACTAGCTATAGGGGGAGCTATTTGTAGGGCACTATCTATAGGGGTGGGCTATATGTGGGACACTATATACAGGGTTGTGCTACCTGTGGGGCACTCTCTATAGGGGGCTATATGTAGGGCACTGTCTACAGAGGTGGGCTATATGTGGAGCACTATCTATTGCCTTGCAGCTCTGGAGTCCATATGTGGGCACTATCTACAGAGTGCTGTATGTGGGGCACTATCTACAGGGGATTCTATGTAGGGCACTATCTACAGAGGCTCTATGGGGTTCACTATCTACAGGGGGCATGGCGTGTGCGGGACACTGTGTATGGTACTATTATAATCAGGGACACAGTGTATGGCGCTGTTATATTTAGAGGTGTTGAGAATTTTATCTTCGTTTGTAGGTGCAGAAATGTTTGAAAAGTGAGAAGCTGAAGACATCTGAGCGGAAAACTGCAAAAATGGGTCGTGGCCGGGAGAAATCCATCATAGAGGTCTGGACCGGAGGGAGAAGAAAAGAGAAAAAGAACTAGAATCTGAGAAGTCACCGGTGAGTCACTTAATGTAAATGTTTATTCTGCCTCTAATCAGTACTGTAGTCACTGTAAGTTCTGCAGCGAGGTGATGGGTGGTATGTTGTTTTTTTTTGTGAAACAGCATTTCCCAGCATATCCTTACCATTGTTCAGGCCATGCCCGGAGCTGTAGTTTTACGCCGTACAAACCTATACGGCAGGGGTTGCACTAAATTGAGCTGTATTTGTTCTGGTGTTGTATATATGTATGAGCTTGGTTCTGGTGCTGTATATATGTACTGAGGTTTGTTCTGGTGCTGTATATATGTACTGAGGTTTGTTTTGGTGCTGTATATATGTACTGACCTTGGTTCTGGTATTGTATACATGTACTGAGCTTGGTTCTAGTGCTGTATTTATGTACTGAGGTTGATTCTGGTGCTGTATATATGTCAGAGCTTGGTCCTAGTGCTGTATTTATGTACTGAGGTTTGTTCTGCTGCTGTATGTATGTATTGAGCTTGGCTCTCATGCCGTATATATGTATGAGCTTGGTTCTGGAGCTGTAATTATAAAGGATATATTTATAATAACAAAATTGCAGGGCAGATGGAATTGTTTTCAATTCATTGTATATTTAATGGGAAACCTGTCTGGTAGTTTTAACCCCTTGAACCACCACCATGCGGTAACACATGACCTGACAATATTTCCAAATGTATGTTTTGTTCAGATGCAGAAAAATCTATAAAATCAACTTTTAAAACGGTGCACACTATATGCTAATTACTCATTAAAGGGTTATAGGGCGGTGCCGATATCCTGAAGAGTCACATGGTCCTGCCTCCAAACCCACCTTTCCATGTTTGGTTGACATTCCCCTGGCTGATGCAGCTTTCTCGGATGCGCCATTGCCTTGTACTACATGGTGGGCTGTGTGGCACTATACACTGGGGGGGGGCTGTGTGGCACTATACACAAGGGGGAGCTGTGTTGCACTATATACAAGGGGCTGTGTGGCACTACTAAGGGGGGCTGTTTGGCACTTTTTACAAGGGGGAGGGCTGTGGCGCAATCTACAGGGGGCTGTGTGTGGCACAATCAGCTAAGGGGGACTGTGTGGCACTATCTACTAAGGGGGGGCTGTGTGGCACTATATACAAGGGAGGAAGGCTGTGTGACACTATATATAGGGGAGCTGTATGGCGCTATATACAGGGGGGGCTGTATGGCTTTATCTACAAGGGGGAGGTGGGGGCGCTAGCTACAAGTGGGGTGTGACACTGTCTACAGGCGGGGCTGTATAGCACTGTCTACAGGGGGCTGTATGCCACAATCTACAATGGGCACTATCTATAAGGGGGGCATTGTGGCACCTGGGGGGGCCCAGTCAAAAGTTTGCTATGGGGCCCAATCTTTCCTAGTTAGCCCCTGGGCGGCGCATTCTTGCTTGCCCATATGAAAGTATCAGTGGGATAAATTATTTAAATGATAGATTTTTAACGGTAGAGAGAAGAAACAGAAGGAGGAAATGTATTGTTTAGTCACGCATACCAACAGCATTCTACGCTGAGTAGTAACATTCACTAGAATATTTGAGGAGGTGCATTCTGCATTCTTGTTGCGCTCCGTAGGTACCTTGCACCACAGAATCACTCATTTTGTGAGTGTTTTTAAACACTATTAATATTTAATTTTTTTGCCAAAACAAAGCTCTGACGTATGCAACAGTGTGCCATACATTTCCATGTCACCCATAGGCTCCCATTCCTTGCATATGCACCCATAGGCTCCTGTGTAGTAATTTGATTTATGCTGATGCATACCAAGGAAACACTTTAGGCATTCGTCAGGTCAATTGGAGTCTATAGATGTGTTTGGCATATTCACAGATATCATTCCCCACGCATGGGCCAAGTGCATACAAAAAACGCAGTGTGAACATAGCCTAAGTAGTAAGTTGTTTCAATGTATAATCTCGAGATTCCAGCAGTGCATTAACTGCTGGTTATATGTTATTATGACAAATGTAAAGTCTCTCTGTGTCTTATCTCTTCTGCTTTTGCAGGGATGGGTTACATTCTGTTGTAGACAGAGGGCACTGACAGATTGCTTCCGAAGCTTCAGCACAAATTATTTTTACACACACACACATATACATATATATATATATATGCTAGTCCTTCTTAATAAATTAGAATATCATCAAAAAGTTAATTTATTTCAGTAATTAAATTCAAAATGTGAAACTCCTATATTATATAGATTCATTACACACAGAGTGATCTATTTCCAGCATTTTTTTCTTATAATGTTGATGAGTATGGCTAACAGTTAATGAAAACCCAAAATGTAGTCTCTCAGAAAATTTGAATATTATATAAGCCCAATCTAAAAAATTATTTTTAATACCGAAACGTTGGCCTACTGAAAAGTATGTACAGTATACGCACTCAATACTTAGTCGGGGCTCCTTTTGCATGAATAAGGGTATGTTCACACGCAGTAGCAAAATACGTCTGAAATTACGGAACTGTTTTCGCCTGAAAACAGCTCCTGATTTTCAGACGCTTTTGTAACTACTCGCGTTTTTCGCTGCGTATTGGAGCTGTTTTTCAATGGAGTCAATGAAAAACGGCTCCAAAAACGTCCCAAGAATTGACATGCACTTCTCTGACGTGGGCGTCTTTTTACGCGCCGTCTTTTGACAGCGACGCGTAAAATTACACCTCGTGGGAACAGAACACCGTAAAACCCATTGAAAACAATGGGCAGATGTTTGTAGGTGTAATGGAGCTGTTTTTTTCAGGCGTAATTCGAGGCATCAATGCGTCGTGGCATGGAGGCGATCAGCCTGTGGCACTGCTGAGGTGTTATGGATTCCCAGTTTGCTTTGATAGCGGCCTTCAGCTCGTCTGCATTGTTGGGTCTCTCATCTTCCTTTTGACAATAACCCATAGATTCTCTATGGGGTTTAGGTCAGGCGAATTTGCTGGCCAATCAAGCGCAGTGATACTGTGGTTATTAAACCAGGTATTGGTACTTTTGGCAGTGTGGGCAGGTGCCAAGTCCTGCTGGAAAATGAAATCAGCATCTCCATAAAGCTTGTCAGCAGAGGGAAGCATGAAGTGCTCGAAAATTTCCTGGTAGACGGCTGCGTTGACTCTGGACTTGATATAACACAGTGGACCAACACCAGCAGATGACATGGCCCCCCAAACCATCACTGACTGTGGAAACTTCACATTGGACCGCAAGACACTTGTAGTGACGCCTCTCCACTCTTCCTCCAGACTCTGGGACCTTGATTTCCAAATGAAATACAAAATTTACTTTCATCTCAAAACAGGACTTTGGACACTGAGCAACAGACCAGTCCTTTTAAAGGCTTAGGAAAACGTTGCAGGTGTTTTGTGTTGATTCGCTGATTAGAGTGTGAGCGTGAGTCTGCAATCTTCAACTTTTACCCAATATTCAAATTTTCTGATAGACTAAATTTTGGGTTTTCATTAAAGAGGCTCTGTCACCAGATTGTGCAGCCCCTATCTGCTATTGCAGCAGATAGGCGCTGCAATGTAGATTACAGTAACGTTTTTATTTTTAAAAAACGAGCATTTTTGGCCAAGTTATGACCATTTTTGTAGTTATGCAAATGAGGCTTGCAAAAGTCCAAGTGGGCGTGTTTAAAGTAAAAGTACAACTGGGCGTGTATTATGTGCGTACATCGGGGCGTTTTTACTACTTTTACTAGCTGGGCGTTCTGATGAGAAGTATCATCCACTTCTCTTCAGAACGCCCAGGTTCTGGCAGTGCAGACACAGCGTGTTCTCGAGAGATCACGCTGTGACGTCACTCACAGGTCCTGCATCGTGTCAGACGAGCGGGGACACATTGGCACCAGAGGCTACAGATGATTCTGCAGCAGCATCAGCGTTTGCAGGTAAGTAGCTACATCGACTTACCTGCTAACGCCGATGCTGCTGCAGAATCATCTGTAGCCTCTGGTGCCGATGTGTCCAACACGATGCAGGACCTGTGAGTGACGTCACAGATCTGCACTGCCAGAAGCTGGGCGTTCTGAAGAGAAGTGGATGATACTTCTCGTCAGAGCGCCCAGCTAGTAAAAGTATTAAAAACGCCCCGATGTACGCACCTAATACACGCCCACTTGGACTTTTACTTTTAAACACACCCACTTGGACTTTTGCAAGCCTCATTTGCATAACTACAAAAATGATCATAACTTGGCCAAAAATGCTCGTTTTTTAAAAATAAAAACGTTACTGTAATCTACATTGCAGTGCCGATCTGCTGCAATAGCAGATAGGGGCTGCAAAATCTGGTGACAGAGCCTCTTTAACTGTTAACTGCCATAATCATCAACATTAAAATAAAAAATACTGGAAATAGATCACTCTGTGTGTAATGAATCTATATATTATGAGTGTCACTTTTTGAATTGAATTACTGAAATAAATTAACTTTTTGATGATATTCTAATTCATTGAGAAGGACTAATATATGTGTACATACATACACATACACACACAAACAAAATATTACAATGCCATTACCTTTATCTGGATATGCAAACTTCCTGCCCCGACAGGGGGGGCCCACTTACACAAATTATGCCTCTGAATCCATCTGTATAATTGCAAAATGTTCTATTTATACCATAATCTTAACTAAAAAAATTAAGGCGGATCTGTCAGTTTAAAGGAAAGGTGTCATGAATTGTATATATTTTTTTATCAATTTACGTGTTTTTACTTAATAAAATATTATATTTACTTTATTTATTTTTTCACATAAAATGTGTTGTTTTTTTATTAAAAGTTTTTTCATTCACTGGGGGCTGCTTTGTTTTATTTAATCTGTGTATGTGTCTCTTAACGACACATACACAGATGGAATATGGAAGCTACAGGGCATAGGACATAACGAATCTGCCGTCTCGCTTTGTACTGCAGAGCGACCCAGCATAGAAGCTGGTTTGTAGAGGAATGCGGGCGCCATTTTGGAGAAGACCGGCTGTAGGTAAGGTGTGGGAGCGTGTGTGTGTATGTGTATGTGTGGGGGCAGGCAGGGTGGGTCTGTGTGTGTGTGTTTGTGTAAGTGTCAGGGATCAATACTATGTATATTGTTTGAAAAATATTATCCTCACACATATGTATATACATTTCAGTTCTTTGTGTAATATACTGACATATATAACCAGTTCTTTGTTCATGACAGACACACCTATGGAAGACACCGCCCCCTGGAATGCAAGAAGAGTGAGTCTGAGAAACTGGTGGGGGCGTGGGCACTCCCACATCTCTGGGGAGGAGGCATGTGTCTCTTTCTGTGTTTCTTTGTTCTGAATAAAAAGTTTTCAGTCTTCCTCCTGACTGAGAGAGGGAAGCTGTACCAAACATCTCTGTGTGGTGTACTTCTCTCCAGGCATGCCTTCAGCTTTCAATTTACAGAGGTGGTTATTCGGTGTGAAATACGGACCTGACATAAGTGTGTGTCTGTGTGTGGCGCTGTTGCATGTTTGAAGTGTTTGTGTGTGGGGGGGCGCTCACCGGAACAGCAGTGCTCGCCGCTGCTTGACGGAGCAGCGGTGCTCGCCGCTGTTCCTTCAAAACAGCTGATTGGCGGCTATAAAGGATCAGCGGCACACGAGAGCCGCTGATTGTTCACCGCCGCTTATCAGCTGTTTTGAGGGATGAGCGGCGAGCACCGCTGCTCCGTCAAGTGCCGCCCCCAAACAACACACAAACCTCCCCAAACATGCAGGTAAGGTGTGTGCGTGCGTTTTGTGTGTGGCGGTCTGTGTCTGGCTCGGTTACATGTTTGGGAGGTTAGTGTGTGGGCGGGGGGTTGCTCGACGGTGCAGCAGTGCTCGTCGCTGTTTCTTCAGAACAGCTGATTGGAGTTTGTTTTGAAGGATCATCGGCGTGCACCGTCGTTCCTTGCTTCTACTGTCAACCGTTGTTTTACTACATGGCGATTCACAGTAGAAGCAAGGAATGAAGAACCAGAAGCAGCATATTACTAACTTTATTTTTTTTGTTTTCAGGTTCCACTTGACTGTTTTGACAACGTCGTAGATTCGTTGGACTACTTCGGTGATCTACTTTTTTTTTCTTCTTTTAAATAAAATGGTGAAAGAGGGTTGTGTGGGGAGTTTTTATTTCAATAAAAAATTATTTAACTATGTCTCTGTGTTTTTTTCAACACTAAGCCCTGCCTTAATAATGGACGTTGTCAAACAGACAACTGCCATTACTAAGGTGGTAATAAAGTATTAAAAAACAAAAATCTAGCTCCATGTTCACACAGCTTGCTGGCGCCGATTGTGATTTGGAAATCACGTCAGAATCAGCACCATAAAACCCCCGAAATCTCCCCGCATTGATTTCAATAGGAGGCAGAGGCAGTTTTTTCCTGGGTGGCTTTTGACCGCTCACGGGGAAAAAAAGAGGTGTTAACCTTTCTTGCAGCTTCCGCCTCTGACCTCCCATTGAAATATTTTTGGAGGCGTTTTTCGTGGAGTTTTTGTCCATGGTTCCTGCATTAGCTTCAATGGTGAAAGAGGGTTGTGTGGGGGAGTTTTTATTTCAATAAAAAATTATTTTCCTATGTCTCTGTGTTTTTTTTAAATACTTTATTACCGCCTTAGTAATGGCCGCTGTTTGTTTGACAACATCCATTACTATGGCGGGGCATAGTGTTAGCCAGTAAAAAGGCTGCTACTAACCCCCCACTATTACCCAGGTACCACCGCCACCAGGGGTATCGGAAAGAGCCGGGTACGATCCAGTACCCGACCATCTGGAGTGGTGGTCGGGTACTGGGGCGGCCGCAGGCTGGTATTCTTAGGCTGGGAAGGGCCAAAAACAGTGGCCCTTCCCACCTTGGTAATCCTAGGCAGCGGCTGTTTTATTGTATCTGTCTGGTTATGAAAAGGGGGGGGACCCCACGTCTTATTTTATTTATTTATTTTTATTTATAAAATCTCCCCTATTTTCATAACCAGCCAGACACAATAAAGAAGCCATAGCCTAGCATTACCAGGGTGGGAAGGTCTCGGTTTTTGGCCCTTTCCAGCCTAATAATACCTGCCTGCGTCTGCCCCAGTGCCTGACCATCACTGCAGATGGTGGGGTACTGGATTGTACCCGGCTCTTCCCGATACCTGTGGTGGTGGTGGGTACCGGGGTAATAATGGGGGTTACTGCTAGCCTTTTTACTGGCTAACACTAAGCCCCGCCTTAATAATGGACGTTGTCAAACAGACAACTGCCATTACTAAGGTGGTAATAAAGTATTAAAAAACAAAAGATCTAACTCCCTGTTCGCACAGCTTGCTGGCGCTGATTTTGATTCGGAAATCACGTCAGAATCAGCACCAAAAAACCCCCGAAATCTCCCCGCATTGATTTCAATTGGAGGCAGAGGCAGTTTTTTCCTGGGTGGCTTTTGACCGCTCACGGGGAAAAAAAAGCAGTGTTAACCTTTCTTGCAGCTTCCGCCTCTGACCTCCCATTGAAATCTTTTTGGAGGCGTTTTCCGTGGAGTTTATGTCCACGGTTCCTGCATTAGCTTCAATGGCCGCAGACGAAAACTCCCGCGAAAACAGCAGAAAAAACTCTGGTGAACAGGGCCTAAGGATGTATTCACACAGGGCAGTTTTGCCTCGTCTTTCCTGCGCACCCGAAAACCAAATCGAATAGCGCATGTGTTCTTAGCACAATATTTTCGATGCGGTTTTCGGCTGCGTGACGAAAATGCGGCAAAACCGTACTGTTAGGGTGTATTCAAAGAAAATATTTTTTTATTCAAATAAAAACTCCCCCGCACAACTCTCATTAACCATTTTATTTGTTTTTTAAAAAACATAGATCATCTAAGTAGTCCAGCGTATCTATGACGTAGTCCAATCGGCCGAGCAGAACCTGCAAAATAAAGTTAGTAATATAAAAATAAAACCTACAGCGACTTCTGTCTTCTCCCTGCACCGCAATAGAAACTACAGGCCAATGAAAAATAACTCCCTTAGGGCATGTTCACATGACGCTAAAAAAAAAAGCGACGTGTAGACTTGTAAAACACACTTGCGTTTCTTGGGAAGTGCCTTTTAAAATACAAGCGTTTCTTACGTGTTTTTCATGCAATTTTTGTAATTCGAAGTCCCATTGACAATGGGAACATTTGTCGCGCTGTGCGTGCCAAAGAATTGACAAGATGCATCTTTTTTTCCGCAACGCGTTTTTAAAAACGCTTGTGTAAAAAATCGTGTTATATGTACTAACGGCGCGCTTTCCCATTGATGTAAATGGGAAGCTTAATCAAGTGGTTTTTGACGCGTCTTTCAAGGGGCTTTTTATTCATTTTGTACGTGCTTTTTGCACGTTTTTTGGCGCGTAATTAGGAGTCCCATTGACTTTGGGAACATTTGGCGCGCTTTATCTGCCAAAGAATTGACAAGACGCTACATTTTTCCGCAACGCGTTTTTTAAAAACGCTTGCGTAAAAAAATTGTGTCATATGTACTAACGGCGCGCTTTCCCATAGATGTAAATGGTAAGCTTAATCAAGCGTTTGATGCGTTTTTGGCGCGGAAAATGCGTCAAAAACCAAGTCAAATACACGCCGTGTGAATCTGTCAACTGAAAAGTCATTCACCACAGGGTCTTCCCTCTTGACTTTCATTATTCTAAGCCTTTTGGTGTGTCCTGTAGCTTCTGCCAAAAACACTCCCAAAAACTGCTTAGCAATTTGAAGACACCTTTTCCTGGCTTGTAGCAAAAATAGGGAGGGGGTTGAGTCTCCCTCTTAGGCTGGATTCACACGAGCGTGTGCGTTTTGCGCACGCAAAAAACGCAGCGTTTTGCATGCGCAAAAGGCACTTAACAGCTCCGTGTGTCATGATCATATGGTGCGCGGCTGCGTGCTTTTCTGTTTTCAATCATACTTTTCACTGCTGTTGCGAGAATCACACGCGTCCCACGGAAGTGCTTCCGTGTGCCATGCGTGGTTTTCACACACCCATTGACTTCAATGGGTGCGTGATGCGCGAAATACGCACAAAGAACGGACATATGAGTTTTACGCAGTGGACTCACGCTGCGCAAAAATCACTGTCTGCACGGCCCCATAGACTAATATAGGTCCGTGCGAGGCGCGTGAAAATCACGCGCGTTGCACGGACGTATATCACGTTCGTCTGAATAAGCCCTTACATTTACAGCAGCTGTAGGTCAGGCTGCTCTGTCTGATTCACATTGCTGTAATTCTGGGAAGAGCTCCCTCTGGTGGGCAACATAGGAAAACATGTCAAATGATTATTTCATTTGTAATACTTTCCACCTTGCGGGGAAAAAAAAATACAGCAAAAAAACGTAAAAAATATAATAAAAATGAGTAACTTACGTAAAAAAAATAATTTATTTGGCGACATATTCCCTTTAATGTAAGGGCAGCATATTACAGCTATACGTGCATCCTCCTAGTAACCAAACCAGCACAAAAAATATTGTGTTTGGCTAAAAAAAAGTGCTGAAAGATTACATTGGACTCATAATTATGAGTCTGGTTTATTCATGAGGGAATCGCTCTTCAGCCTCCCCCTTTATGAGAAACGACTCCCTCAAAAATGCGTCAGAACGCATAAAAAAAAAGTGTCGTTTTGGCTACTAGGAGTACGGACCTGTAGCTGTAATATTTTGCCCTTACGTAGAGCAGCATATTAAGGGTATGTTCACACGCTAAACTAAAAACGGCTGTAAAATATGGAGCTGTTTTCAAGGGAAAACCGCCTCTGATTTTCAGCAGTTTTTTATGCATCAAGCGTTTTTTTATGTGTATTTTACGGCTGTTTTTGGAGCTATTTTTCTATCGAGACAATGAAAAACGGCGCGTAAAAAATGCCCCGTGGGAACGTAACGCCATTCTTTCCATTGAAATCAATGGGCAGGTGTTTGGAGGCATTCAGCCCCTGTATTACCAGACGTTTTTCGGGGCGTTTACGGCCCGAAAAACGGCTGAAAATAGGCCCTGTGTACATACCCTAAACGAACAGAGCCACTTCTTGGATTTCTGAGCAATTTTGAAAGCAATCCCCGTTACGCCTCATGCACACGACCACTCGAGCCGTTTTTGACAACATCCGATAGTCTTCATGGACCCGATTCACCCGCTAAAGTGAATGGGTCCGTGAAGACTATCGAATGCCGTAAAAAACGGCCCAAATGGTACAACGGTCATGTGCATGGGGCATGTTCACATGTAGTGTAAACACTGGGGATTTTCCGCAATGGATTTCATTGCGGAAAATCCGCAGCGTATTACAGTAGCAGCAGAGTGGATGAGATTTTAACAAATCTCATCCCCATGCTGCATAAAAAAAATCCATTGAAAAAACTTTATAAATTGACCTGCAGTGCGTTTTTTTATTCCCCGGCATGTCAATTTATGCTTTGAAGCACTGCTTTTCTGTTGCAGGTTTTCCCTATTGAATTCAATAGGGAGGTAAAACCCGCCACAAATAGCAAATCTTGCAATTTTTGCAACAGAAAAGCTGCGATTTAGCCGCAAAAATCGCAACTCAGAAACAAAACAAAAACCTTTTTGTTGTTTAAAATGAATAAAAATGTTTAGGCTGGCCGGGTGTGCAAAAGTTCCCAGCATTTAAAGTAGCAGCAAAGTGGATGAGATGTAGTAAATCTCATGCCCAAAATCATACTTACCAAGAACGCTCACCTTCTTTCTGCAGTCCGACCTCCTGGGATGACGTTGCATCCCATGTGACCGCTGCAGCGTCACATGGTCTGCAACGTTATCCAGGAAGGCCGGAGCGGATGTCAGAGGAGGGAGTAAGTATAAACGGCTATTCCACAACGGATATTCCATTTGAAAAACGTCACCACAATGCGGGTCCCAGGTCGGACAAGCTTTTTACACAGCGTATCTGCCCCGTGGGAACCCAGTCTTATACTTACCACCCGGTGCGATGTCATAGCGACGGGTCCTTCTGTTCTCTGTCCCGGCCAGCCTCCTGGGATGACATTTCATCCCATGTGACTGCTCAGCCATTCAGACTGAAGCGGTCACATGGGCTGCAGCGTCATCCCAGGAGGCCGGACTGCACGGACAAAGGAGGGGGGGGGGGGAAGAGTCGCTACGACTACAAAGAATGGGGAAGTATAAGCTTTTTTTTTTTACAATTGCTATTTTCCCGAGCGGACATTCTGCCCGAAAAACTGCACCTCAATTTGTGCGTTTTCAGCCGAAATTCCCTGCGGGTTCCAGAGCATATACGCTGCGTAGTTTTACGTAGCGTATCTGCTCCGTGTGGACATGGCCTTAGAGTTAGGGTGTATTCACATGATGCAGTCTAATTGCGTTTTATTGCTGTGACTACAGCAAAATCGCTGAAAAAATCTGTGTTTTTTTTGCGGTTTAGCCTTAAGGATCGAACATGCTCGTGTGAATCCAGCCTAAGGCCGGATTCACACGAGCGTGTGCGTTTTGCGTGCGCAAAAAACGCGGCGTTTTGCGCGCGCAAAAGGTACTTAACAGCTCCGTGTGTCAGCAGCGTATGATGCGTGGCTGCGTGATTTTCGCGCAGCCGCCATCATTATGACACTCTGTTTGTATGTTTGTAAACAGAAAAGCACGTGGTGCTTTTCTGTTTTCATTCATAGTTTTTACTGCTGTTGCGGGAATCACGCGCATCACACGGAAGTGCTTCCGTGTCCTGCGCGTGATTTTCACGCACCCATTGACTTCAATGGGTGCGTGATGCGTGAGAAACGCACAAATATAGGACACAAGTCGTGAGTTTTACGCAGCGGACACACGCTGCGTAAAAATCACTGACTGTCTGAACGGCCCCATTGACTAACATAGGTCCGTGTGAGGCACGTGAATATCCGTTTTTTGGCGCGGAAACAAAACTCGTAAAAAAAACGCCCGAAAATGCCTCCCATTGATTTCAATGGGAGTTGGACGAGTTTTATTACCGCGAGCAAAAAAACTGCGTCGCGGTAAAAAGAAGCAACATGACCCATCTTGAGGCGGTTTCCGCCTCCAAAACCCCATTTCAATCAGTCAGAAAGAGGAAAAAAACACCTTGACGAGTGTTTTGACAAGTTTTTGTCAAACCACTGTGCAAAAAACGTCTGGAGCAGTTTTTGCAGGAGGAATTTTCCTCCTGCAAAAAAACTCTGTTCACACAGAGTTTTTTGACGAGTTTTTTGGGGCAGAAACCACGCCAAAAAACTCCTCAAAAACCGCCCGAAAATGCCTCCCATTGATTTCAATGGGAGGCAGACAATTTTTTTTACCACGAGTAAAAAAAACTCGTCGTGGTAAAAAGAAGCAACATGACCCATCTTGAGGTGGTTGCCTCCTCCAAAACCCCATTTCAATGAGTCAGAAAGAGGAAAAAAAAACCTCGATGAGTGTTTTGACGAGTTTTTGTCATCCACTGTGCAAAAACCTACTGAGCAGTTTTTGCAGGAGGAATTTTCCTCCTGCAAAAAACTCTGTGTGAACACAGCCTTTTTATAGGGCTTATTCAGAGGAACGTAATATACGTCCGTGCAACACGAACCTATATTAGTCTATAGGGCCGTGCAGACAGTTCCGTGATTTTTACGCAACATGAGTCTGCTGCGTAAAAGTCACGACATGTCCGTTCTTTGTGTGTATTTCGCGCATCACGCACCCATTGAAGTCAATGGGTGCGTGAAAATCACGCGCACCACACGGAAGCACTTCCGTGGGACGCGCGTGATTCGCGCAACAGCACTGAAAAGTATGAATGAAAACAGAAAAGCACCACGTGCTTTTCTGTTTACAAACATCCAAACGGAGTGTCATCATGATGGCGGCTGCGCGAAAAGCACGCAGCCACGCATCATACGGGGCTGACACACGGAGCTGTCAAGTGCCTTTTGCGCGCGCAAAACGCCGTGCTTTTTTGCGCACACAAAACGCACACGCTCGTGTGAATCCGGCCTAACTGGTAAGTCATATTTGTTTTCTTATTTTATATTATATATTTCCTGCAGCTACTTTATTTTCTAAAACTCTCGGACAACCCAAACAAAGTCTTTCGACAAGGGAAAAAGTCTTTCAACGAAAAGTCTATGTGCAGCAGAAAATGCCATATTGCCTTATTTTATCCCTGATTTACCTCAGCATGGAGAGGGTTAAGCATTAGCCAGTACATAGGACAATGAGTCAGCTATATGTGTTACATACTGATAACTCTTTCCAGGAGAAGGGTGGGGTAAAACTGAGTGATGTGCGATCACTACTGGATAAACAGCACTTGTACGTTCTTGTAAAATGTACTGATATACATGCCGGATCATAAATAAACATTGGTGAGGCGCTGAGCAGTCACAATGAACAATTAGGGTATGTTCACACGACCTATTTTCAGACGTAATTCATGCGTTTTACGCCTCGAATTACGCCTGAAAAGATGGCTCCATTACGTGTGCAAACATCTGTCCATTGCTTGCAATGGGTTTTACGATGTTCTGTTCAGACGAGGTGTAATTTTACGCGTCGCTGTCAAAAGACGGCGCGTAAAAATACGCCCGTGTCAAAGAAGTGCAGGACACTTCTTGGGACGTTTTTGGTGCTGTTTTTCATTGACTCCAATGAAAAACAGCTCCAATTACGTCTGTAAAAGACGCTGCGAAAAACACGAGTACTTGCAAAAACGTCTGAAATTCAGAAGCTGTTTTCGCCTGAAAACAGCTCCGTAATTTCAGACGTAGTTTGCGTTTGCGTGTGAACATACCCTAATGGTCAGTTCTGCTACAAATTTCACCTTATAAAGGGATTTAACTGGAGAAGCCATTAAATTGTGTACTATAGTCAGTGGCGGATTAAGTAGACCATAGGCCCTGGGCTGTTATCCAAACTTGGGCTCCCCTTCCGCACCGCCGCCCTGCCGCGCCGTAACTATTTTTAACACTACCTTTTTGGGCAAGCATTAACAAATAGGTGTTAGGGTATGTTCACATGCAGAGTCAAAAACATCTGAAAATATGGAGCTATTTCCAAGGGAAAACAGCTCCTGATTTTCAGACGTTTTTTAAGCCATTCGCGATTTTTCGCAGCATTTTTTCTGGCCGTTTTTGGAGCTTTTTTCAATAGAGTCAATGAAAAACGGCTCAAAAAAATGTCTCAAGAAGTGTTCTGCACTGTTCTGTAAAAAAAACGCTGCGAAAAACCCTCCGTCGGAACAGAACGCCGTTTTCCCATTGAAATCTGCTTCCGATTTTTCGGCCCTTTTTCAACCCGAAAAATGGCCGAAAATAGGCCGTGTGAACATACCCTTACGATTCCCCTTGCCATAGGGCTGTACGGACAGTATCACACTGTGCTGGGACACATCCTCCTGACAAGGGGAATTGTCTATCAGTCCTGACTGCACATAGACTTTTTGTGAAATAAAAGGATTTCCCATAATAAACATGTCAGGAAAGGTGAGAGATTCTCTATAAATCTAGTGACTCACAGGTGACGACGTCTCAGATTCTAGTCGTTTTTTTCCTCTTTTCTTCTCCATCCGGTCCAGAGCTCATGACGACTTCTCCCAGCCATAACCCATTTCTGCAGAATTTGCCACTCAAATGTCTTTGGCTCCTCACGTTTCCAATATTTCCACACCTATAAACAAAAATAAAGTTATCATGGTGCCACATACTGTGCCCCTAAATATAATAGCACCAAACACTGCACGCCTGAATATAATAATACCATACACTGTAAAACACCACATACACACAGCCCCCTGTACATAGTGCCACACACAGCCCCTGTAGATGTTACACACCCCCATAGATAGCGCCTCACACAGCCCCCTGTAGATATCACATATCCCCCTATAGCTAGCACCACACACATCCCCCCCATAGAGAGCGTTACACACAGCCCCCTATAAATAGCTCCATACAGTCCCCCTGTAGAGAGCGCCACACAACCCTCCCCCTCTTGAAAATAGCGCCACAGAGCCCCCCTGTAAAGAGCGCCACACACATACCACTGTGGATAGCGCTACACAGCCCCCCCCCCTTGTATATAGTGCTACAAAGCCCTCTCCTTGTATATAGTGCTACACAGCCCTCCCCCTTTGTACAGTGTCACACAGCGCTCCCCCTTGTATATAGTGTCACACAGCGCTCCTCCCTTTGTATATAGTGTCACACAGAGCTCCCCCTTTGTATATAGGGCCACACAGCACTCCCCCCTTGCATATAGGGCCACATAGCTCTCCCCCTTGTATATAGCGCACACAGTGCTCCCCCCTTTGTATATAGTGCCACACAGCGCTCCCCTCCCCCCTTGTATATAGGGTCACACAGCACTCGCCCCCTTGTATATAATGTAACGGAGAACTCCCCCCCTTGTATATAGTGTCACAGAGCACTCCCCCCTTGTATATAGTGTCACAGAGCACTCCCCCCCTTTGTGTATAGTGTCACACAGCGCTCCCCACCCGCTTGTATATAGGCCCACACAGCACTACCCTCCCCCTTGTATATAGGGCCACCCAGCACTCCCCCCTTGTGTATAGTGTAACGGAGAACTCCCCCCCCTTAAATATAGTGTCACCGAGCACTCCCCCCCTCCTACTTGAATATATATATATATACACAGTGCTACCCCCACCTAAAAAAGTAAATATGTATTTTACTTACCTTGCCCCGTTCCCGCGGTGGGCGCTCCAGCTGGACGCATTTGAATCCTCCGGACTAGACGCATGCGCAGACCGGCGTGATGTAGTACCTCATCACGCCGGCCTGCGCAGGGAGTCTTCCCAGCGCCTTATAAGCTGCAGGCCTAACGTGGCCTGCAGCCTATAATATTCATTTGTATCGGAGTCCTGAGGATGAATGAATGTGGCTGCTGCTAGCACCGGCGCCCCCTCCGGTGATAGCGACGCCACCGGGCATGAGGGGGCTCGTGCGGTCATGTGCGGTTTGGGCCGCCATGGGCCCCCTGGGAGCCTTGGGACCCCGGGCGGCCGCCCGAATGATGATCCGCCACTGATTAAAGTTTATATGCTAGGTGCTCGGTGTCAGAAAGTGTTCCATACAAAACAATCCTCATTACATGCTGTTTAAAAGTGACTGCAATACAAAACTGTAACGTTTTGCTACTGAATAGAAATTCTTGCCATACCACAAAAAAAACAACTTTCCACATGACGAAAGTAAGAAATAAATATGTCACATTTTTGCTCTTCCAGATGTCCCTTAATATTGCATATTTGCCACACTGAATGGATTCTGAATTTACTAGACAGAGCTGTTTATTTTGGGATATTTATAAATGTCCTGCCAAAGGGAACATAATGGGTGCACCTACACCCACTAAATGGGTCAGGTGTGAGGGGTGTAAAGTTTTGAAGGTTGTGTCGAAAATGTATTTGAGCTGTATGTAAATACGAAAATGGAAGCCTTGCTGGTGTTTTTACTGGCTTATTAGGCCATGTTCAGACGTGGCAGAATTTTTCTGCTGAAAATGTTGCTGCAGATTCGTTGGGAATTTGCAGCAACATTTTCATATTTGACAGGTAATTCAGACGTTTTGGATATCACAGCAGACTTGCTGCAAATTTCAGCCTTTGCAATGCAAATGCTGAAATCCGCAGTGAAATTCCACTGCTTCTCCGCAACATAAAGTGCATGCTGCGGAGGGAAAATTCTGCACTGCAGCCTAATTTCTGCACAGTTATTTTCCGCAACGTCTGAACTAAGTTTCCTAAAAATGTATAGAAAAAAATGTAAAAAACGGCTGCTGCAGAATTTTACTGCAGACTGTCCACAGCAGAATTCAACAGCAATTCCGCCACGTCTGAATGTGCCTTTATAGTATTGAGTTTGAGCAACCGATAGGAGCCCTTATGTCCCCCCCAGTGGCGTAACTACCGCTATAGCAGCTGTAGCGGCTGCTACGGGGCCCGCAGCATGCAGGGGCCCATGCCACCCGGCGGCTCGGGCTCCCCCATGGCCGGTGGCTCCACTAGCAGCTGCTATGACTGCTACAGCGCGATGCCACTGAAGGGGTTGTTCCTACAAAAGCCATGCATGCCCTATCCACAGGATAGGGGATACATGTGTGATCGCTGGGACGCCCAGCGATAAGGAGACCGGGGGACCGAAAGTCCCCCGAAGTTCTCCTTGACAAACCTCGGACTTCCGGGGTCTGTCTGCAGCTCCATAGAAATGACTTGTGCATCGGTCGCGCTTGTGCGCATGCGTGACCAGCGCTCCTTTCATTTTTATTGAACTGCGCAGACGCCGGAAGTCCGAGGTTTGTGATGGAGAACTTCAGGGGACTTTCGGTCCCCCGTTCTCCTTATCGCTGCCAGCGATCACACATGTATCCCCTATCCTGTGGATAGGGGATACATCTCTCTTGTAGGACAAACTATAGGCCGTTTTTTTGGGGGGGGGGGCTATATGGCGTTATCTACAGGGGGGGGGGTCTGTATGGTGTTATCTACAGGGGGGTCTGTATGGTGTTATCTACAGGGGGGTTCTGTATGGTGTTATCTACAGGGGGGTTCTGTATGATGTTATCTACAGGGGGTTCTGTATGATGTTATCTACAGGGGGTTCTGTATGGCGTTATCTACAGGGGGTTCTGTATGGCGTTATCTACAGGGGGGTCTGTATGGCGTTATCTACAGGGGGTCTGTATTGCGTTATCTACAGGGGGGTCTGTATGGCGTTATCTACAGGGGGACTCTGTATGGCGTTATCTACAGGGGGGTCTGTATGGCGTTATCTACAGGGGGGTCTGTATGGCGTTATCTACAGGGGGACTCTGTATAACGCTATCTACAGGGGGGTCTGTATGGCGTTATCTACAGGGGTGGTCTGTATGGTGTTATCTACAGGGGGGTCTGTATGGCGTTATCTACAGGGGGGTTCTGTATGGCGTTATCTACAGGGGTGGTCTGTATGGCGTTATCTACAGGGGGGTTCTGTATGGCGTTATCTACAGGGGTGGTCTGTATGGCGTTATCTACAGGGGGGTTCTGTATGGTGTTATCTACAGGGGGGTCTGTATGGCGTTATCTACAGGGGGGTCTGTATGGCGTTATCTACAGGTGGGGTTCTGTATGGAGTTATCTACAAGGGGGGGTCTGTATGGCGTTATCTACAGGGGGTCTGTATGGCGTTATCTACAGGGAGGGGTCCTGTATGGCGTTATCTACAGGGGGGTTCTGTATGGCGTTATCTACAGGGGGGTCAGTATGGCGTTATCTACAGGGGGGGTCTGTATGGCGTTATCTACAGGGGGGTCTGTATGGCGTTATCTACAGGGCGGGCTCTGTATGGCGTTATCTACAGGGCGGACTCTGTATGGCTTTATCTACAGGGCGGACTCTGTATGGCGTTATCTACAGGGGGCTCTGTATGGCGTTATCTACAGGGGGGTCTGTATGGCGTTATCTGCAGGGGGACTGTATGGCGTTATCTGCAGGGGGTCTGTATGGCGTTATCTACAGGGGGTCTGTATGGCGTTATCTACAGGGGGTCTGTATGGCGTTATCTACAGGGGGGCTGTATGGCGTTATCTACAGGGGTGTTCTGTATGGTGTTATCTATAGGGGGGCTGTATGGCGTTATCTACAGTGGGGATTTGGGGCTGTAAGACGTTATCTACAGGGGGCTGTATAGTGTTATCTACAGGGGAGGGCTGTATGGCGTTATCTACAGGGGGCTGTGTATGGCGCTATCTACAGAGGGCTGTGTATGGTGCTATCTATAGGGGGCGCTGTGTGGTGGAATCTATAGGGAGGCACTATCTACAAGGGGGGGGGTTGTGTGATACCCAGCGGAGGGGGGGCCCCAGTCAAAAGTTTGCTATGGGGCCCAGTCTTTCCTAGTTATGCCCCTGGTCACCCCCCTCGGCCTGTAAGGCTGGATTCACACGAGCATGTTCGGTCCGTAATGGACGGAACGTAGTACCGGACCGAACACACTGAAGGGAGCCGGGCAGCTAGCATCATACTTATCTATAACGCTAGGAGTCTCTGCCTCACTGCGGGACAACTGTCCCGTACTGTAATCATGTTTTCAGTACGGGACAGTAGTTCCACGGAGAGGCAGGGACTCCTAGCGTCGTACATAACTATGATGTTAGGAGCCCGGCTCCCTGCAGTGTGTTCAGTCCGGGACATGCGGACGAAATACGTTCCATCCATTACGGACCAAACATGCTCATGTGAATCCAGCCTAAGAAGCACACAGAGGGCTCACATTTGTTTACAGAGTAGGTAATATTTTTTACTATACTTTCCTTTAGCAAGGCATTTTATGGATTATCTAAAATAAAGATATTTGTCAGAGAACCTGAGAAAAGGTACAGCACAGTTTCAACCCATGTCAATGATATGAAAAAAATCACTGCCCTCTTAGGGGATTTCTATAACAAACATGTTTGGTCAGTGCGGTTATAGAAAAGGAGGGGATATTGTTTCCCATTGTCAAGGAAAGTTGACCATGTATAGTATACGTGGTCACTCGCCATTAGAATGAATAAAAATGACAGAAACCTCCAAGTGAGGATGCTCAGAGGTTTTTAAAACTGTAATTTATTTCAATGGTAAATGTGAATGCACCCCTCACATTCAAACAGCCATTTTACATTCTGAAAATACAGCAGTGTGATCCAGCGGGTTTTTTCCCAAAGTAGACTTAGGCTGGGTTCACACGACCATGTTACGTCGGCTCCCTGCACTGTGTTCAGTCCGGGACTTGTGGCCGAAATATGTTCCGTCCATTATGGACGTAACATGCTTGTGTGAACCCAGCCTTATAGGGGTTATGTGGGGACCGAAAATTATTAGCAGTGTACTTACTGCAGTATGTGAATGCTAATATACATTCCGGCACCCTGTCGCGCTGATTATAAGATTTTAATAGATTTTTACAGAGGGGGACCGGACTTCTAGTGGCACAGTCTTCTGTCATGACGACACGACTCTCGTCATGTGATCGGTCCCGTTGTACTCTATGTACAAGTAGTAGCAGGAGTACAACGATTACATAGAGTACAGCGTGGCGGGTCATCATTAAGGAAGACTGAGCGCTGTAAAAATCTATTAAAATCCTATAATCAATGCGACAGGGGACCGGAATGTATATTAGCGAGTGTACTCACATACTGCAGTGACTACACTGCTAATAATTTTCGGACCCCACATAACCCCTTTATGGCATATGAACTAAACTTCCATGATCCTTAGAATAATAGTACTCTGTTCCCCGTTCTCTGACAAAGCGGCCGTACATGAGAAGTCTCTGCCCATTACAACGTGTTTGGCTTCCATGCCTTACACTGACTTTAATGGAGAGTGACCGCACATGCTTAGCCAGTTGTCTGCCAATACAGTTCGCTACATTTTTAAGATTAGTGGGGTCATACTCCTGCCAATCAGTCTTGTATGGCATATTTAAACAATTGTCAATAGTCAGTTTTTTGGCATGGTTTTTGATGCGGAAACAGCGTCGGAAAACGCGCTAAAAAACGGCCGAAAATGGGAGGCATTTTTTTCCCGCTTGCGGAAAAAACGGCTTGCGGGAAAAAGAAGGGACATGCCCTATCTTCGGGGGTTTATGTCTCTGACCTCCCATTGACATCAATGGGAGGCAGAGAAAGAGTATTTTGTGGCGCTCAATGGCCGCGGGCGAAAAACGCCGCGAAGGGTATGTTCACACGCACTGATTTTAGACGTAATTCGGGTTCACACGCACTGTTTTTAGACGTAATTCGGGTTCACACGCACTGTTTTCAGATATAATTCGGGCGTTTTACGCCTCGAATTATGCCTGAAAAAACAGCTCCATTACGCCTCCAAACCTCTGCCCATTGCTTTCAATGGGTTTTACGATGTTCTGTTCCCACGAGGTGTAATTTTACGCGTCACCCCCGTCAAAGAAGTGCATGTCACTTCTTGGGACGTTTTTGGAGCCATTTTTCATTGACTCCATTGAAAAACAGCTCCAATAACGTCCGTAAAATACGCCGCGAAAAACGCGAATTGTTAAAAAATGTCTGAAAATCAGGAGCTCTTTTCAGGCGAAAACAAATTTTGCTACTGCGTGTGAACATACCCTTAGGTATACAGTCTATTACTTAAGTGATATATTCTATCCTAAAACCACCACATAAACGTCATACAACAATATATATATATATATATATACTTGTCCTTCCCATGCATGGAACATGGTGGACCAACCCTACAACTAGTCTAAAATTCTTCGCTTTTTGACCTGACGTTAACGGGTTAACACCTCAAGTCACTGCAGCAAAGAGCTGCATATAGCTCCGCCCATGTTGGAAGGCAGCCAATGGAGGCATGTCCGCAGCTGTCGAGCCCCTCCTAGACTCAGCAAATCCAAACGGAGAAAAGCTTTGGTGGGCGGTGCTGGACAATGACGTCAGGCAAGGACGCTTTCAGTGCAGGTGGAGGGGCCTGAGCTGTCAGCTTGTAATGACCCTATGAACACCTTGATGACGTCAGTCAGGTAGGTGCCCTTCTGGAGGAACTGGGCGGAGCTGGGGACGCTGGTATCCTGTGTGAGGTGTGTGATCCAAGTTGTGGAGTCATTTGGGGATTTGTTAGTCTAAAACTCAGAGACGCTGCAGAGTGTTTGGAGTTTGAACGGTATGGCGCCCCTCTCCCCTTCACGAAGGGCTCCCCTGTTTAGTTTGAGGGATTCTGACAGGCAGCTTTCAGTAGTATAACTCACTACCTTGTGATCTGTCACCTTGTCCCTGCTGTAAGTAGTTCATTACGGGGATCGTTCTGTGTTGGTATAATTATCGTAATCTATGTGATCACAGGGAGCCTATTACAGCGTGCCCTAAATAGCTGCAGCCCATTAGTTGTCGGCTGAACTATTTCCAGGCCGGCTTCATGACTACAAGCAGCACACACTGCAAGTTCCACTTTTTTTTTTGACAATGACTCATCATACCATCATTAGAGATTATCCTGGGTTGGATTAATATCATTCTTTCTCTATGCTGAGGCTACTTATAGGAGGAAACAATGTTAATCCTATATATATATATATATATATATATATATATATATATATATAACTAATGCCGGCCCCATCCTCATAACTTCCACTTCACTTTAAACTTGTGATCACTGCTGATCTCCTCCTCTTCAGGTCACTGCTCAGCTGCAGATAGTCCACATGTATACGATCATTGTGTCAGCATAACATGTGTGATCTGTGTATAGCCACACGCTCATGCCACCTAGTCCTCCAAGCAGAATGTGTATGATCATTGGGCCTGGTGAAAAATGTGATGGCAGTGGAGCCAGCTGTGATCTGGATCAGATATGGACATTGTGGATGCCAGGTAGTCTTTTGTACTTGCTCCACTGGCAGTATCCGCTTTCTTTTGTGTGACAGACTCTCTAGGTTTCTGTGTGATTATTAGTAAGATCATTGCTTTACTGTGAAAGGTTTTGGATTGTTAATCGTTCCCCATTTGTCATGTATTTGTCTAGATTCCACTCCATGCCTATGTGGAGGGGAAGCCCTGAAAACTGCTTTCACTCCCTAGGAACCCCCTCCTCTCTTTATAGCAGGGATGGGGACCCGCAGACTAAAAAGTGACAGCTCTTGTTGCTGTCCTCTGGAATCATTTGCCGTACATGAAAAGAATATTATAGGCTTGTCTCCTAACCATTGTTCTTCTTATGTACATATGTCATAAGCCTCCTCCATATCAATGTTTAAAAATACTTGTGCTTTGAGTAAACCAGATATCAGCCTCATCAACAACTAACCTGTTAATGACCACGGAAAGCAGAGGCAGGGTTTTTATTTTTTCTGCTTCTGTTCCCTCCTACAGCCTCTTGACATCCCAGTGATCACTTGACAGATCGTGTGATCTCTGATTTTCGCACTTCCTGTTGGGTTTGACAAGACGCTCTAAATGTATCAGAAGTGCAGCTTTTCCATTAGAAAATAAATAAATACTGCCTGAGATATACTAAGCAAAAAGCGCCAAAAAAAACAGCCAAATGATTGCTTATCTTTACATCAGGTGACCAATGCATGCAGCGAACATGCCACACTTGCATATTCCCTTAGTGTATGTTCCCACAGGCAGGAGATTTCTGCAATAGAATCTCAAAAAAACCGCAAGTAAATCGGTCACAGAAATCCACAGTAAATAGTGCGTCTTTGCTGCGGAAATGCGGCCTTTTTTCCTGCAGCGGTTTTACCTGTGAAGCATTGATCACAACAAACTTTATGTGCACCTGCGGATTTCCAGCAGTTCTAACTGCGTTTTCGCTACGTAAACACTGTACAAAACTCAACTTGCGTATTTTAGTGTGGAATTGATGCTCAACTTTCAAGTCTATGGCACAAACCTGCATTATCTCCATGCAGAATGCGCCGCATGAATTGACGTTCTGCAGAATTGAAAGTCCTGCCGCAGAGCACTTTCCACACGACTTTTCTACGTTGCTGTTTTAGTTTGTTTTTTGTAAATTAGTGTTTGCCTGAGATATACAAAATCTCATCCACTTTGCTGCTCCGTTAAATGCTGCAGGATTTCTGCACAGAATACGCTGCGTGGGAACTCGGCCCAAGACCACTTTCACACGACGGTATTGTGGTCAGTATTTGGAAGCCAAAACTAGGAGTGAAAAATAAACAGAACAGGTATAATGGAGAGATTTGCCCCTCTTCCATGTTTTGAACCCTCTCTTGGTTTTGTCTTCCATATATTAATGTAAACGTACTGCCATGTGAAATGCCCCTGTCCTTCATCTGTATTCTTCCACTCTTTTTAGGAATTTTTATATTTTTTACCTAATTTTGCCTGCAAGCTGTGGGTGTGGTAGCCACATGAAATACTACAAAGTGATGGGGGGTTTGTTGCTGTGAATACTGGGAAAGCCACACATAAGAACAAGGACATGTCATGCAGCAATTTTAGAAAAGGTGTAACTATAAGGCTATGTTCATACACGGCGGATACGCTGCATAAAAGCGCACCGCGCATCCGCCCTGGGTATCTCAGTGAATTCTGGCAGAAAAACTGCAGTTTTTCATCCGGAATGTCCGCTGCGGAAAACTGCACGTAAAACGTAGCTATGGCGACGCGTCACTCTACAGGCCGGTCTCCTGGGATGATGTTTCATCCCATGTGACAGCTGCAGCCTGTGATTGGCTGCAGCTTTCACGTAAGATGAAACGTCATCCCAGGAGGCAGAATTGTGGGTAAGTATAAGATTATATATTTTTTTTTTGTTGCAATTTTTGCGGCGGAATCGCAGTATTTCTGCCGCAAAAATCACAACATCTGCTATTTGTTGAGGGTTTTACCTCACCATTGGATTGGGGAAAACCTGCACCAAATACAATTCACATGCTGTGGATTAAAAAACCGCATGTCAATATTCGGAGCGTTTTTCCGCTTATTTACGCAGCGCGTGGATGAGATTTGTTCAAATCTCATCCACTCTGCTGCTACTGTATTATGCTGCGGATTTTCCACAACTAAATCCGTTGCGGTAAATCTGCAGTATTTACGCTACGTGTGAACGTATACCATAGAGGTGCATTTAGATGAAGGATTAGAAAAAGAATAAAAATTGACCACAAATTTTGCCTCAAATTTTCACAATGTAAAATCCGCACTGATTTTCGGCCAAAAAAATGTTCCCCAGCGTGTAGATGATATTTGTTCATATCTCATCCACATAGATGGGACTGTTATCCGCTGCAGATTTGCCGCATGGAAAATCTGTAGCATTACGTCCTGTGTAAATCCAGCCTTTACAGGGTTTTTGTTGCTGTTTTGAAGTTCTTCTTAATTGCTTTGAAAAGCGCATTTTCACAAAACACATGAGTTTTGATGCGATTTAGAAATGCTGTTTTACGGTCAATAAAATGACTTGTCCTGAGGTTTTGCATTCCAAACTCGTGGCCCCCACACAGACCCGTGAACATCACTGTTGTGTGCATGTTGCCATATGAATGAATGGGTCTGTGTGCTATTTGCAAAATTGCAGATGGCACACGGATAAAAAACCACGGTCGTGCGCATTAGGCCTTTTTTGGTCCCACTGGGAAACTTTTCCTTATGATCATCTTTTTTTTTTTTTTTTTTTTCTTTCTTTACTACCTGTGAATTCCAATGCATTGTTGACAAGAGTTTTTTTTAATTTGTAATTTTGTTGTCACTACAAAACTATCAGCCCAAATTTATTAAACGTCCTGATTTAGTAGAAAGAGTAAGGCTATGTTCACACGGGGTATTTTGCCGAGTTTTTTGACGCGGAAACCGCGTCGCAAAACTCGGCAGAAACGGCCCGAGAACGCCTCCCATTGATTTCAATGGGAGGCGTCGGCGTCTTTTTTTCCCGCGAGCAGTAAAACTGCCTCGCGGGAAAAAGAAGCGACATGCCCTATCTTCGGGCGCTTCCGCCTCCGACCTCCCATTGACTTCAATGGGAGGCAGGAGAAAGCGTATTTCTCGCTGTTTTATGCCCGCGGCGCTCAATGGCCGCGGGCGAAAAACGGCGCGAAAATCGGCGTGCAGGGAGAGGAATATCTGCCTCAAAGTTCCAAACGGAATTTTGAGGCAGATATTCCTCCCCCAAAATACTCCGTGTGAACATAGCCAAAAATTGGATCCTCTGTTTGCCATCGTTGTCTTTCAGCTGCAAGATCTGTCTTGCATATGTTTTGGGATTGCCCTACTTTTAAAGTGTAGCTAAACGTTTGACAAACTTCTGACATGTCATAGTTACATGTCAGAAGTTTGGATTGGTGGGTGTCCGAGCACGGAGCCCCCCACCATTCGCTAGAACGAAGCAGCTGAAGCGCTCATGTGAGCGCTCAGCTGCTTCGTGTCTGTTCGGCTTTTTCCGGAAAGCCAATGTATCGGAGTACAGGCTCAGACTTTCTATTGAGTCCGTACACCAATACATTAATTTCCGGAAAAAGCTGAATCGGTGTACGGACTCAATAGAAAGTCTATGAGCCCGTACTCCGATACATTGGCTTTCTGGAAAAAGCCGAACAGACACAAAGCGGTTGAGCGTTCACACGAGCACTTCAGCTGCTTCGTTCTAGAGATTGGTGGGGGTCTCCGTGCTCGGACCCCACCAATCCAAACTTCTGACATGTCACTATGACATGTCAAACGTTTAGCTACACTTTAAAGAGTTTTGGTTTTCTGGAAATGATTCACTATAAGGTGGGTCTGTCTTGGTAAGGCTTCGTTCACATCTGCGTCAGTCAGGGCTCCGTTCCGTTGGAGCTTTCCCCTGAGTGACACAAACGGAAACCAGAGGTGTCCATCACTATTGATTTCAATGGTGACGGATCCGGTACCAATGGTTTCCGTTTGTCTCAGATGTGCAGGGGTTCTTTCGGGTTCCATCCTTTTGATGGAATCAATAGCATAGTCGACTACGCAGATGTGAACGAAGCCGTAGCTCATGTTTTGCTTACTTTTGTTGGTTGAGGAGCTGTTGCAGCCTGTCTTAGTTAAATTCTGCAAGCTATGGCATCCATGGGTGGCGAAACTGCATACTAGCTCATCGCCTTTACCTGCTTCGTCCCAAAGAGCACCCCTTATTATAAGACCCAACTCTGCTCAGTCAATCAGTAATCAGTAATCCGTGATTTCCTGTTACAGGCAGAGCTACTTCTATTCTGTTCTGTATTGAAATCTTGTTTTTAGTTGTCTGGAACTAGATATGTATTTCTTGCTCTGGTAATATCGTTTTGCTGTCTTTTAGGGTGAATTCACACGTTGTGGATTTTCCATGTGGATTCCGCATTGAAAATCTGCAATCGTTTACATGGTTTTCAAAACCCCATGCATATATAGCGTAAAAAAAAAAGTTTGCTACGTGCGGACTATTGTTCACACAAAGTTGTGGTTTGTTTTTGCCTCCAAATTTAAATCAGAATTTTGGACCTTATTCATCTGTGAAACAACTGGACGCTTTTTTTTTTTTTTTTGCTGCATTCAATTGATTTCAATGCGAGGTTCAAAAGCGTAATCAGCCGGAAGATGATTCTGAATCCAAAATCCATCCTGAAAAATGGATTTTGCTGCATCCACGCGTTGAGGTGCGGTTAGAACCGCATTAGAAAAACGCACCCGAAAACCGTGTGCGTTTTTATCGCATTTTTTGTAGTTGTGGTAATAACGCAACTGCATCAAAAATCACACCAAATCGTGGTAAAACCGCATGCGGTCTTTTTATGCTTCTTTTTAATGCGGTTCTAACCGCACCTCAACATGTGAATGGACCCCTAGGCCACTTTCACACTCCAATATATTGGATAGCACCCTGACACATTCATTTCAATGGGGCCATGCGCACTTCCATTGTTTTAACGAAGCCGTGCGGCCGTTACGTCAAAAGTAGTGCAGGTTCTACTCCTGCCCGTTTTTGACGGAACAGTCTCGGCCTTTTCTTTGATTTTGGTCCGTGAAACAATGGACTGCACATGGAAGCCACCGTTCAACGGCCGACGGAAGTGTGCATGAGGCCTTACACTGACTTTGTACCATATGTGGTCAAATAAAAGTTACCTTTTATTGGCACATTAAAACCATGTGCTTCAACTGTAATAGCTGCACGGCCCGAAAACCACATTGCAAATTGTAGTAAAACGCATGCAGTTTTTAAAATGTATTTTCCAAAACTAGCACTTAAAAACCGCAATAAAAACGCAATAAGGACGACCTGTGGAAACCCAACCTTATGAGTAAGGCCTTATTCACACGAACGTATAATACGTCCATGCTACGCGCGTGGAAATCTCGCGTGTTGCACGGACCTATGTTAATGAATGGGGCCGTTCAGACTGTCAGTGAATTTCACGCAGCGTATGTGCGCTGCGTGAAACTCATGACATGTCCTATATTTGCCCGTGTTAAGCACTGCACGCACCCATTGAAGTCAATGGGTGTGTGCAAATCGCGCTCGGCACACGGAAGCATTTCCAGGTGCCGCGCGTGATTCGCGTAACAGCAGTAAAATAAATGAATGAAAAACCGAAAAGCACAACGCAGCGTTTTTTGCGCGCGCAAAACTGACACGTCCGTGTGAATAAGTCCTAATGCAGTGCTCAGCAGCACACCGTTGCAAGACCACCCAGTTGTACAACTCAGTCCTATTCAAATTATATATTCGATATGTGGCTCCCCTGCTGGTGGCAGTTAGTTCTAAATACATTGGTACCAGGAATGTCATAATATTACTTCAACTTGGCAATGGGGTCAAAACCATATCATATATGGGTTTTTGTGTGCAGATTTACAATCAAATTTCCCCCATACGGTTTTAAATGGGCAAAATCTCTCTGCTGAGTTTTATGCAAAACTGGAATGTGGTTTTAAAAAGTACCATTGAAGGATTTCTGACGCAGCAAATTTGTACTGATTCCGCAACATCCATCTCTGCCTTAGGCTGGATTCACACACACACACACTGTGTTTCGCTGCGTTTTTTTTTGTGAGATCTTTTAGTGCGGCTAAATGTTAAAGTCTAAAGTGAAATATAAAATGTACTACACACAGCTGCGTTTTTGTTTGTGTCATTTTTGTTGTTCACAGTCAATGGTGATTTTTTTTCAAAACGTAGCACTCTGTGGGAACTGGGAAAAATAACATGTACAAAGTGATACAAAATAAAAACCGCTGTTACATTTTACAAAACGCTGGTGTTTTGACATGCGTTTTTTTTTATGCAGGTGGAGGCCGGGTTCCCACGTAGCGTAAACTCTGCGGAATTTCTGCAATGGAATTCTGTGCGCAAATTCCATAGCATTTACAGTAGCAGAAAAGTGGATGAGGTTTTGAAAATCTCATACCCATGCTGCTGAAAAAAAATATAGCGAAAACGTTAAGTTGACCTGCGGCGCAGAATCTAAATCCGCAGAATGTCAATTTATGCTGTGTTTTTGTTGCTTTTCTGTTGCGGGTTTTCCCCATTGAAATCCAATGAGGATGCAAAACCTTCAACAAATAGCCAAGTGTTGTGAGTTTTGCACAAAAGTCGCAACTCAGAATAAAAAAAGTTTATACTTACCCAGAACTCCCTGCTTCTTCCTCCCAGTCCTCCTGAGATGATGTTTCATCCCATGTGTGGGCTGCAGCGGTCACATGGGCTGCAGCGTCATCCAAGTAGGCCGGACTGGACATCAAAGGAGAGGGAACGTCACCATGACAACGGCCATGTATAAACGTTTTTGGGGGTTTTTCCGTGTTTTTTTTTTTTTTCTCTCCTATCTCTGCTTTCCGCAGGAGATATTCCGCCCCACATGCTGCACCACAACATGGTGCGTTTTTCGGATGGAATGTACTGTGGGTTCTAGGTCGACCCGTGGGAACCCGGCTTCAGGGCATATACCAACAGACAGGAAACGTGGATTTTCTGCAGCATATTTGGATATGTAGGATTCTTCAGCGGTTTCACAGCAAGTAGAGGAGAAGCGCATAACGACCATGTGCTTCAACTGTCCTTGCTGCGAAACCCTGCCAATAAGTGGTAGACGCACATGGCTCATTCATTTGAGTGGGGAGCTAGCCCGTCTGGTCTGGACCCACAGAAGAGCTTCTGTAGTACAAATTTCTGAAATAGTTCATGCTGACTAATAGAAATGTTTCAGAACACATAGTGCATTACCGCTTGCTGCATGGTCACAGACCGGTCAGAGTACCAATATTGACCCCTGTCTACCACCAAACGTGACTACAATGGCCACATGAGTATCAGGACTGGACCAGTGAGCAAAGGAAGAAAGTGGCCTATTCTGATAAATGATGTTTTCTATTACATCATGTGGACAGCTGGATGCATCTGGCTGCCATTCTGCAAAAAAACGTTCAGGAATAATTTGAGGAACAAGACCAGTTCAATGTGGTGACTTGGATCATTGTGATCATGAAGGATTTGCTGCTAATGTCTTGATGCCAGATACCGCAGGACACCTTCAGAGATATTGTGGAGTCCATGCCTCGACGGGTCAGAAAAGGTTTGGTGGCACGAGGGGGACCGACACAATATTAAGCAGCTGGTTTTGATGGCTTAAAGAGGCTCTGTCACCAGATTTTGCAACCCCTATCTGCTATTGCAGCAGATAGGCGCTGCAATGTAGATTACAGGAACGTTTTTATTTTTAAAAAACGAGCATTTTTGGCCAAGTTATGACCATTTTTGTATTTATGCAAATGAGGCTTGCAAAAGTACAACTGGGCGTGTTGAAAAGTAAAAGTACAACTGGGCGTGTATTATGTGCGCACATCGGGGCGTTTTTACTAGCTGGGCGTTCTGATGAGAAGTATCATCCACTTCTCTTCACAACGCCCAGCTTCTGGCAGTGCAGACACAGCCGTGTTCTCCAGAGATCACGCTGTGACGTCACTCACAGGTCCTGCATCGTTTCAGACAAGCGAGGACACATCGGCACCAGAGGCTACATTTGATTCTGCAGCAGCATCAGCGTTTGCAGGTAAGTCGATGTAGCTACTTACCTGCAAATGCTGATGCTGCTGCAGAATCAACTGTAGCCTCTGGTGCCGACACGATGTAGGACCTGGGGCAGGAAGTGAGTGACGTCACAGCGTGATCTCTCGAGAACACGGCTGTGTCTGCACTGCCAGAAGCTGGGCGTTCTGAAGAGAAGTGGATGATACTTCTATACACAACGCCCAGCTAGTAAAAGTAGTAAACACGCCCCGATGTACGAACATAATACACGCCCAGTTGGACTTTTGCAAGCCTCATTTGCATAAATACGAAAATGGTCATAACTTGGCCAAAAATGCTCGTTTTTTAAAAATAAAAACGTTACTGTAATCTACATTGCAGCGCCTATCTGCTGCAATAGCAGATAGGGGTTGCAAAATCTGGTGACAGAGCCTCTTTAATGGTATATAGTTAGAGATTTGAGTTGCGTGGTTGATCCAAACTACCTTTTAAATGACACCACTTTTCTTATACTGCATTATCCAATTTGTTTGCGTACGCTCTAAACTTCCTATGTTGGTTGAACTACCAGATCAAAAATGGTTTTTGTTATTACTTGTTCTTCTTAAGGTCTTGTTACCATCTGCTTTCCGTTCTGCTCCGTCAGAGGAGCAGAACAACGAAACGGCCGGAAGCGCAGGTTCCGTTGAACGGAGACAACTGGTGCCCGACGGAACCCATTGACTTTAATGGGTTCCGTCGGGGTGTCCATGTTTTTACCGGAAACAATCGTGCAGCGTGCTGTCCTATTATTTTTGGCAAAAGCTGCAACTGAGGCCCCCAACGCAGATGTGAATTAGGCCTTCTATGTATTTTCATATCTAATCCTAACTTCCACAGACATGCTCTACTTGATTCTCCTAATTAATCGGCAGCACGTTGCTAAAGATTTGGGTCATTGTCACTCGTGGTTTCAAATTGTTTATTCTACTACTAATTGATATGACTAGAATTACGTGTGTAACGCACACAGCAGTTGTTTGTAATCACAAGATGACCTTGACCGATTGAGGAAAAAGGTCTAAAGGATTTGGTGCAGCGTTACCGCAGCAAAATCGGCAACAAAGTGAATGTGAACATCCGGAACGGTGCAGAAAATGTTCTGCAGCATGTGGTTGAGATTTGTTCATATCTCATCCCGTATACGGAAGGCCTAAGTCTACATGCACACGTTGTGTATTGTGCTGTGCGAAACACGCACCAAAACCACGGCAATACGCAGGAAATTTGCAGGTAAAAACTGCACCTAATAGTGCGTTTTTCGGTGCAGCTTTCATGCATTTTTTGGCGCCTTTTCATACTTCATTTTTTTAGGGTATAGTCAGATGGTGCAATCAAATTGTGGTTGATTACCAGAAAACGACTGCATTTTGCAGCAATTTTGCTGTGGTCATAGTAATTAACCATAATTTAACATGGATTTTCTGCTGCGGATTGGCCAGCGGATCCGCCCCGTTGTAATTTAATGGAGCTAATCCGTGGCTTTCCTGCACAGAATACGCGGCGGTGGAACGTAATAATGCCTTTATCCTAAACATGTGAATATGGCCTTACACCCACCCTCCATACGGTTTAACCACAAATTTGCACATTTTTTTAAATCATTGTTAATGTCCCCTTTTTTTGAAGGTTAATCTACCGCTCTACCTGCAAAAACACGCAAACATTCTTGTAAAACATGTCAATTTGCCGTAAAACCGCAATGCTGCTGTGTGTGTCTCTACCCTTTCTGACAAAATAAAAACCTGCCACCTAATTAGTGACTCACAAGTTCAAGTCCCCTAGGGGAACTAATAAAAAAAACGAATAAATTTGCTTATTAACATTTTTTTTTTTTGTAAGGTTTTAAAAAAACAAACAAAAACAAAACCCTTTTCCCATATAAAGTAATGTAAAAAAAATAAACAAAAAAAAGTCCAATATAACATTATTTAAAGGGGGTTGTCTACTACCGGACAACTGATGACATATCCACCGGCTAGGTAATGAGTGTATGATCGGTGCGGGTCCGACACCCGGACTCTGCACTGATCAGCTGCCTCCGGGCACTTTACGTCCGTGCCGGAAGCAGATGACTCTGGTCATGAAATAGCGTCCGAGCTGCAGCTCTGCTATTCATGTGAGTAGGAGCAGAGCTGCAGTTCTGCATCACGGCCGCTGTACAGTGTACGTAGCCAACTGCTTCCAGCTCCGTACACGGCATAATGTGCCATAACATCCGGTGCCCGCAGGCAGCCGAAGCAACTGATTGGTGCGGGGGTCTGGGTGTTGTACCTGCACCAATCATATACTCGTGACTTCTCTGACGGATAGGTCATCCGTTGTCTGGTAGTGGACAACCCCTTGAAACCTGCACAGGTTTTTGCTCACCTCATCTCCCACAAAAAAATGGAATAAAAAGTGTATGTATCCCAAAATAATACCAATAAAAGCTACAGCTCATCCCACAGAAAAAAACAAACAAGCTCCATCGAAGGAAAACGAAGTTATGGCTCTCAGAATATGGTGACAAACTGTGTTTTTATTTTTATTTTTTTATAATTTTTTTTTTTAACAAAATGTTTTTTTTTTAAAGTAGTAAAACATATAAAAAACTAACATTTGGTATCTCTGTAATTGTACTGACACGCAGAATAAAGCTAACATGCCAGAAAACAATGGGGAAATTGCATTTTTTTTGTTCCATTTCACCCCACAATTTTTTTAACAATATTTTTTTTTAAGTTTCCCAGTACATTATATAGTACAATAAATGTTGCCATTAAAAACTAAAACTCGTCTTGCAAAAAAAAAAAAAAAACTTCATACAGCTGTGTCAATGGAGGAATAAAACAAGTTATAGCTTTTGGAATGCGAATAGGGGAAAAAAAATAGCTTGGTCATTACGGGTTAGCTTGCTCTTTATACACATTTGTAACTAATCTTCATGGTTACTGCATAGATATGATTAGATTGTATAGAATATTGGTATTAACTATATACTTTTGTCTTTTCATGCACCTGTCCTGACCCAACAACTATACTATACATCTGCCGGTGAGTACGTCATCTCTTGTTGAAGCTTTTGCTTTGCTTATCAATCCAATACAAATGTTGCAATTCACCGCGCTAGGGAATAGTCACATGGCGCGGTATAGTATTACTGTATCAGCTGATGGATAATGGCGCCAGATCTAATAGATAACGCAGTGCAGTTCCTAATGTCTCCGAGTAGCGGCAGTAGAGGACAAGTCAGAACTCTGGGTCGGCGGCCGCGTACGTGTTTGCTGATGTAGAAGCGCACAGCTGCTACTGCACATGAAGTCACGCGGCCACCTTGTCCTAAATCATCGTACACCAGACATGTTTACGTGGCTTCTTTCTGCCCTCCCTTTTTATTCTAGCTGAAAACTGCACAAAGCACAACATCTGCTTCACACAAGCTACCATCTATATATATCCCCCAAATAAACATGGCGGCTGCAGGTAGTCTCTAACCCCCACCCCTCCGCCTCACACAATGGCTCGGTAGTAACGCCCTCAGACCACCGGCCAATAGGCGACTACTCCAGTGTTTACTGGCCGGGGGCGCGAATTGCTTGTTGCTTGGTGGCGAAGGTAGAGGTGCGGAGATCACGTGTGCTACAGCGAAGCGCGGCAAACCGGGCACAATTCTGAGACCCGTATGTATCTGTGTGTGGGGGGAAGAGATGATGTGTGTGTGAGCGGCTCGGGGTTCCTGTCACTCGCTGCTGCTTATTTCTCGCTAGACCTGCCTTCTATGTACACGGCGCGGTCATATCACGGTATTGCTATTTGACCGCGCCGTGTAAATAGATCGTTATGGCTACTAATTGAATGAGCAAAATAAAAAATGGAACCTGTGATAAGAGTATAGCTAGGCTTCTGTGAACGCATTGTTGTAAAGCTCTTGGCTTATTCTGACTGGCAAGTATTCTGTGTTCTAAAATAAAAAATAAATCCTACACCGCGGCTTTTATGAAGAAGCAATACACTATGTGGCGTTTGTTAAATGGAATATGGCAGAAAGTGGTTTGACATGTGTTAAAAAATGACGCCAGTGATGAGAAGACTTTATTCTTGTCCTATGGCAGATAATTTTTCTAAAATCTAAGAGGCTTGTGCTATTTTATGTTGCAGTGGTTTTCAAATTGTTACAAATTTCCATGGAGTGTTGTTCTTGTGTCACTACTTATAATTGTAGACAATTTAAAAAAGTGTCAGGAAAATGACGCCACCGGCAGCCGACGGAACCCGGTGGCTTTCTGTCAGGGTGTGCATCAGTTTACCGGAGACAATAGCGCACTCCGTTAATCTTGGCCAGATCTGCGACGCACATGTGAACGAGGCCTTGGACAGTTTAGTAAACCTACCCTAATGTGTGTAGTTTGCATGCAAGTCATGTAACATCTCACATTTTTAACTTTCATTATTTTGTCACCTCCCGTCGTGATATCCCCCCATTTTTTTCCCCATCAATATTCAGATGTTGAGGTAAAGTTAAAAAACGCATCCAAAAACCTCATGTGTTTTTATTGCGATTTGAGGTATTTTTCAATGCAGTTGAGGTTTTCAATCAAATTGCGGAAAAAAAAAAGCATGAGGTTTTCGCAACGTCTGAATACACCCTTAGAAAACAAAAAACCTCTAAGGCGGGATTCACACGACAGGGTTTCCCGGCCGGGTGACGGACGTTCATAAATCGGCCGGCACCCGGCTGCATTAGGAATAATAGAGCCCTAATGGGGCTATTCACACGACCGATTTTTTGACGGCCGGGAAAACCGGCCGTCAAAAAATAGGACATGCTCTATTTTCGGCCGGCCGCCCGGCTCCCATAGAAGTCTATGGGGCCGGGTAATACCCGGCCATCACCGGAATGTGTCCCGAGTGATGGCCGGGTCTACCGTCGCTCGCGCACTCTCTCTCCTCCTCCTCACAGTGCAGAGTGCATGTGAGGAGGAGGAGGAGGGTCTTTTATTGCTCGCTGTAGGAGTCGGAATCCCCAATCCCCGGCCGGGGATTGGGGATTCCGCTACAGGAGAAGTGCGTGACTACACTGTCCAGATATGGACACAGCGAAGTCACTCACTTCTGCAGCGGAATCCCCGACTCTATGGCCGGGGATGCCGCTACAGGAGAAGTGAGTGACTACACTGTCCATATATGGACACAGCGAAGTCACGCACTTCTGCAGCGGAATCCCCGACTCTATGGCCGGGGATGCCGCTACAGGAGAAGTGCATGACTACACTGTCCATATATGGACACAGCAAAGTCACGTACTTCTGCAGCGGAATCCCCGACTTTATGGCCGGGGATGCCGCTACAGGAGAAGTGCATGACTACACTGTCCATATATGGACACAGCGAAGTCACGCACTTCTGCAGCGGAATCCCCAACTCTATGGCCGGGGATGCCGCTACAGGAGAAGTGAGTGACTACACTGTCCATATATGGACACAGCGAAGTCACGCACTTCTGCAGCGGAATCCCCAACTCTATGGCCGGGGATGCCGCTACAGGAGAAGTGAGTGACTACACTGTCCATATATGGACACAGCGAAGTCACGCACTTCTGCAGCGGAATCCCCGACTTTATGGCCGGGGATGCCGCTACAGGAGAAGTGCATGACTACACTGTCCATATATGGACACAGCAAAGTCACGTACTTCTGCAGCGGAATCCCCGACTCTATGGCCGGGGAAGCCGCTACAGGAGAAGTGCATGACTACACTGTCCATATATGGACACAGCAAAGTCACGTACTTCTGCAGCGGAATCCCCGACTCTATGGCCGGGGATTCCGCTACAGGAGAAGTGAGTGACTACACTGTCCATATATGGACACAGTGACGTCACTCACTTCTGAAGCGGAATTCCCGACCTGTGGCAGGGAATTCCTCTTCAGGAGAAGTCAGTGACTACACTGTCCATATATGGACATTGAAGTCAGTGACTTCTCCTGGAAGGGGGGGGGTGGGTGGCATCACCTACAGGGGGCAGGGTGGAATCACCTACAGGGGGCAGGGTGGCATCACCTACAGGGGGCAGGGTGGCATCACCTACAGGGGGCAGGGTGGCATCACCTACAGGGGGCAGGGTGGCATCACCTACAGGGGGCTGGGTGGCATCACCTACAGGGGGCTGGGTGGCATCACCTACAGGGGGCTGGGTGGCATCACCTACAGGGGGCTGGGTGGCATTACCTACAGGGGGCTGGGTGGCATTACCTACAGGGGGCTGGGTGGCATTACCTACAGGGGGCTGGGTGGCATTACCTACAGGGGGCTGGGTGGCATCACCTACAGGGGGCTGGGTGGCATCACCTACAGGGGGCTGGGTGGCATCACCTACAGGGGGCAGGGTGGGTGGCATCACCTACAGGGGGCAGGGTGGGTGGCATCACCTACAGGGGGCTGGTGGGTGGCATCACCTACAGGGGGCTGGTGGGTGGCATCACCTACAGGGGGCTGGGTGGCATCACCAACAGGGGGCTGGGTGGCATTACCTACCAGGGGGGCTGTGGCATTATCTACAAAGGGCTGTGTGTGGCAACAAATTTAAATGAAATTCATCCGATTTTAAAACGGACAGGGAAAAAAACGGATGCAAATCGGGTCCAAATCGGCCGGTAAAAACGGCAACTCGGCCCGGAACGGAATCGGAACGGATGCAAATCGGATGCAAACCGGCCGGGAAAAACGGCCGATTTTCCCGGCCGGCACTCGGACCCTGTCGTGTGAATGAGGCCTTAATTGTATTAAAATTGTAGTGACGTGCTATTTGTAATATTGCTCTCGCTAACTATGCTCTCCTCCCGATGTTACTCGTGTGTCGTTTTCATAAGGACTGCAAAAATGGTTTACAGGGTCCCCAAGCTCTAGCTCCAGGCAGGTTTAACCCTCTATGCTATTTTATAGATACCTTGCTCTTTCTTGATGGTGGTATTTTGAGGATGTATTTAGCCAGTGTAGTTGACCTGAGGTTCTTGCCGCGTGTCAGAGAATCGAATGACAACTCACACGGTTTTACCACAGTTTGTAGTTTTCAGCTTCACCTGTGCTAGCTGCGGAACAGCGTCCATTCACTGGGAAAAAAAACGTGTGCCGATTTTGCGGTGCGTTTCTCGAACATTCGGCAAGGTGCCTCAACTACAATGTCTGAATAGTTGCACAAGATCTCATGCATTACAAAAGTTGATGTCACAAGGTTGTATTACACAAATGAAGCCACTTTTTACTATTTCCTGATCTAGCTGTGACAAATTAGGAAGTGATATACACAGAGAAGCATTAGGGTCTACTCACTGCATTTGGTGTATGCATCAGGACGTGTCCACTGGCCCTCTGTTCTTTTGGCGTCCGTCAGACTTTATGGCATACAGTCATCCGCAGGAGAGATTTCTCGCAGTGTCTTTAGACCCTTAGGGTATGTTCACACAGGTCAGATTTGCTGCGACAAATTCTGCAGCACATCAGACCCAGATTCCATAAAGGGTTCCATCTGAAAGTCTGCACCAAATCATGTTTATGCCAGATTTACAGATGCGGAGAACAGCGTGGGGGGGGGGGGGGGCCATACTTTCATCCACTGATGTAAAAAGAAATGATTTGTCCCTGCTCCCCGGCTGCTTGTCCTCTGAGATGACATTTCAATGTCACTTCACCTGTCTTTTTAAATCGAAAATGTTTTGTTTTTCTACTTTGTTTTTGCTGCGAATACAGCAAGAACCACAGCATTTGGCATTTTGTTGTGAATTTTCACTTTTCCCATTGAACTTAATAGGGAAAATATGCAACAGATACGGAACCATTCCGCAGCATTAACGGGCATGCTGCAAATCTGCTTGGCAGGTCAATTTCTGCACTGAAATTTTCAGCAGGGTGTGGACTACTGTAATACGCTGCAGACTTTCTCCCCGTAAATCCGGACTGAAAAATCACAGCAATTCCGCTATGTGTGACTATAGCCTAAAGCCTTATTCAGATAGTCGTGTTTGGTCCGTGATATAGGGACCGTATTTCCCGGACCGACAGTTCAGGGAGCGGACTCCTAGCATCATAGTTATCTAGTACTGTCCCGTACTGAAAACATACGAGTATGGAACCATATACCCACGGGGAGTCAGGGACGTCTAGCATCATACATAACTATGATGCTAGAAGGCTCCCTGAATTCAATGGAGATATCCCGCAACAATAAGCAGCGTTTACGCAAATACAATTGACGTACTGCGGGTTAAAAAAAAACAAACCACCGCAGGTCAATTACTGAGCGGTTTTTCAGCGTTTACATAGCGTGTGGAGGACATTTTTTTTCAAATCTCGTCCCCTTGGCTGCTACTGTTTTATGCTGTGGATTTTCCGCAACTAAATCCGTCGTGGAAAATCTGCAGTATTTACACTACGTGTGAACTGACCCTAAAGGAAAGACTGATTCACCCCCTTTCTTTGGTATTCACTCCTGCTAAAAAATAAATTAAAAGCTGCATGTGTGAATTCAGCCTAAATGTTTATAATACTGTTATGTCTAAGGGTCCTTTTACATGGCCCAATATAGGTCGTGAAAACAAGCGCTGATCAACGAGAGCTCTTAGATCGGCGCTCCTTCCACAAGGCGCAATGATCGCTTCTGTATGGGGACGAGCGATCGTCTACACAGGGAGATGTGCTGCCGACTAGCTTAGATCCGCCTATGAACGAGTGTTTGCTTGTTCATCGGCTGATCGTTGCCCTGTTAACACAGAGCAATTACCCGGATTGAGCACTTGGATAAGCGCTCGTTTGCCCGATCGTTGGTACCTTTTAAAAACAAAACATAAGTTGTCCTTGTGTAATACAATACTCCGCAAAAAAGTGGCCATGCTGCGTATAACCATATAGCTTTCATTTTCTAAGCATTCGTAATTTTTAGGATATATTCACACATTGCAGCTTTTTGGAGCAGTTTTTGAATCCACTCCTGTTTGTGGCTTTAGAAACTGCATAAAAAAACTTCACATAAACTGTACTGTGTGAATATACCCGAAATGTCCCTTCAGATGGTGTGGTTGAGGTACAGTGACAATTTCACTAGTTTTTTTTACCATGATTTGGTGCGTTTTTATGCAGTTGCTGTAAAAAAAACCAAAACAACCACACTGAAAAGCGTAACAGATCAGGGCAAAAACGCACGTGGTCAACTGCAACATCTGAAATTGACCCTTAGGCCTTATTCACACGAACGTGTCCATTTTGCGCACGTAAAAAACGCAGTATTTTTCCTGCGTTGCAGTTCCGTTTTTTACGTCGGCAAAATAAACTGAAGGAGGAGGTTTTCTTTTTCTCATCGTTTCTTTAGCAACTGTTGCGTGAATCACATACGGCACACGGATGTACGTCCGTGTGCTGTCCGTGATTTTCACGCACCCATTGACTTCAATGGGTGCGTGATGCGCAAAAAACGCACAAGTATGGGACATGCAGTGAGTTTCACGCAGCGGACACTGCGTGAAAAACACAATGTCTGAATGGCCCTGTTGAATTGCATTGGTCCGTGTGATGTGCGTTGTTTTAACACGGATGTGAAATACGCTCGTCTGAATAAGGCTTTAGGCCGGGTTCCCACTGCGGAATTTCTGCAAACGGAATTTTGTGCGGAAACTCTGCAGCATTTACAGTAGCCGCGAAGTGAATTTGATTTAGAAAGTTTCGCCCACGCTTCGGAAAAAAAAAATGCACAAAAGTCGTGCGGAAAGTGTTCTGCGGTGCGTTTTTCAATTCCGCAGCACGTCAATTTATGCTGCATGTCCTGTGCGGAGATGCTACATGTTTGGCCCATAGACTTCAATGGGGAGCAGAAATTCCACAACAGATTTGTTGCGGTTTTTACAGCGTTTACGGAGCAGAAACACCGTAAAACCTGCTGGAAGTCAGCAGGTGCACATATACTTTGCTATAACCAATGTTTAACACTAAATACGCAGCAAAAAACGCAGCGTTTCCACAGCTATGTGAGCAGAAACAACACTATTTGGTGCAGATTTATCAGTGGTTTTCTAGAGATTCTGCTGCAGATTTTCTGTTGCAGAAAATCTGCAGCGTATCCTGTGTGTGGAAACATACCCTTGAGCTGGGTTCCCACGAGACGGAAATGCTGCGTAAAAATCACGCATCATGTCCAACCTGGAACCCGCAGGACATTCTGTCCGAAAAATCGCACATTGTGGTGTTTTTTTTGTTTTTTTTTTGTTAATTCTGCTGCAGAGGAAAGCCGTTCAAACTTACCCCCTCTTTCCTCTGACGTCCGATCCGGCCTCCCTGGATAACGTTTCAGGCCATGTGACACTGCAGCCTGTGATTGGCTGCAGTGTCACATGGGATGCAACGTCATCCCAGGAGGCCGGACTGCATGAAGGAGGGCGTTCTGGGGAAGTATGTTAATTTTTTTTTCTTCCAGCGTTGCGACTTTTGCGGCATAAACGCTGTGATTGCGCCGCAAAAAGCGCAACGCTTGGCTTCCTGTTGCGGGTTTTGTAAACCCGCAACGGAAAATGAACAAAAACGGACTTGCTGCGGAATTAAATTTCACACCGCAGGTTAAGTTATTAACGTTGACGCTGTGTTTTTTTTTCGCAGCGTGGGCATGAGATTTTCTAAATCTCCGGCTTTGCTGCTACTGTAAATGCTGCAGAATTTACACACAGAATTCTGTTGCGGAAATTCCGCAGCGTTTACCCTACGTGGGAACACGACCTTAGGGTGCAGATTTTGTTGTAGAAATTTTCTGCGACTGAAAATCCGTTCCATTCATCTATAGGTATGTTCCCACAAGTTTGAGACACATAAAAGTACACCGTGTGATGCGCATAAAAGTACTCCACGTATCTGACCTAGAATCCACAGGAAATGCCGCCTGAAAGACCGCACCGCCACTTCTTGCCTTCACTGGCTTTGCAATAGCGACACGTCCCTCTGGTATCCAAGCAGCCCCGCCTCCTGTGATGACACTGCAGCCCATGTAACCGCTCTGGTAATCGTGGGATGAAGCGTCATACCAGGAGGCCGGGATGCACGGAGAACAGCCAGGAAAACAAGGAGACAACACTATGACAATCCCAGGGGTGGAAGAATACACTTTATTTTTTTATTTTTTTATTTTTTTTTATTCGATTTAAAAAAACAAAAAGGTGTGTGGTTTTTGTTTCAGATTTTGCGATTTTTGTGGCAGAATCGCAGCGGTTCTGCCGCAAACATCGGTACATTTGCTATATGCTTTTAACTCCCCATTTAAACTTAACAAACTCCAGCAAAATCGCAACATTTCCACAGCGTAAATTGGCATGCTGCGCATTCAAAAACCGCGCTGCAAATCCACTTTAAGTGTAGCTAAACATTTGACAAATTTCTGATGTGTCATAGTGTCACGTCAGAAATTTGGATTGGTGGGGGTCCTAGCACTGAGACCCCCACTAATCGCTAGAACGAAGCAGCTGAAGTGCTTTTTCCGGAAAGCCGATGTATCGGAGTACGGGCTCGTAGGCTTTCTATTGTGTCCGTACACCGATACATTTATCTACAACGTTTAATGGACGTATTTCTAGGTCATCTTTAGATTTTTGGGATAAATGCTTAATGTTTACCATGACCTTCCTTTATTAGTATTTCAATTCAGGACCGCACAATGTGGATAATGCTCGGCTGTTGTCAGTTACCCACAACAAGATTTTATACTTGTAAATAATTCCTAATTTAAGAACCAAAAAGGAGAAACTTATTCTCTTGCTCCATGCTGAAGCTACTGCAAGTTTCTAAAAACACGAAGGCTGGAAGAATGGAATCTAACACACATACTGTAAATATGTATCATTATTCTGATTGATATGTTTGCTTATCTTCATCGTGTGTCATCTGCCACCAATCCATCTTGGTGCCATCCAAAGACACAATATCATGCCTCTCCACCTCCCTCCTCTACCTCTCTGGAGACCACAGCTGAGCCTGAACTCCATCAATATAAATAAACCCTCCGTTATCCATGGTAAACAAAGCCTCCTCAGCCACCTCCCCCACTTTGATACGCCCCTTACTCCTCCATAACACTGTCTCCCGCTAGATCCTCTTTTGTATTCCTGCAAAATGTTCCCATCGTATGGAAAATAAAGCAGCAGGACAATAGCTGGAAATTGTGGCGAAGTAGTGTGAAGACTTCAGAGTATTTGTGTATATGAAAGGGATTTCTTATTATCCATCATCCACAAGGGTTCAGGAATAAATTCATCGTCTCCTCCCCTCTGCTTTCCTGGAGGCATCAAGAAATCCAATCCCAGAGAGGTGGAGAGGAGGCGTTGGTAGAGGTATGATAACCTATTAACTGACAGAGCAGCTGGTACCTGGGGTGTAGCTGGCAAACCGAGAAGATACCCATTGCTGATGCTTAAAGGTCGGTGACATGTTCTCTAGTGGATTTTTTCTAGATGTATTGTGTCTTGTACCTTCCTTAGAAATGCCTGCCACAAGTCTTCTCTGTGTTTGACTTGGGTTTTTTTTTGTGTTTTTTTTAACCTATATGAATTGTTGCAGTTTAATGATCTATACAATAAGTAACTGCTAGCCCACTCGTGTGTACGCTTTTTTTTTATTTTATTTTTTTTATTTTTTTATTTTATCTTACAAACAAGAAAATACCTTTTTTTATTTCCTTTGACCTTTATTTGTTTTATGTCAAGTTCTGCATAGGTTTGTTCTAACTGTTTATTATAATGATGTGAAATGAGTGTAGATCATATACAAAGTGCATTTATGCGTTGTGGTGCCTGCTGGGTGATGACCACCTCCATCGGCTGCCTCTTACTACAGCACTTTTTGTTGCATTGCATCCCTGTTTGAGTGCACAGTCCCCTCCTATCTAGTAATGTTGGAATTATCTCCAACAAAAGCTGGTGCCCTTTTGAAGGAGAATCGCTGAATAAGATTCTCCGTGGCAGGAACATTTTTCAAACAATGCAGCCCTTTGAGCCATGTGTTGGCTTTGGGGAATGTTATTTGTGTATCCCCGCTCACACTGACACTTTCAGTCTGTATGTTTATTTGTAGAACGCTCTCCGTGTACGCAGCACTCTACAGGTTTAATGGATGATCATTGATAGGTGACGGCTAGTTTTGTTATATTGTCTGCAGGTTACATCATACGTGCATGAAAACTATTGGGTAATTTGTGTATTCACAGTTTGGGTATAATACTGTTTATTTTATATCACTAAGGGTTCATTCACACATTACAGCTGAGGTGCGGTTAGACCCACAAGGGAAAATCGCATGTCTTTACCATGATTTAATGTGATTTTTGTTGGGTAAAAAAACCTAACCGCATAGAAAACCACCAAATTGGACCCTTACACGTCCCTCTGTGTCATACAGAGTACGCAGTCACTTTGACTCCTATGAGGCTTCCAAACAAATCTCTTTATTTCAAGCTCTCTCATACAGGTCAGTCTTGTGGGAAGCCTGTTACGTTTTTGTGGGAGGAACCGCATCCGAACACATGGGGGACATACATTGTAAGCTTTCTTCATGTTGCCATCATTTTTCAAGTCTTCATACCATGTGCATTACCTATTCACATCTAATAGGACTTGTTTTACAGTAAAATAAGTTTGTGGCTGTGGTGGATATATGAACACTATGGAGCTTGTGAGCTTCTATGAGGCATTTCATACTGGGGGTGGAGGGTGTTCAAATCCAGGGGCAATGGGAAACCATATTGGGTGTGGCAGATGCAAAGTAAAACACGGACAGCACATTTGACGTCGTCCGTGTCTTTCACACAGCCATTCATTACAATGGGCCACGTGGTCTGTTGAAACTGACCAAAATATGACATGCTGTGAGTTTCACGCAACGGACACACGCTACGTGAAAAACCACGGATGTGTGAATAGCTGTATTGAATTGCATAGGTCAGTGTGCTGTCCGTTTTTTTTGTTTTTTTTAAAAAGACAGAACACGGACGTATAATACGCTCGTGTGAATAAGGCCTAATGTTGTAGGGTATCTGTATTTACGAGCCACAGGTCATGGTGCAAGTTGTGACAAATTTATAAAAACGTGGCACGATAGCCCGTTCGCTAGCATACATTTACACCGATATTTGTAGAAAAATAAATAGTCACAATTCTTTAACAAATTTGGCGCATCTTATCTCTCCTCATTGCCATGCACAACCGCTTTTGTAGACACTTGTTTTTTTTTTATACAGTGAAATAAAAAAAAGGTTTGCCGACGCGTGCCAAAAGGACTTGGTTTTAGCATACTCTGGGTGCATCGGTCCTGTGGATACATTTGGTTTATGCGCTGGGATCTTTATCCATGCATACGCCGAACGTATTAAAATAGCGAGATGTGAGCAAAGCTTAAAACGTATAATAAATTTGCCTCCATTTTTGTGGTGTAGTTTGGAACAGAGTTCTGGCGCATTTTGCTTAGTAAATCCCCTCCACTATTAATGATATAAATTCATGTGCTGTTTTTTCTAGACCTTATTTACATTCGGAAATGTTTAGGTGTCGGAGAAGCTTTAACCCCTTAGTGACCACTAATACGCCTTTTTACGTCGGTCACTAATGGGCTTTAGGCTAGGCTGACGCCTTTTCACGTTCGCCTAGTCTAAGTCCTGCATGGGTCTCCCGTGCAGGCTGGAGCCGGGGCTCTGCTGTCTGATGACAGCTGAGCTCCTGCTCCAACGCCCGCGATCGAAGTTTACTTCGATTGCGGCCGTTTAACCCGTTAAATGCCGCCGTCAATAGCGACCGCGGCATTTAACTTTGTTTACAGAGGGAGTGCGCTCCCTCTGTCACCCATCGGCGGCCCGCGAATGAAATCGCGGGTCTCCGATGGGGTGTCATGGCAGCCGGGGGCTTGATAAAAGCCCCTAGGTCTGCCCTGGACATATTCCTGTTTGGACGCGCCGGAGGCACGTCCTAACAGATTGCCTGTCAGATTTACACTGACAGGCAATAATGCTCTGGTATACGAAGTATACCAGAGCATTATAGCAGCGATCGGAACATCGCACAGTAAAGTCCCCTAGTGGGACTAATAAAATAAGACATCAAAGTGAAATAAAGATTATTAATAAAAAGTACAGTAAAAAAATAAATCCATTTTTTTCCATAAAAAGTGGTTTTATTTAGTAAAAGTGTAAAAAAAAAAAAAGTACACATATGTGGTATCGCCGCGACCGTAATGACTCCATTAATAAAGTTAATATGTAATTTAAACCGCAAAGTGAACACCGTAAAAAAAAAACATGGCGAAATTGCATTTTTTTTTCCATTGCCCCCCAAAAAAGTCATAATAAAAATGAATCAATAAGTCCCATGCTCCCCAAAACAGTACCATTCAAAACTACGTCTTGTCCCGCAGAAAACAAGCCCAAAAAATCACTACATTGATGGAAAAATAAAAAATTTACGGCTCTTGGAAAGCGACGATGCAAAAGCAAATAATTTTAGTTCAAGTGTTTTTATTGTGCAAAAGTCGTAAAACATAAAAAAACCTCTACATATGTGGTATCGCCGTAATCGTACCGACCCATAGAATAAAGGTAACATGTTATTTACGTCGCATAGTGAACGGCGCCAATTTAAAAACGCATAGAACAATGGCGGAATTTCAGGTTTTTTTTATAATCCCCCCCCCCAAAAGGGTTAATAAAAGTTAATCTAAAAATGATATGTACCCAAAAATGGTGCTATTAAAAAGTACAACTAATCCCGCAAAAAAAAAGTCCTCATACAGCTATGTAGACGAAAAAATAAAAACGTTATAGCTCTTTGAATGCGACTATAGAAAAAACGAATAAAATAGCTTGGTCATTAGGGCCTAAAATGGGCTGGTCACTAAGGGGTTAAGGCAGTTAAAAGCCACTGTTTGTTTACATGCTTTACAATCTGCTTTATCTTGAATCAGCTTGACATGTTATCAGCCATTCCAGACGTCCTAGGTCACTTTAATGATTTAATCCGGCATTGATGAGCTTCACCACATATACTGTACACTACGAAGTCTCCGGAGTTGTGTACTGGTCCCTATCTGTTATCCCTGATGTTTTCATCTATGTTCTTACTTTATAATTTATTTATTTATTCTAATGGGGCCAAACCCAGCAGGAAAGGGACACGTAAAAACAGCACAACTGAACGGTGTTGCATACGGTTTTATCATGCCTTTAATGTCTATGTTATTAGAAATTAGTTCCTGTGTGACATTATTGAAGATGGTTTTACTACATTTTTAGAACCGTTTAAGTCCTAATTTGAACCGCAGTGTTTGTTCACATGGTTAGTTTTAAGCATGCGTTTTATTTATTTTGGTAGATCAACTCCAATGTCCCTCGATGGGAGTTCATCAACAAAAATAGAAACGCATGCTAAAAATGCAACAAAAACGCACCATGTGAACCCAGCCTTTTAAGGCAGCTTTTGCATCAGTATTTGGAAGCCTAAGGGGGAGTTCACACAGTTTTTTTTGACGTGGAAAAAGTGCCAAAAAATGGCCGAAAATGTGTCTCATTGATTTCAATGGGAGGCGGAGGCATTTTTTTCCCGCGAGCGGAAAAACCATCTCGCAGGAGAAAGAAGGTACATGCCCTCTCCGGGCGTTTACACCTCTGACCTCCCATTGACATCAATGGGAGGCGGAGAGAGCGTATTTCGCAGCGGTTTTTTGCCCACGGCGCCCAAATGGAATTTTGAGGCAGATGTTCCGCCTGCAAAAAACTCTGTGTGAACCTGGCTGATATGCTTTCTCTGCCTCCCATTGATGTCAATGGGAGGTCAGAGTCGTAAACGCCCGAAGATAGGGCATGTCCCTTCTTTTTCGACACTGTTACTGTGTCAAAAAACTCCTAAGGGGGAGTTCAAAAGATTTTTTTTTTTTCTGCCTTCAAAAAACTCCTGTGTGAGCTTCCAGTGTTTTATGCCCACAGCAGTTGAATGTAATGCAAGGACCGTGGGCAAAAAAATGGTCAAACCAGCACCACAGGTTTTTTCTGCCTCCCATTGAGGCTGTCTTTTGGCAAGGATTCAGACACGGTTCCCACATCAAAATCTGCGCCAAAAAACCCTGTGTGAAAAGAACATAAACCAAATTTAAAGAAAATAAAAACTGAATTGTACCTCTCCTGTTATGGATTCCTGGTTTTCTATCAAACACTTTTGCAACATACGGACCAAAATACTGCTGTCTGAATGAAGCTTAAAAGCTAACCATCAGTATGTCCTTACTACCGCTGCCTCCTGGACTCCAGCGGTGCTTTTGGGTTTTTTTTTTTCTAGGTCCCCCCAGTTCCTGAAATATGTCCCCTGGATGCTTCCGTGCCAATAATGCTAATGATTCGCTGGCTAGCCAAGAGGGCATCAATGCCAGCGATTCTCCTATGGTGGAGCTACCTCACAGCCTATGACGCTGTCCTATCGGCCTGAGGCTGCTTTACACACACTGCCTTATCTCGGAATGAAAAGAGAGGGAAGTTGTGTAGTGGCTCAGCAGCGAGCCACACGACCATCACAACTAAAGAAAGAAAGAAATAAACAGAAAAGCCCTGGTAATAAAGCGGCATGGACATGGCAGAGCTGTGCGCATGAAATCTGTACTGAGGCATACAGAGTCGCTCTGTACTATAGAGGCATAGGCGCTCCGTGTGCCACTGTATGGCGCTCTATAATACGGCTTTTGATAAAACATGTCTATGTTTATATCTGAGGCATATAGTGGTACAGTATGACATATAGATTTCCATGGGTTCTGTAGGTTGAACAGAGCCATAATACGCCTGTGCATGAACCCTAATGCATGTTAGTACTCTGGTTTATAATATAGTTGGCACTGAGGGACACCCCAAGCACTATAAACACTTTTGTATGATTGGACGACTTATAAATTCCAATCATTTTGATGTCAAATTACTCTTCTGCTTCTCCTCTTTATGCAAAAACCACAGTGGAGAAATGTGAACATACCGCGAGGCCAGGATCATATGTGCAGTTTTTGGGCTCCGTTTTTTTTTTTAGCCATACACAGGAATGGACATAAAAGAAAGGCGATGTATCAGTTTTTTCATTATACCTTTCTTTCCTTTGGGATCCACTTCTGGCCTTGGCCAAAAACTGCATTAAACTAAGGCCTTATTTACACGAGTGTATTTCACGTCCATGATACGCGCGTGAAAATCACGCACGTCGCACGGACCTATGGAAGTCAATGGGGCCATTCAGACATTCCGTGTTTTTCACGCAGCGTGTGTCTGCTGCGTGAAACTTACTGCATGTCCTATACTTGAGTGTTTTTTGCGCATCACGCACCCATTGAAGTCAAAGGGTGCGTGAAAATCACGGACATCACATGGATGCATAACCGTGTGCTGTTTGTGATTCGCGCAACAGTTGCTCAAGGAATGATGGGAAAAAGAAAACCACCTCTGTTTCATTTTGCATACGTCAAAACCATTTGACATAAGGATGCCATATGCGCAAAAATAACGCAGGCACGCACCAAACACTGATGACACACTGAACTGCAACACGCGCAAAATGCAGCGTTTTTTACGCGCACAAAACGTACACGTTCGTATAAATTAGGCGTAAGGGAGTTTTATCTACCATCGCTGGGTTCCCTTCCCAGTATTTACAATTATTTTTTTTCCCTCCATTTTCTTTCTGTGCTTTGGAGAGGAAAGGAAAAGTGCTTCACTATGGAGTCTCCTTTGCCAAGAATGCCAAGTGTCCTGGTTTTTCATTGTTTGCTTGTAATCCTTCTTTTCGATCACTCATTTGAGTATCTTGCCTAGGCACAATATACATCCTAGTGTTAGTATTTTGTAGTACCTGCAGACAATCCTGCACCTTTCTACTAGCAGGTTGTATACACCACTAATCGTGCCCCCATAGAGGTTACTAGCGGCACAATCGGTAATTGTAAATGCTGCATGTAGTGACATGGCTGCCTTGTGCATGGATCTCCAGAGCCGTCACTGAGTGACAATGACACTCCTAGCGATTGAAATGTCAGCAACAACTTGTCAAATCACTTCTTATTACTTGGTTTCGTTTTTAGCCTGCACCAATGTTTAGGGAGGTAAATTACGATACAACTGGTCTTCAAAGTTCCTCATCACATTGTGTGGTAAAAAAGGGAGAAAAAAAAGTTTCTGGAGGTTGATTTGTACTTTAAGATTTACCTTGCTTTGCTGTTTAATGTTTAAGGCCTTATTCAGACGAACGTGTCCGCAAAAAACTGACACGTTTGTCATGCGTTGCCGTTCCGTGTGTGTTCCTAGTGGCATTAGTTGTATTATGTACACATTTCTTTATTTTTTTAATTTTTTTTTCTCTCTAATTTCTTATGAATATGTGCGTGAATCAGACCGCATGTGAAATGTGTGCCGTCCGTGATTTTCACGCACCCATCGACTTCAATGGGTGTGTGATGCGCAAAATACGCACAAGAATAGGACATGCAGTGAGGTTCACGCAACGGAAACACGCTGCGTGAAAAACACCATGTTTGAATGGCCCCACTGAATTGCATAGGTCCGTGTGACGCCTGTTGTTTTAACGGCCGTCACCCGGATGTATTCAACGTTCGTGTGAATAAGGCCTTTGCTTTTCTTGGTGCCACTATTTGCTACCATTTTCTATGTTTACCCTTTTCTTCACGGAATCGGTGGAGGTCTGGCTCCTGGACCTCCACTAAGGCATCTAACTGATATCAGAACTGGAGGGTTGCTGTAAATCCAGCTCTGTTATCTACCTTTACTTCTATATTATTGTTTTATACCCATTTTGAGAAATTATTTTGTTTTTGTTTTTTTGAGTGCACACATTTCAAATAAATGTGTGCTACAAAGAGGAAAAAATAGGAAGTGTCTGTACCGGAGGTGGCTTAATAAAATATTTGCTTGAGAAGGCTTTTTGCAATGTGGGTGACCTATTGTTCAGGGAGGGAATGGCTTTTTTTTTTTTTTTCTTCTCCTGGGTGTGGGTTTAGCAAAGATTATTGCTGTCTCGCCATTGCCTGATTGCACTTTTCAGTGCGTGCATGAAATTGTAGCCCCAGAGGGAATATCACTCTTACGCTTATGAAGAGGTAAGCTTCGCCTGTAATCATTCATTTTAACTCTTACTTATTATAAGAATATCAGATTGTCTATGTGCTTAGCACTTTTTATAATGCACCCTAAAGGAAGTGGTGGTTTTTTTTAAAAAAAATTTCTGGGCGCCATATGAGGCTAGGTTTTTATACAATTTTGCAGCTGAAAAATATTTGTTTTCTCACAAAGGAAAGCAGTTAGGTCTTAAAACTTTTAGTTAGTATTTTGATTATTTTTATTGTAGTGAAAATGCTACTTTTTCAGTTGTGTGTTTTTGTTTTTTTAAGCATTTATCTTGTCCGATACAAATGTTTTATTTGTAGAAAACAATGCAGTACATAGTAAACCGTTCTCTTTTACATAGTGTATGTTATTTAGTACAGAGACTGGGTAACCTACAACTAATGCACATTAAATATAGAAAATCACACAGGCAAAATAATATTATAATCTTTTGTAATCCGCTCTTTACTGGCATGAATGCCCACCCTCTCGTATTTGTCCAGCAGAGTTATTGTCCCCCTTCTTTGTATTCTAGTCCATTTGTCTTCCTAGGACAGAAGTCTTTTAGGCCTCTCGCAGCTGGAGTGTACGTCTCATAATAAGAAACCTGAATGTTTAGGCAGATCATGCACCTGAGACTGACAGACGTAACGGCTTTGAGACTTCTTGTCATTGGGCAGATGTTTTTTTTTTGTCTTAACGCCACTGAGAGAAAATGGCATCTTTACATGTAAAGCACGACAAAATAAGGAGAATCAGCGCTTCAAGAAGAAATAATCTGCTAGAGGAAATTCTATTTTTACTATTCTTTAAGAGGTTTATAATAACAGGGTTTTAAACAGAGTTCAAAGCCGTGTGCACGGCAGTGCATAGAGACTATAGGGCTCCCTAGTGTGGATCCGGACGGCCCTGTGTGCTGTCTTGTGTATGGAGCTATCCTTCCCTAGAAGCAATGCTTCCTATGAAATCCGTCATACAGAGCCGTCATTTTGGTGATGATGAAAAAAACTTTGTTAGTAGAATGAAAGCCCCAGGAACGATTGTGTTTTGGTAGGACTGCAATACTTACTATTTATTGATTTATAAACTAAGCAGTTGGATTTAAGTGAAAGGGATTTTATGGAACTTTGATATTGATAACCTATCCTTAGGATAGGTCATCAATATCAGATGGTTGTGAGGTGTAACTTCAGGTGCCCTCTCCGATCAGCTGATTGAAGAGCCACTGCGCTTTGGTGAGCATTGCTTTATTAGGCACCGCTCTGCACATTTGGTAGTGACTGTGCCTGGTACTGCAGCTCAGTCCCATTGACTTAGAGACTCAGGGCACTTATAATCTGGTGACAATCTCCTACATGATGTGATCGGCACTGTAATGTAGAGAACAGTGGTTTTTATTTTGAAAAACTTTCATTTTTGAGCAAGTTATGAGCTAGTTTAGATTTATGCTAATGAGTTTCTTAATGACCAACTGGGCGTGTTTTTCCTTTTGACCAACTGGGTGTTGTACAGAGGAGTGTATGACGCTGACCAATCAGTGACTAATCAGCGTCATACACTTCTCATTGTTCCAGCCCAGCATGATCCACAGCACAGTGAGATTGTGCAGTGAAAGAAGCTGGGCTGGAACAATGTGGTGACAGAGTCTCTTTAAAGAGGCTCTGTCACCAGATTATAAGTGTCCTATCTCCTACATAATCTGATAGGCACTGTAATGTAGATAACAGTGGTTTTGTTCCAGCCCAGTGAAAGAAGCTGGGCTGGAACAATGAGAAGTGTAGGACACTGATTGGTCAGCGTCATACACTTCTCTGTATAACGCCCAGTCGGTAAAAAGTAAAAACACGCCCAGTTGTCTATTAAGAAACTAATTAGCATAAATCTAAAATTGTACATAACTTGCTCAAATATGATCATTTTTCAAAATAAAAACCACTGCTGTTATCTAAAATTACAGCACCGATCAGATTATGTAGGGGATAGAGCATTTATAATCTGGTGACAGAGCCTCTTTAAATCGGGACTTTACCAGTTACAGCCTCTTCCACATGTACAGAACTGTGCCTGCTAAGCAATGAAAAGGCCGCAGCACTCACTCGAGAGCAGCGGCCCCTACAACCAGCGATCTGATATTGATTACCTATATAAATAAATAAATCTACATTTTCTTTCAACTTTATGGATGGATTTCAATTATGATCTCTATTTCGTATTTTTTTTTTCTCTTGCTAAATAAACGATAAAACTTTCCAAGACATGGGGCTGGGCGATATGACCTAAAAATAAAATCTCATCAGAATTGCCTCACATTTCTGACATGACACTGGAAATAGGGCTTCAGTCACATACAGCAGGTTTTGTTGCAGATATTTCTGCAATTGAAAATCCGTTGCTTTCATCTGAATGGAGTTGTTTCTGCAGCAAGCACGTGGATTTCTTCAAGGTTCATTCAGATGAATGGAACCAATTTTCAGGCGCAGAAATTTCTTAAGCAAAATCTGCCACATGTGAATCCAGCCTTAGGCCTTGTTCATACAGTGCAGATTTGCTGCTGATTTTTGCATGTATTTTTTTTTTTAAGCCAAAACCAAGAATGGAAACGAAACATTAAAAAAAATATTAAAAGGCCTTATAAGTCTGTTCTCCTCCAGGATCCAATTCTGGTTTTGGCTTATAAAATGCATGTAAAATCTGCACTGCTTAAAGAGGCTCTGTCACCAGATTTTGCAACCCCTATCTCCTATTGCAGCAGATCGGCGCTGCAATGTAGATAAGAGTAAAGTTTTTTTGTTTTTTTTAAAACTACCATTTTTGGCCAAGTTATGACCATTTTTGTATTTATGCAAATGAGGCTTGCAAAAGTACAACTGGGCGTGTTTACAGTAAAAGTACAACTGGGCGTGTATTATGTGCGTACATCGGGGCGTGTTTACTACTTTTACTAGCTGGGCGTTGTGAATAGAAGTGTATGATACTGACGAATCCGCATCATCCACTTCTCTACGTTACCACCCAGCTTCTGGCAGTTCAGACACACAGTTTTGAGACTGAGACAAAGTTTGCTGCTTCAGTTTTTATAGTGCCAATTTGCATTAACTCTAGATTGTTATGTAGTGATCAGATGAATTGAAATTAATTGCAAAGTCATTCCTTAAATTATTCACTGTTTTTATGGTTGAGTAGTTTCCCCTGGGAAAACTATCACAGATTTTTTCACTGAATAAATACGCATGGGATTTTTGTACTTCAATATTAAATTTATAAAAAGCTTCAAAAAAATCCCATACTATTGATCTATAATGGTCTTGTGCTTGCACGACATCGACACAGGTTATTCAGACAGACTTATGGTGTAAATCTTAATAGCCAGAAACATATGTTTTGTTTGTGTTTTTTTAAAAAGGTTCTCTCCCTCCCCTATGGTATATGAATGCTGAATATTTAAACTAAGTTCTTATATGACAGTCATTAATTCCATTAGGATGTTATGACTTAAGACTATGTATCCATCTGCGTTCCTTCTGTAGTAGTAACCTATCTGGATTGCCTCCTCTACTAGAGGGTCGTATCACTTCGATGGCATGGAATGATTTCCTATTGATTGTTTGCATGAATCTACCGCATGTATCTTCAGTCCCCCATACATTGCCAATTTGGTCCAGGATTCTCCTTCGGAATTCCCGTATTGTTTTTGCCACATAGTTCTCTTGGCAGGGCATGTGGCCATGTAAATGACCCCCTTGGTCTTACAATTTGCAAATTCCCTGTTTCTATATGTCTGTCCAGCGGTGGCACTGATGAAGGTGCCTCCTTTTGCAATGTATTTGCAAGCTTTGCAGGACCCACACTTGAAGATTCGCACTGGCTTGATGGGAAGCCATGTTGATGGATGCGGGAATTCCTTGAAGTGGCTATGTACTAGGCGATGTTGGAGATTTTTTACCACGTCTATAAGTAATGAGTGGGTATGGGGCTACTGTTTTGTTCGGATCCTTATCGGCAGTTAAGCTCCCTCAGAATTTTGCATAAAATATTTCTGATCGCCTTGTGGTTCAAAGGTTCCCACCATCCTAATCAGCGATGACGTCTCTGCCTCCTTTTGGTTTTTTTTTTTTTTTTTTATTGTCCGTTTGGGCCTTTTCTTATAAGCGTTGACTTTCCGTTGAGGGGTTCCGTCGGAGGTTTCCGTCGTTGAACCCCTTAACGGAAAGTCAAACGGAAACCACAGCTTCCGTTTGCATCACCATTGATATCAATGGTGACGGAAACATTGCTAATGGTTTCTGTTTGTCACCATTCCGGCAGGTTTCCGTTTTTTCGACGGAATCCATAGCGCAGTCGAGAGCCCACCAGCCCAGATAAAGATTAGTGTAACTTGGTGCACAGGGACTGCCCATGGCTATCCCTCTGAGCTCGTGGTAGAAGTGTCCCCCGAAGAGGAAACACAATAGTGAAGAAACGTGTTGGGCTGATTTATTATTGACCGACAGAGGGTGTAATGGTATAGCTGGGGACTTGCTATCAATGGACACAGCTTTATTAGGTGCACCTTTTTAGATTTTGGCCATTGAGCTCTTGAGAACAGGCTGTCATAGACTATCATAGAGGAAGAGATATCTCAGGGTAAGGCACCGAAATCAAACGGGTCTCTCTCTATACCAAGGATCAAATATAGATAAATATTGGAATTGACAGGAAATAATAGATATTTATTTAAAAACCTTCTAAAACAAAAATAAAAAATAAATAATTTAAAAATACTTATGATTTGTTTTTGTATTTTTTCTATGTTTCCTGCTGTTAGGATTTACACAAGTCAGCCTGAATAACCTGTGTCGATGTAACGTGCGCAAGCACGAGGCAATTCTATATCAATACATTGGTAGTGGATTTTTTTTTAAGCCTTTTTATAAATCCTATATTGAAGTACAAAAATCCCCATGGGTATTTATTCAGGCAAAGGGTCATTCCTTACCATGAAAGTTCTCTTAATCACAAAAACCCCATTTCCACTGCAGTTCAGCCTTGCCACAAAATGACCTGTTGACATCATTTCAGTGATCTTCTGATTAGTTCAGGAGGAAGTGTTAATGAGGACTAGCAGCTGATATCACTCTGTCATGCTGATTGAATTATAAAAGCAGAATGGTAGCTTTAAAAGGGGGATAGTGCTCGAAATCATTGTCTTCTTCTGTTAACCATGGTTACCTCCAAGGAAACACGTGCAGCCATCATTACTTTGCATCAAAAGGGCTTTACAGTCAAGGACATTGCTACTTGTAAGATTGCCCCTGAATTAACCATTTGTCGGATCATCAAGAACGTTTAATTGCTGTGAAAAGAGGCTTCAGGGCAGCCAAGAAAGTCCAGCAAGTGCCAGGACATCTCCTAAACGGGATCGGTTCAACACCAGTGCAGAGCTTGCTCAGGAATAGCAGCAGGCAGGTATCAGTGCATCTGCACACACAGAGAGGCGAAGGCTTTTGGAGGCTGGCCTGGTGTTCAGAAAGGCAGCAAAGAAGCCACTTCTCTCCGAGCAAAACATCAAGGACAGCCTGACATGTTGCAGGAAGTACAGGGATTGAATTGCAGAGGACTGGGGTAAAGTTCTTTTCTCTGATGAAGCCCCATTCAGACTGTTTGGGACAGCTGGAAGAATGATTGTCCGGAGAAGAAAAGGTGAGTCCTACCAGGAGTCCTGTGTCATGCCAACAGTAAAGCATCCTGAGAAAATTAATGTGTGGGGTTGCTTTTCATCCAATGGAGTGGGCTCACTCACAATTTTGCCCAAAACACTTTTATGAATAAAAAATGGTATCTAAACAGCCTCCAAGAGCAACTTCTCCCAACGATCCAGGAGCAATTTGGTGACTAAATTCTTTTTTCAGCATGATTGGAGCACCATGTCACAAGGCAAAAGTGACAAGTGTCTTGATCAACAAAACTTTGAAAATTTGGGTCCATGGTAGTTTTGATCTGTACCATTTTTGGGTACTTTTTTTTTTTTTGATTCAATTTTTTGGAAGGTGGAGTTACCAAAAGATTGTGGTATGGTTTATTATTATTTTCTTTTACAGCGTTCACCGTGCGGGATAAATAATGAAATACTTTTTGTAGTTCAGGTCGTTACGGACGCTGCGATAACAATTATGTATAGCTTATTTATCTTGTTTATATTTTTAAAAATAAAGGACTGCTAAGGGAAAAGGGGGATTTTTACTTTTATTACGTTGAAAGTTTTTAAATTTTTTTTTTTGAAAACTTTGTTTTGTTTTGTCCCACTAGGGGACTTGGATGCAGGAAGCCCTGATTCTAATAGTGCAGTGTATTAGAGCTGTCAGATACTCGCTGACAGCAAGTATAGTGGGTCCTGACTTTGTAAGGACCCAGTAGGCTACCGTAAATGGCATAGCCGGAGACCATTGTTAGGCCTCCGGTTGCCATAGCAACCATCAGCGCATGCGATAATGTTGCGGGATGTCAATGGTGCTTTAACCCTTAAGCCACGATCGCTATTGAACGCAGCTTCTTAGGGGTTAATCGTGGGGAGAATCCGATTGGTCCCTGGGGAAGGAGCTGCGGCAACTGCTGTACTAGACCGCAGTTGTCAGCTCATAAAAGTGCTGGGAGGGGGGCTCGAAGGGCGGTTATTCCCATGACCTACTATTAGGTCACGGAGCGTGAGCTATATTATATTTTAACTTTTTTTTTTTTTTTTTTTTTTTTTTAGTAGAGTTCAGCAGCTGGGAGATCAGCTTCCAGGAACTGTAGTGACTGTGGACACAGGAGCGGGGTAGACACATGCATGACCAGGCAGACAAGGGGCTGATAAGTTGGACGTCCGCTGCTAATAGGCTGTTTTAGCGGATGACCTCTAATGTAGGACAATGAACTCATTCTTCTATTTTAAAGAGTACTGCCAGTTATACTAACATTATATAGAAAAATTATTATAGAGCAGTAGTGTACACATGGTTTTTATTTGCAATTCTACTTTTAAATAGAGCATGGACTATCTATAGTCTGTGCTTCCGGCGACTCATAACTCTGCCGTAGGAGAGCGAGCATACTGCTCGTCTCTTTGGCTCCCGTGCCCAGAACGGCTGCCAGCGCTGTAGAATGTAATGTGATCCTGCAGCGCTGGCGGCCCTTCTGGATACGGGAGCCATGGAGTCGAGCAAGACTTTCACTATTCTACTGCAGATTTATGAGCCACCGGCAGCATTTACTAAAGGCAGTACGTGCTGTATTAGGAAGCAGAATTGCTAATTCAAGTAATTTTAGAAAAACCATTAGGCTGGGTTCACATGAGCACATTACGTCCGTAATGGACAGAACGTATTTCGGCCGGAAGTCCCGAACCGAACACACTGCAGGGAGCCGGGCTCCTAGAATCATAGTTATGTACAACGCTAGGAGTCCCTGCCTCTCTGCAGGACAACTGTCCCGTACTGTAATCATGTTTTCAGTAGTTCCACGGAGAGGCAGGGACTCCTAGCGTCGTACATAACTATGATGCTAGGAGCCCGGCTCCCTGCAGTGTGTTCGGTCCGGGACTTGCGGCCGAAATACATTCCGTCCATTACGGAAGTAACATTCTCGTGTGAATCCAGCCGCCTTATTCACACTCATGCACTATACTCTCAACCAGCTCTGGAGAACTGGCTGAATCCCACGCCTTGTGCAGAGAGAAAAGTCAACAGGGGTTGGGGTGCTGTTCTAGTGCTGCATCCACTTTTATCTAGGAATAGGTGGTGGAACCAGCAGTTGTACCCTCACCAATTAGTAAGTGATGTCCTATCATTGCAATATGCTATCACTTGCTGTTCTGGGAAAACCTTTTTAATAAGCTCTTTATGGATGTTGAAAATCAGCTACTTGCAAAGTATATTCTATATACATTTGGCAAGGAGGAAGCTGTGTAGTATAAAGGTATAGTAACGGCACACCCACCTGTTGAAACTTTTTTTGATAGAAGTCTAAGCCATTTTTTTTTTTTATTTTTTTTCCCCCTCCCCACCTTCAAAGAGCCATAACTATTATATTTTTCCATCAATGGAGCAGTGTAAAGGCTTATTTTTTGCAGGAAGAGTTGTAGGTTCTATTGGCATAATTTAGAGTACAATACAATATATAGGGGGGGATGCAGCTCCTTAGTTTTTTTTGGGTTTTGTTATTACAGCTTTTACTGTGCGATAAAAATGACAACTTAACTTTATTCTGTGGGTCAATACTATTACGGCAATACCAAATTTTAGACCCATAACGCTTTGTTTTTTTTGTCGCTTTGAGCGGTGTGAGGACTTATTTTATGCGGTGTGAGCTGTAGTTTTTATATTGGTACAATTTTTTGGATGTTCACCGGACGTGGCGATACCAGTTATATTTCTTTTTTTTACTCTTATTTTTAACATTACTTTAGAGGGAAAATATGGAAAAGGTGTTGTTTTTTTTTTTTTTTTTTAACTTGCCAGCGATTGTTAGATCGCTGATACAATACCTATGTGTGGCAGTATATTGTCAACTTTACCAGCTCCTATTAAGCCCTTAGCAGATCTGGGTGCCTTAATTAGGACCCAAGGTTGCGGTAACAACCGTCAGCAAACCACAATCGCTACGTCAGAGGGGGCCGCTCCCCATTTTCTAACGGCTTAGATTCTGTGGTTGCTATTAACCGCGGCATCTAAGTGGTTAAACGGCCAGGATCGGAGTCCTCTTATCCTTACAGTTAGTGTGAAGTGTTAGCTGCAGCGTATGGAGCAGGCTCAGCCCATGAACCTTCTCCAAACTTTAACCCCTTGACGCACCATGACGACACTGTACGTCATGGTACGGTTTTACATTTTTTTATTTTTTGCTGTCATTAAACGAGGAACCTTCATAATTTACTTACAGGATAAAATCAGTCCCGGCCATGTGATGGTCACACAGGTGCTGGAGAGATTACGGTTACATAACAGTTATCAGAATATTGTCCTGTAACATGCAAATAAAGAGCAGAGAAGCAGAACTCAAGGAATTTATTCACCAAACATCCACTGTATCCAATGCAACGTCTCACCTTAATGGAGCTACGTGCCACGAACTGTTTGTAAAGTTATGTTACACAGGTTTACACATAAACTATATATTTGGTAAAACACAGTTTTAAAGGGAACCTGTCCTCCGGTTTATGCTGCCCTAATCACGGTCCGCATTAGAAAGAGACCGGTAGTCTGAACTACGTTTTACTCACTGTGTAAGGTACATGTATGCCCAAATGCACCAGTGGGCTCCACTAGAGCTGCCTGTAATGCATTGCACTAATGTATTGCAGTATATCTCTATACTGACAGTCTCGTTTGAAGCCCTACCAGAGGCAGGGCTTTAAAGGAGTAGGAAGATGGCAGACCTGGAGTCCTTCATTAGGCCCACAGGCTGTCATGATGACCCCCCCCCGCGATTGCATCACGGGGGGGCCAATGGCACGACGGAGGGGGCCACACCCTGATTCTAAATGCTGTGGACACGATTGCTGCATTTAAGGGGGAATCAAAGTGATTTTTAATAACAGTTCCGCAATAACCGCTTCCTGACCGCCCACTGTAAATTCACGTCGGCGCTCGCTGGGCTTTGTGCAGCGCCGACGTGAAATCACGGTGGGTGTTAAAAGCGTGATCAGGGGTGTCAGAGTAGCGCTGACACCCGGATCACGCTGTTAACACCTGCTTCTTGTCCCGGAGACCTGATCGGGACCTGATTTCGGGTTCTGCCATCTGTTGTCATGTCAAAACCTGGAGGCCATACAACAACCTCTGGGTCTGCCATGCTCGGAAGCCTATGTGGACCAGCCAGAGGCTGGTCCTCATAGGCTTCCTGTCAGTGTGACGCTGAGTGTCACACTGACTGTTTATAATACATTACACTACCTAGGTAGTGTAATGTATTATAGCAGCTATTAGTGCTGCAGGTCTTCAAGTAAAAAAAAAAAAGGTAATAAAAATGTTTTATGAAAGTGTAAAAATAAGTTATTAGTTACAAAAAAAAAAAAAAATTCTTTTTTTCCTATAATGTCTTTTATTATAGGAAAAAAATGAAACCGTTAAAGTACACATATTTGGTATCACAGCGTTCATGACGACCAAAACTATAATAGTTTAATATTTTTCCTGCACGGTCAACACCGCAAAAAAAATAATGCCAGAATCACAATTATCTTTTTTGTTTTGTCACCACCCCTCCCAAAATATAGAATAAAAAGTGATCAAAAAGTCGCATGTACCCCAAAATAGTGCCAATAAAAACTACAACCCGTTCTGCAAAAAACAAGTACTTGCACAACTATTGACTGAAAAATAAAAAAAAGTTGTGGCTCTCAGAATATGGTGACACAGAGAAAATTATTTGATAGAAAAATGATTTTATTGCACAAATGCCACAAAACATAAAAAAAACTATATACATATGGTATTGTCGTAATCGTATCGACCCGCAGAATAAAGTAAAATGTAACTTCTAGCGCACAGTGAACACTGAAAGTGAAAAAAAAAGGACAAAAAACATTCAGATTTTTGTTTTTTGTCCCCTTGCTTGCCAAATAAATAGAATAAAAAGGGATCAAAAAGATCTAAAATTGTACCAATGAAAACTACAGATTGTAACGCAACAAATAAGCCCTCACACAGCTCCTGTAGAGAAAAAAATTAAAAAGTTCTGGCGCTCAGAATATGGCGACAGAAATTGTGCAGAGTGTTCCATAAGCGGATAAGATTGGGCAACATTTATCAGTTCGACAATGGCCACATATCTTTGAATTTATTTATTTACTGCATTATTATACCCTCTTATTATGCCCGGATGTACTCTGCCCAGCTTACATATGCCCCCACATTATAAACTGAAATACCAGTGGAACCCCAAACAGAACTATTACCACGCAAAATCTGAGCTCCAAAAGCCAAATGGCGCTCCCTCCCTTCTGAGCCCTACAGCATGCCCAAACGCCAGCTTACGTCCACATATATGACATTTTATTGTCTGGAGAACCCGCTCAACGTTGTATGAGGTACTTGTGCCCAGTTTGTGCCACTGAAGACAACATATTGTGCATTAAAATGGCATATCAGTGGAACATTTTAATTTTCACTTTGCACCATCCGCTGCGCATTAACGCCTTTGCACATCTTGACTTAATATAATTTCGTGGTGGGGGGGATATATATGGAGCGGGCTCATGCGCTGAGCTTGCTCCATATGCTTCAGGTGTCAGCTGTGTATTACAGCTGACACCCGGGACTAACGGGCAGGAACAGCTATCGCGCTGTTGGGGTATGTTCACACGCAGAATCAAAATACTTCTCAAAATACAGAGCTGTTTTCAAGAGGAAACAGCTCCTGATTTTCAGACGATTTTTGTGCCACTCGTGATTTTCGCTGCGTTTTTCGCGGCCGTTTTTGGTGCTTTTTTCAATAATCTATGGAAAACTGCTTCAAAAAACGACCCAAGAAGTGTTCTGCACTTCTTCTTTTTCTAGGCCGTTTTGTTTACACGTAAAAAAATGCAGCGAAAAACGCTCTGTCGGAACAGAACGCCGTTTTCCCATTGAAATCAATGGGCAGATGTTTGGAGGCGTTCTGCTTCCGATTTTTCGCCCGTTTTACGGCCCGAAAAATGGCCGAAAATAGGTTGTGTGAACATACCCTTAGGCTGGGTTCACACGAGCATGTTACATCCGTAAAGGACGGAACGTATTTCGGCCGCAAGTCCCGGACTGAACACACTGCAGGGAGCCAGGCTACTAGCATCATAGTTATGTACGACGCTAGGAGTCCCTGCCTCGCTGCAGGACAACTGTCCCGTACTGTAATCATGTTTTCAGTAAGGGACAGTAGTTCCACGGAGAGGCAGGGACTCCTAGCATCGTACAGAACTATGATGCTAGGAGCCCAGCTCCCTGCGGTGTGTTCGGTCCGGGACTTGCGGCCGAAATACGTCCGTCCATTACGGACGTAACATGCTCGTGTGAACCCAGCCTTACAGGAGCCTGTAAGAATGACATTCTACTTCAATACGTTAGATCGCTGGTACAATACACTGCAATACGTTAGATCGCTGGTTCAAGTCCCCTAGGGGGGACTAATAAAATGTGTAAAAAAAAAAAAGTTACGTTATTAGTGCTAAAAATATATAACATATATTCAAAGTACAAAAAAAACAACCCCTTTCCCATTTTTCCTCTAAAGTAATGTACAAAATAAACAAAATCGGTATCGCTGCATCCGTAATATGCCGAACTATTACAATATACCATTATTTAACTCGCATGGTGAACGCCGTAAAAAAATAAAGAATTTAAACCGCCGAAATCAGTTTTTTGGTCTTAACTTTTTATTGCGTTTTTTTTTATATCAAAAAGTTGTATGTACCAATAAAAACTACAGCTCATCCCGCAAAAAATAAGCCCTCACACCACTCAATCGGCCCAAAAATAGGTTACGGCTCTCGGAATGTGGTGAAACAAAATGTGTTTGTTTATTTTTTTAACAAATAGTTCTTCCTTTGTAAAAGTAGTAAATATATGAAAAAAAAACGGTGTAAATTTGGTATCACCGTAATTGTATTAAGTCTCCAAGAAAAATGTAAGTTGTCGTTTTTACCGCACGGTGAAGGAATCACAGCTTTTTCCAATTTCACCCTGCAAGGAATTTTATTTTCAGTTTCCTAGTACATTAAATGGTGTCACTAGAAACTCCCGCAAAAAATAAGCCCTCACACCAATCTACTGACGAAGAAATAAAGTTATGGCTCTTGGAAAGCGCAGAGGGAAAAACTAAAATGAAAAAGCAAAAAATGGATCCGTCCTGAAAGCGTTAATAACTCTAATGAAAAAGCATTTATGACCACGTGGGGTATTGCCATATTTGGGAGAAATTGCTTTACAGATGTTGAGCGGCTTTTTCTCCTTTATCCTTTTGTGAAAATGAGAAAATGCAACATTTTAGTGGACAAAAATTTTGATTTTTCATGGCCTAATTCTAATAAATTCTGCAAAAGACCTGTGGGGTCTAAATGCTCACTATACCCCTAGATAGATTCCTTAAGGGTATGTGCACACGTAGTGACCAAAAACGTCTGAAAATCCGGAGCTGTTTTCAAGGGAAAACAGACCCTGCTTTTCAGACGTTTTTTGACCAACTCGCATTTTTCGCAGCGTTTTTCGCGCCGTTTTCGCAGCGTTTTTTACGTCCGTTTTTGGAGCTGTTTTCATTGGAGTCTATGAGAAAACGGCTCCAAAAACGTCCAAAGAAGTGTCCTGCACTTCTTTTGACGAGGCTGTATTTTTACGCGTCGTCGTTTGACAGCTGTCAAACGACGACGCGTAAATAACAGGTCGTCTGCACAGTACGTCGGCAAACCCATTCAAATGAATGGGCAGATGTTTGCCGACGTATTGTAGCCCTATTTTCAGACGTAAAACGAGGCATAATACGCCTCGTTTACGTCTGAAAATAGGTCGTGTGAACCCAGCCTAAGGGGTGTAGTTTCCCAAATGTGGTCAGTTTTGTGTTTCCACTGTTTTGGTACCTCAGGGGCTTTGCAAATGCGACATGACACAAACAGCAGTTTACCACATATGGCATATTGCCGTAATCAGGAGAAATTGCTTTACAAATTTTGTGGTTCTTTTTCCCCTTTATTCATTGTAAAAATTAAACATTTCTATCTTTTTTCAGAAAAAGTAGATTTTAATTTTTACGGTCTAATTCCACAAAATTTAGCAAAAAAACTGTGGGGTCTAAATTCTAACCATACCCCTATAAAAATTCCTTGAGGGGTGTAGTTTCCAAAATGGGATCACTTTTGGGGGTTTCCACTGTTTTGGTCCCTCCAGGGCGTTGCAAACGCGACATGACACCGAAAACCAATCCAGCAAAATCTGCGCTCCAAAATCCAAATGGCGCTCCTTCCCACATGAGCTCTGCCATAGGTCCAAACAGTAGTTTATTAACACATATGGGGTATTGCCTTAATCGGGAGAAATAGCTTTACAAGTTTTGGGCTGCTTTTTTCTTTTTTCTTTATTCGTTGTAAAAATTTAAAAAAATATTTTTTTTTTTTCTGGAAAAAAAGTAGATTTTCACAGACAAACTCCCAATAAATATTGGAAAAGACCTGTGATTTATGGGGTCTATCTAGTACATAAGGACCTCAAAGCAACTTCTGAACTGGTTCTTGAAAAATATAATGTAGACATATGGAATATGTGAAATGGTAACTATTTTGTGTGGTATTACAATCTGTTTTATGCAGATGCATTTAAAATTAGAAAAATCATAATTTTTGCAAATTTTTGATATTTTTCACAAATAAACAGTGTATTTATTGACCAAATTTTTCCACTAAAAGTACAATATGTCACGAGATAACAATCTCAGAATCGCTTGGATAGGCAAAAGCATTCCAGAGTTATTACCACATAAAATGACATGTCAGATTTGAAAAAAAATGGGGCTGGTCCTGAAAGAGTTAATAATTTTGCTCAACCGAATGTGTTCATTACGGAGGCCCCCTGCACACGGCCGTGCCCATAATCCCGACCACGGCCACGTACAGTCACCTGCATTTGCAGGCCGTGCTTCTATTCTAAAATATGGGAGCACAGTCTGTAAAATAAAAAAAATAGGACATGTCCTGTTTTTACTGAGCCTTTCTATGGCCCGGACACCTTCCCGTAAATATACCGGAGGGGTGTTACTTGGGCAATAGAAATTAATTGGTCCGTAATCGCATGGGGCCTAAATGTAACAACTTAAGCCCTTATGCACACGACAGGGTTTCCCGGCCGTGTGACAGCCGTCCAAAAAACGTCTGTCACACGGCCGCAGTAGGAACAATAGACCCCTAATGGGGCTATTTACACGACCGTTTTTTTTTTGGCGGCCCGGTAAACCCGGCCGTCAAAAAATTGGACATGCCCTATTTTCGGCCGGCCGCCCGGCTCCCATAGAAGTCTATGGGGCCGGGTAATACACGTCCATCACTTGAATGTGCTCCAAGTGACGGCCGTGTCTTCCGTCGCTCGTGCTCTCTCCTTCTCACATGCACTTCGCACTGTGGGGAGGAGGAGGGTATGTTTTTTGCTCCCTGTAGGAGCTTCGGCAACGCTGTGGCCGGGGATTGGGGATTCCGCTCCAGCAGAAGTCCCTGACTTCATTGTGTCCATATATGGACATTGAAGTCAGGGTCTTCTCCTGGAACGGTGGCGCTATCTACAGACCGGTAGGTTGGGGGGGGTGCCATCTATGGGGGGGGGGGGGTGGTGCTGTGTAGAACTACCTATGGGGGGGCTGTGTGGCACTACCTAAAGGGGGCTGTGTGGCACTACCTACAGGAGGGCTGTGGCAATATCTACAGAGGGAAGTGTGTGGCAAAAAATGTACAAATGAAATTAATCAGATTTTTAAAACTGGCAGGGAAAAAAAACTGATGTAAAATGGGTCAAAATTGGCTGTTAAAAATGACAACACTGCCCGGAACGGAATCGGAATGGATGCAAACGGGCCGGGAAAAACGGCCGATTTCATCGGCCGGCACTCGGACCCTGTCGTGTGAATAAGGCCTTAAAGAGGCTCTGTCACCACATTATAAGTGTCCTATCTCCTATATAAGAAGATCGGCGCTGTAATGTAGGTGACAGTAATGCTTTTTATTTAGAAAAACAATCTATTTTAAACCACTTTATGAGCAATTTTTAGCTTTATGCTAATTAGTTTCTTAATGCCCAAGTGGGCGTGTTTTACTTTAGACCAAGTGGGCGGTATATAGGAGATAGGGCACTTATAATGTGGTTACAGAGCCTCTTTAATGTAATATTACTTCCAGGCCAACTGATCTGTTTTCCACTTCCCCAAGAAGAAAATTAATTAAAATAATTTTACTGATGATGGAATATGTATCTGCACAGGGGTTCTTGGCATGTTATCTGTGTGGCTTTGTAGGGTCTTGTTGTTCGTTTCCTTCTAATGTTATAGATCTGTTATTTACATTTGGTTTTTCTTCACTAAATGCTTGTGTCTGTGTATGAGAGAATGATGTATAAATATCTGCTCAGTGCAGCAGGCTGTGTTCATGGCTGGGGATGTGACATGCCAGTGCTCGCCCTGGATATTTTGCATGCACATAAATAATGTAGTAAACTTCCTAGCTTCTGTCTGCTGCTATTTTTAGCACATTCATACCATTGAAATACTGTATCTGCACGAATATATATCACTTTTTTTTTTTTTTTTTTTTTTGAGTGCTTATTCTTATAGTTAAAGGGTAGCATAAGCTTGAAATATGCTCCATTTTAGAACAGATGTGATCTGATGCTTATAATTTTTTATTTTTTTTGGTGGATCTATCCCTTCAAATGAAAGAGACCGATGCGGGCATCGCAATCAGAGGGATCATACTAATAAAGACTCCATTTACTGCACACCAAAAAGATAATACATAAAATTAAATTAAAAACTAGTATAAGAAAAATGCAAATGAGCATTCAACTAATGAAAAAATATATATATTTTATTATTCAATAGATATTCTGAAAGACACCATGGATAAATGTATAAATACTATTAAGAAGTACCTAAATAGTACATATGTAAATGGTGCTACAAGAAATGGTATAGCCCAAGAATTTGTTGTAAAGTGCTAGTGTCTAATTCATAAATCCCTATACAGATGCACAGTGGAAAAAGTACATGAGCTAATACAAATAAGAAAAGTACTAGAGACAAATGAAGAATATCACAAGTAAGGCCTCATTCACACGACAGGGTTTCCCGGCCGGGTGCCGGCCGTTCATAAATCGGCCGGCACCCGGCTGCATTAGGAATAATAGACTCATAATGAGGCTATTCACACAACCGATTTTTTGACGGCCGGGAAAACCGGCCGTCAAAAAATAGGACATGCTCTATTTTCGGCCGGGTGCCCGGCCCCCATAGAAGTCTATGGGGCCGGGTAATACCCGGCCATCACCGGAATGTGTCCCGAGTGATGGCCGGGTTTTCCGTCGCTTGCGCTCTATGTCCTCCTCCTCCTCACAGCGCAGAGTGCATGTGAGGAGGAGGAGTTGATGCCATTCGGACGAATGGCTACGCTGTACACTGTGTGGCAGGGCCGGGGTGTACAGCAGGTGGAGGGAGCGCTGCGCTGGCTCCCTTCCCCTGCTTGTTTTAAAAGCGCCCTGGCCCGGCGACACCTTCCATGGCGCCGCTAGCAGCTGCTGCTGCGGCTGCTTCTACTGTAGCGACGCCACTATAGCAGAGCATGGAGGTATCTCCCTGCTCTGCTATGTGCTAGCCCCACTTTAGCTCCTTGAAGGAGTGGAATCCCCGTGTTTTCGGGGATTCCGCTCCTGGACAGAGCGCTTGATGTCTCTGTCCATATCTGGGCAGTGACATCAGGGGAAACTCCTGAAGCGGAATCCCCGAACACATGGGGATTCCCCTTCAGGAGTTGCCGCTGATATCACTGTCCTGATCTGCCCGGAACGGATGCAAAACTTTATGCAAACCGGCCGGGCAAAATGGCCGATTTTACCGGCCGACACTCGGGCTCGGGTGGGACCCGTTCGTGTGAATCCCGCCTAAGCTATGAAGTGGCTGGAGGCACAGGGGAGAAAATGCCCCATGGGTTTTCGACACGGTTCCTTACTACAGTGAGGAACAGTGTTGGTACAAAAGTCCAAGCCAGGGTTTAGTAGGAGGTATTACAGGCTTTGGCTCACGTTATATAGCATTGTTTTTGCTTCTGTTCAACACCCCCTCTACCCATTGCTTATTGTCCTCTGATAGTGCTGCATGTACCTGCTGACAGATCAAGATATTAATGAATGTGCCCCTATGTACTAAAATGTCATCCGACATCGAGGATTTGCATAATGCGGATCATTTAATAAAAAAATAGTGTTTGCTTTTATCTTGTGTGGGCATAAACATAGAGAAGGATCTTCCCTACAGAGGAAAGGCACACTTATTGACGAATAGACCCTGCTTGTTTTTAACATACCACTTCTTAATTTATTTTCTATTTGAATAGAACGGAGGGATTGTTGGAATATAATTAAATGTTAACAAAATAGATGAAGCAGATTCAAAAACAGATCCCAAAATTGTCAGGGATGCTGTCTACGATCAGAATAAGGCTACGTTCACATCTCCGTCGGGGCTACGTTCAGCCATTCCATCAGAGCTTTCCGTCGGGAGTACTCGCGAACGGAACCCTGACTGAAACAAATGGAAAACATAGTTTTCCATTTGCATCACCATTGATTTCAAGGGTGACGGATTTAGTGAAAATGGTTTCCGTTTGTCTCCGTTGTGTAAGGGTTCCGTCATTTTGACGGAATGAATAGCGTAGTCGACTACGGTATTGACTCCATCAAAACGACAGAGCCCTTTCACAACGGAGACAAACGGAAACCATTTTCACAGAGTCCGTCACCATTGAAATCAATTGTGATGCAAACGAAAATCTTTGTTTGTCAGGGTTCCGTTCATGGGTTCCCCTGACGGAACGCCTGAACAGAACCCTGACAAAAAATGTGAACAAAGGGAATTTTATTATTAAGGCTGTTGCTCCTTAGCAAAGGCTAAACACTGTTACTTAGCATTTGTTGATAACAAAGCAGTGGCTTAGTGGTGGTCAACCTAGCAGGTTCTGGGAGCCTCAGATCAGGTCATTGACTCCGCCTGAGGGCCATTCATTACATTCAATGTCCAGGCGTCACGCGTTTATTTCCATCAACCATTGATTTCAATGGGGTTTTTGAGGCGGAAAACGCTATGGCATATTGCTTCTATTTCCCGCAGGCCTCTTTTTATGCTCGCGGTAAAAAACAAACACCTCCACCTCTCACTGAAATCAATGGGAGTCCATTTCGGCCGTATTTTGCCGCGGTCACCGACAAAAACCGCGGCAAAAAAACTCAGTGTAAACAGGGCCTAAGGCCCCTATAGCTACACCACTGAATAGAATTGGATGCATTGTCTTAGCAGACTGTCACATATGACAGGCTTAGACGGTATCACACATAATTGGATTAGATACAGTGGCTCAGCAGACTTTGTCACAGGTAGGCTTAGATACAGGATAATTCACTGTATTTAAACGATATATATTGTGCTCCCACAAATATGAAAAATTGTAAATTCACTGAAGTGATAAATGAGTAAAATGTATAACTTTTATTTCATATGATAGGCTTAGATACAGGGCCACAGCTGACAGTAACGTTATACTTAACCTCCTCTTCGACTCCAGACGCAGCGGAGGTCCTGACGCCATTCAGTGTAGTGACGTCATGACACAGGAAGAAGTCAGGACCTCTGCTGCGAACCGGAACGAGTACGCTAAGTATATTGTTATTACTATAGTAACAGGGGCCAGTATAGTTTATTACATAGGCCCCAGTTACTATAGTAACTGTTTATAGACATGGTATGGGGAGCCTCGGGGCCCGGTCACAATTGCCACCCCTATAGGTACGCCATTATGTGGCAGTCGCCTGGGGATCCGGGGCACCGGGCCAAAGATCAAATGCACGATGCTGGCGACGCCACTGCTATAATGGTGGCTGATTGCTGGAAAGAGGAGGCCGACATATACAAACTGGGAGGATCCCAGTAGGCCGATCCCACTGATTAAACATGTCTTTCGTGCATACACTTCTCTATTCTGCAGAGAGCATGAGAGTATACAAGTGTGTGACAAACCTCAGAGCATGAAGAAAAAAGAGGGCCAAGGACTGTAAGGTTAGCACGCCAGTTGTTCACCACTACTTCACTTCACTAGGGGTAGCTTATGGACTTACTACATACGGTTTTATTATGTGTTCAATGTATAGGTTGTATGCAGTTCGAGCTTTGTCTATGCAGGGAGCTCTGTGTTAAATAAAATAAAACACCATGCACCTCTATGGATGCTGTATCACGTCTTGATGCAAAACTGATGATGCACGGTGTGCACGAGTCCTGAGAAAGGGAAGGGCACTCAGACAATTGCTATAGGATTCAGACTATCTGTACCTGCATTTGACTGCTATCCCCTACTACTATCCTATGTCTTAGACTTCGTTCACATATCCATTAGGGCTCTATTCTGACGTTCTGTCTGAGCTTTCCGTCAGAATGGAGCCCTGACAGAAACAAATCGAAACCATAGGATTTCAATGGTGACTGATCCGGTGGGAATGGTCTCCATTGTGCAAAGGTTCTGTCGTTTTGACGGAATCAATACCATAGTCGACTACGCTATTGATTCCGTCAAAACGATGGAACCCTTGCACAACTGAAACAAACGTAAACCAATTGGCACCGAAATCAATGGTGATGGATTGGAAATCTGTGGTTTCCGTTTTTCTGTCAGGTCTCCATTCTGACAGAACGCTCCGACGGACCGTCCGAAAAGAGCCCTAACGGATATGTGGGTGAAGCCTTACTAATGATTTTATTTCTTTATTTAATCGTAATAGGGTACAATAGTAAGGACATGTTCAGACACTGCTGATTTTGTAGAAGATTTTGGGTGCAGAAAAATACACTACAATGCAAGTGAATGGGTTTTCACAAACCCTGATCACACATAGCGAATAAAAAACGCACCGATTTTAGGGAATTCTGCAAATTTTGTTGTGAATAGAACACATGCAGGTTTGCACAAAATCTGACGGAAAAATGTAGCAACGATCTGCCGCAACTAAAAAAAATAGTTACTTTATAAGTTAAATCGTTTACTTTTTACACCTGAACACCACCACAGAATGAAGAATCATATACGACGCTAACATTTAATTAATATTTGTTCACCCGATTTACACAAAGCTATTATCGTCAGGTTGTTTTTTTTTTTTGTTTTTTTTTTATATATTCCTTTTAAATATTACCAATAATTTCTTGGTGTTTAATAGACTTCAATAGTGTGGGTTTTCTTCTGGAGCTACCAGGCTGTGTAAAATACTGCATCTGGAAAGGAATGTGCTTATATTGCAGAGTTGAAATGTCTATCTCGTGGTCTGTTTTTTTTTTTTTTTTAAGCACAAAACCGCTAGGGCTTGAATTTTTTCTTTTTTTTTCTTTATCTCTTAATGCGTTTCTTTTAATCTTTTTTTTTTTTACAGTGTAAAAATGACAACCGAGAAGAGTGTAGTTGCTGAGGCAGAAAGTCCTCCCCAGGACCAAAAGCAGGAAGGGAAGGAGCAAGAGGAAGAAGGGGCATGCAAAAGTGTCCCTGAGGAAATCGGCACTGGGAGTAAGCAGGAGGCTGTAGAAGACGAGGGCGCTCCTTCCACAGCTTCACCCAGCACCCGAAAAAGTAAAGACCGGAATTCAGAAGGCAAGGGTTTGTCAAGGCTTTTCTCCTCCTTTCTTAAAAGGCCGAAATCTCAGGTGACCGAGGAAGACAAAAACGTTCAGTCATCTTCAGAAAAAGGAGAAGCAGAAAAGGATTTGGATGAGGGTTTGGGAGTGCAGTTGGATGATGAAGTATTTCTGAAGGCTCCCATTGCAGCTCCAGAAGCTGAATTGAGAACTGACCCGTCTCTTGACCTGCATTCTCTGAGCAGTGCAGAAACCCAGGTAATTGTATATTGTTTGAGCAGCTAGTATGTTTTATATGCTCTACAAGGCCAAAGCCACATGGGCTATTTCTAGAAGCATCAGCTTTCTTCTATAACATACAGCTATGGGTTGTCCCCCCTTTTTTTTTTTTTTTTTTTATTATTTATTTATACAGTAGGCAATTATACAAATTTCTAATATACTGTAAATAAATGTTTACAATTTTGCTGACATACTTTTCTTATAACAGTGTAGTAGTCTAGTAGACCCGTTTCTGCACAATAGACTGGTATAACACATTGATCAGTCCTGTGAAATGCATTCATGGGCTAACTGAATGGGACTTAATATGGCATCATGTGACCCCTAGACACAAGTCATGCGACATCAGGTTTACATGACGTTCATTCACTGGGTCAACACAGGGCACATTGATATAACTAAAATGATTCTCTGCATTATTTAAAATAGGACTGAATAATATAGAGAAAAGGCTAGTGTGATCCGACACCAGTACCTAGAAGATTGCTGCTTTCACATTAAAACCGCTTCTTCACATATAGCAGGATATGCAGATCTAGAACAAAAAATATTTTATCCTCCCTTGACTTATCAAAATGATCATCTTGTAAGAAAATAAAGAATTTTAGAATGAAAGACTGGCCACCACTAATTGGTATTATTGACATTGACTGGTATGATATTATTGAGTTTGATTTTGCGTACTTTTTAGCCTGCACAAGAGGATAGGAAAGACGATCAAGACCCAGAAGCAAATCCTGAGGACGAAGAGAACACTATTGAAATCAACTCCGAACAAAAGCTCACAAAAACTGAAGACTCAAAGAGTCCTCAAAAAGTGGTCCGGAGATCAGCCAACATGCGGTGCAAAGTTTCTCTTCTTGATGATACAGTGTATGAATGTGAATTGGAGGTAAGAGCAATTTGCAGGTCGTACCCGATTTTGATAATTTTCACATGTTAAATTGTGCCTCCAATGTTACTCTCCCGCTAGATCTGACTTCGGACGTTGGAGAGCCGCAACCTCACGCTAAGGCAACCGTACCGTGCCCAGTGAGTATCGTTAATTAGTCCCAATAATTAGAATTAGACCCGTGCACGCTGGATTTCCTATGGTTACCTCTGCAATTGTACTGCCCAGCGTGCAGTTGCGGTTTCTCCAATGTCACGTCTGGCAGAAGAGCAACATTAGAGGGACACGTTAAAGGCTATGTGCACGTTTATAGCCAATCTTTCTTGTATTGCTCTAAGACATTTAAAAAACAAACAAAATGCAGCATTTATTTTATGTAACTGGACATCCTAGATTTGCGTAGGAGATTTTTTAACAGACTGTTGCAAAGTTGTTTCCTTTTTATTTTATTTTTTTTTAAGTTCTTTGGCGCAATACAAAAGTGTACATAGCCTTTAAGTTCTTATTTTTACTAACGTACATTTGAAAACAGGGTTAAATGGACCCTAGATTTTTTAACAACTTATGCTAATCTAATAGTATACCTGATATAGAACAACTTTGTAATTTACTTACTGTTAGAATTTAGCTGTTTTACTTATGCAAATTCTGTGAAGTTACTGCCACTGGGTGTCTCCCTTCCTATAATCTGCTGTTGAGCAAAATCCGGCTCTAAGGGACTGCAGGAAGTGGGGGGGGGGGTGTCTTTTCGCTTCCTGCCAATTCAAGTCTATGGGGAGGGGAGCAGGAGGAGGTAGCAGATAGAGCAAGAGACACAGGTATGCTGCCTATATAAGTCTATGGAGAGGGGGAGGTGGAGGAGGGAGCAGAGAGAGGAGACCGATTCTGCTGCCCATAGAAAACTATTCCAAGGGTCAGGAGGAGGTCTACTCGTAAGTGTTACTGTCTCACCCTGCTGTCAGGTGCTGGATTCTCTGCTACGCTGCTCATTACTGCTGTATAATCTCCTCCATGCTGCTGCTTGCATATTTATATGTGACAGATCCACATAGGAGAGCAGGATTCTCCTCTTCTCTGTGTGCAGTGCATAGAAGACATGATTGCATTTAGGCTCCACCCGCTAGCTCGGGGAAAATGGAGAATTAGAGCGAGAGCCTGCAGAGGGGAAAACCGCTAAATATGTGTTATTCCTCATGTTCACACACGTGACCGCTTATTCTGAAAAGTTAGGTACGCTTTAACGTATTGTGTGTACAAGCCCTAAATACTGATTATTTGCTGGAACTTTGGCATGTTTACGGTCTACAAAATATTTTTCCTTTTTTGAAGAGGCTCTGTCACCAGATTATCAAATCCCTATCTCCTATTGAATATGATCGGCGCTGCAATGTAGATAACAGCAAAGTTCTTTTTTTTGAAAAACGATCAGTTATGAGCAATTTTATATTTATGCAAATGATCTTTTCAATGGACAACTGGGCGTGTTTTCTCGTTTTACCAACTGGGCGTGTTTTCTCGTTTTACCAACTGGGCGTGTTTTCTCGTTTTACCAACTGGGCGTGTATTGTGTTTTTTACCAACTGGGCGTGTATTGTGTTTTTTACCAACTGGGCGTGTATTGTGTTTTTTACCAACTGGGCGTGTATTGTGTTTTTTACCAACTGGGCGTGTATTGTGTTTTTACCAACTGGGCGTTGTGAATAGAAGTGTATGACGCTGACGAATCCGCATCATACACTTCTCATCGTTCCCACCCAGCTTCTTTCACTGCAGACATACAGCGTAACGTCACCAACATTGTCGTCGGACACAGAAGATACATCGGCTCCAGGCGTCCAAAAGGTTAATATGCTCGTCTCTAGGGAGTTTGCTATGCTTACCTGCACTGTACCCTCTGACGCCTGGAGCTGATGTGTCTTCTCTCTTCCCACGCCAAGGTTGAAGGACCTGTGGGTGACGTCACGCTGTGTGTCTGCAGTGAAAGAAGCTAGCTGGGAATGATGACGTCACCCACAGGTCCTTCAACCTTGGCGTCGGAAGAGAGAAGACACATCAGCTCCAGGCGTCAGAGGGTACAGTGCAGGTAAGCATAGCAAACTCCCTAGAGACTAGCATATTAACCTTTTGGATGCCTGGAGCCGATGTATCTTTTTTGTCCGACGACAATGTTGAAGGACCTGTGGGTGACGTCACGCTGTATATCTGCAGTGAAAGAAGCTGGGTGGGAACGATGAGAAGTGTATGATGCTGATTCGTCAGTGTCATATACTTCTATTCACAACGCCCAGTTGGTAAAAACACAATACACGCCCAGTTCGTAAACGAGAAAACACGCCCAGTTGTCCATTGAAAAGCTCATTTGCATAAATATAAAATTGCTCATAACTTGGGCAAAAATGATCGTTTTTCAGAAAAAAACAAAAAACGTTGCTGTTATCTACATTGCAGTGCCGATCATATTCAATAGGAGATAGGGATTTGATAATCTGGTGACAGAGCCTCTTTAAATGTCTGATCGTTGTTCAAATTTTTGAGATTGAGATTAACAGATTTTTATTTTTTTATTTTTTTTTCATACATTGTTTATATATCTTGCATGTAATTATTTTCTGTGGAATAGTGTGTCCTGTCCCAAAGGTTCTATATTTATGTATTTCGGATTTGGAACAGAAATCGGCAGTGTTGCATCCAGTGTTACCAAAATCATACCTGCTCTCTCCTCATATTGTTTTAAAACGAAAAAAAAAATTCGGCCTGATTTTAGATTTTATTCTTATTATGTTTTTATGCCTCCGGTAACTATTTCCAGCAGGATGGGCACCAACAAACCTATATTGCCCTCAGAGGTTATACTTTGGCTGATAGCACAAAAGGTCATGGAAATCCCAAGGCTGCTCTGTTTTCCTTATGGCTTGATGTGCTCATCACACCCTCACATTTACAACTCCTTCCGTCAGTGAAATTACCGCTTGGAAATCGGATTGTTCTCTCGGTCTGTATGTAAGAGCTAGGTGCTGCATCCTGCTCTCATAAATCTCATGTCTAAACATTTCTGATATCCAAATGATTTGTTTTGTCCTGGCTTGTTGAGGCTGCAAATCCCTTTTAAGTCATGCAACAGCTGTCCATCCATTTACTAATCTGTTTATTTTTTTTATTATTTTTTTTTATATAGATGTACTGTAATTTTTAGTCACATCAGATTTTTTTTTACTCTTTCTTCTTTGTTTCTTGTGGGTGTTTTGTGTCTTTAACTACTCAATATTCCAATGGCCTCAATTAATTTCAGTCTCCAAGAGGTGGAAAATGAGATAGGTTAAATGAAAAAGCAAGCTATTTAGTCCCTAATATCCCCTGGCAATCCAGCTGCTACCCTTCAGGCAGATGGAGAAGGCAGGTGCTTCTTTTCTGTATTAGGGAACAGAGTGTGTAGATTTTTTTGTTCTCATAGAATATGCTGATTTTGTGTCTACTCAAAAAGAAACAAAAAAATAAATAAAAAAAGAGCGGTATGTTTGATAAATGTGGTCAATTGAAAAGAGGCTACATTTATGGTAGCTTTGAGCTTTTGCTTTTGTTAATGGGGAAAAAACAACAACTTTTTAACCCATTGTTTAGGAACGTCATGCATATGTATGACTGTCCAGCAATACATTTAAAAACACAAGCAAAAATTGCTGCTTTATGTTCAGTCAAAGGGAACTTGGCCATTACTACTTTCTGCAACTCTTCAGGTTCAGAATTCTTTGCATCATTGGGGGCTTGGGCCGCCGATGCTACATTTTGGGTTTGAATATTTATCCCCAATCCAACCAGCGCTACTATGTTTTTCTTTATTGGGATGCATGAAAGGAAGACATGAGATTTGATGATCTTAAAAAGCTTTTCCATGAAAGAAAAAAAATAAAAGCTTACTGTATGTCTTCTATAAGTCCTATCAAGCTGCTGGGGTATATTTACAGAAGTGCCACAGAACCGCAGCTCATGTAAATACACCCCTTAGATTTTACTCCTACATCTCTTTTTATAACTTTTTTTGAAAAGCTAGTAACTGGTAAAATGGGGCACTTTCACAGATCCCATAGAGGTTGCCACGCTGTTGGCAAACCTGTCTGTTCATTCAGTAATACATCTACTATTCTTGTATTGATGTATATCTAGGCACAATTGCTTTTCAACTTTCATGTAAAAGGTGTTTGTTTTGATTTTGTTGTTTTTTTGTTTTTTTTTTTGAAGTTTGAATCATAAATTTTATTTCTATTAAACGTAGACATTTAACCATTTCTAGATTTGAACATAAATTGAAAATGGGACATACACTGCACACAAATCCGAAATCACCAGGTTTTTGTTTTTTTAAGTTCACTTGATGCATGCAGAGATTTATGCATTCTCTTGGGGCGCATACAACATATATATATAATTTTAGTGTTACTATTTAAAAAAAGTTAAATAAAATGGGGCATTCATGTAAAGTTTCAGGCACCATGGATACTTGACTGCTATGAAATAACGTTACTCAGCAAGTACATTCAGTAAGTACTTATTGGTTTCACTTTGGTGTGTCTTTATAAAGTGAATACTGCTATGCAGGTTATGGGAATATAGAGCGTTAACACAATGAGAAAAAGCTTCATTTTTACACTTTATTGTCTTTTTCGCAGTGCCCACTTGTTACATTCTTCATTACTATGCTTCCTTCACACACTTTCTAACAAGTACATTTTGTTGGGTTTAACGTTTGAAGCACAAATTAATGGTGGAGGGTAATCTGTTTCACAGTTGTCCATCATGTATACAAAGTCTCAACTCGTATTATGAAATGGATACATTAGGCCTTAAATGATGTGTAGAACTCTATAATACTTTTAGAATAACACTGCAGTAATTCTTACTAGTCTAAAGTACACCCATGAAAGGCCAATTTCAGCTTGCTTTTCCAATGAACTAACCCACGACTGTGTTTTGTGACCACCAGATCATCGCACTTATTACACAATTTAGGCCTGATTCTCACGGCTGTGTTCGGTCCATATGTCGGCCGTATTTCCAGGACCGAACACCGTTTAGGGAGCCGAACTCCTAGCATCATAGCTGTCTATGATGCTGTGAGTCACTGCCGCCCCACGGTACTACCGTCCCGTACTGACAACATGATTACAGTATGGGAGAGTATTCTCGCAGGGACTCCTAGATCACTGTAATGCTAGGAGCCCGGCTCCCTGAACTGTGTTCGGAACGGGAAATACGGCCCACATACGGTCTGTATATCACGAATCGAACACGGCCATGTAAAGCATGCCTTTTAATAAAAAATATTAAAGGAACAATTGCAGTCAATTGAAGAGATTCCTCTTAATGGGGTAAATTCTGTTTAGACTCTGTTTTTGTCCATAGGTAAATTTCAAGGTAGCATTTTGATCTGCAATGGAATTGGATATTGGTGTATTTCTGTTCATTTACAGCTCCACCTATCCAAATAGCTAAAGGAATTTACTCTATTAAGAGGAATCTCTTCAATTGACTGTAATTGTTCCTTTAATATTTTTTATGTTCTGGAGACGTGTCAGAAATTTGAATCCTGGGGGAAATCTCTTTAAGACCCCTCTTTTTGGTGGAATGATGCTTCTTAACCACTCGTTGGAGCTCATAGCAGCTTCAGCTTCTTTGGCCTTGGGAATAAGTAGGAATGATAACTGCGGCATCTGAAGCTGGTATGAATGGGCTTCTCCTAGAGGTGTGATATTTTTATTTTTCTGTCCATTTCTTTGAATAATTTTACAATAGATGCCACCTTTTTGAATACATTAATTCAGGACAGGTTTGACCTTTCAAAAACGACAGAAAAGGATAGCACGTTAATTTACTGCAATGTTACCATGCGAATTGTAGCCCAAGAAAAAAAAATCTGTGGTGGTGTCCTGTGAATGGGCACCTGAATTATTGTCTACAATTTAGCATGAATTCAGTGTACAGTTTTATACTTGGGGCAAACACAATAAAATTTTCCTTGAAATTTACAAGTTTATTTTTATTTTTTTGTTTTCTCTTGTAGAAACATGCCAAGGGGCAGGACCTTTTTAAGAAAGTATGTAGTCACTTGAACATTCTTGAGGAGGATTATTTTGGCCTTGCCATATGGGAGTCCCCTTCTAACAAGGTAAGAGAGGGGTGAGGATAGGAGAACATACCAAAGTGCAAAACGCCGGTTAATCCTAGAAAATTCATGCGTTCAAAGGATTGTCGGATTTCAGCAATACTGATGGTCATGTAAAGGGCACACGGGTACACGGCTCCTTATAATTACAAGATGTGTGTCAGAGTTGTCTTCTACTGATCCCAGCACCTGTGTGCCCATTGACCACGGACAGAGTTTGATCCACTGGAAATCAAATGAGTGTTCCTACTGAATAACAACAAGCAGAGATCTTAAACTGTGAGGAAATAATACAAAAAGTATATTAGAAAATTGTATAACTTTTTTTTTTTTTTTAACTTCTATAAAAAAAATAACATTATTTGCCGAAATCGGACATCCCCTTTTTGTTTTTTCAGGTGAAATGATGTTACACTCTTGTGTAAACCGTGACGCTATGAGTAGCATTTTCATTGTTAATTGGTTGTCTGGTTTTGCAGACAGCCAGTGTCCTATAATTAGCTCCCACCAGTACTTCCTTTCAGACCTCATTGTCCACCAGATTAATCTGCCCAGGATGAGCTTGCGAATGGTTGACCGCACTTCTGCAGCAGGCACAGAGCGCCCTTCTGTCTGCTCAGCATCATTTAGTAGACTTTGATTAACAGATACAGACCTCCTGGCACATCTTGTATAATAGCTGTAGCTCCGTGTAACGCTGAAAATAAAAATTTTTTTTAAAGAGTTTTGGCATTAAACTTTTCCAAAGACTTAACGTGTGACGTTTAATAATGCTGCACTTGGGTCTTCTTTTGTAAATATACATTTGGAAGAGTTTTTTTCGTTTTGCAACAGAGCAGTCTTTTTTTAAAAAATATAACCTACTTGTTTTTAAGCCAAGTTTAGATGTTACATTAAATTCTACAGTAAAATATAAAATGCACTACATACAACTGCATTTCTGGTTTGTGGTGGTTTTGGAAAAAAAATGTCACTGACCACAAAACTGCTCAGACACAGCATGCTATGGGTATGATGTTTTTTCAGGCATTTTTCCCACAGGCTTCTCTAGGACTTTAAAGACGTCACAAAAAAAAAAGGCATATACAGAATGACACTAAATTTTAAAAAAAAGCCTCTAAAAATGCATTACATTTGAATATGGCTAGTGTTTTCAGAAGTGTTTTATTGTTGCTGTTTCAAATGTTAAATACTTTTGTGTCAAAAAAGACAAAAGTATAATCGGTATGATACCTTTATTGGCTAACCATAAAAGTTCTATATGCAGCTTTCAGAGCACAGAGGCCCCTTCTTCTGGCAGTTTACAAATGAATAACTTAGAAAAAAGCACAACATTTAGATGTTACACCAAGACAATTAGTACATGAGGTGATACATCATTAAGATAAGCCGGGGCAATAAAACTGAGGTTATAGGGGTGATGACTTAGGAGTTAAGGCATCTGGAGTCAGTCTGATGGGGGACGTGACGTGTGTCCATGTAGTGGCTCATAAATCCTGGTGTTAGATTGAGGCCTTGTGTCAATGACTGGAATTTTATCATCATCTTGAATTCCCAAATTTTTATTTCTCTGTTGTTTTTAAAACGACCCTTCAGAATGAGTACCTTTAAATCTGCCAAACTGTGGTCTGTTTAAAACCTCAGAAAATGTCTGCGTGTGAAGGAGGCCTAAAGAAGGTGTTCAACCTAATTGTCCTTGTCACATCTCAGAAAATGTTATTGGTGGAGATCTGTGTGTTAAGAACCCCCATCAATCGCTAGAATGAAAAGACTACTGTTGGCATCACTTGAAGGGGTAGTATTAGAATGGACTGTTAATTGTCTGATCACTAGGACCACCACCAATTGCCAGACAGCAGTGAGGAGGACATTAAATGGAGCGGCGGTCAAGCATGCACCCTGCCGCTCCTTTCAAAGTCTATGGGAATGACTGATGCAGCTGAGTACAGCGATCGGCTGTTTTTGTCAGTCTTCCAGACATTGAATGGAGTGGCAGGCACATGCTTGTCCGTCCCCTCATTTAAACTCCTTCTCACTGGGGTTCGGGACCTCCGTTCTTGAGATTGATGGGGCCACCAGCGATCAGACTGTTTTCAGCTATGCTGTGGGTATTTTATTATTGTCCATTCCATGTCCAAGGTTCAGCCCCTTTAAGAGGTTGCCATATCTGCCTGTAAAGCTAACTCTGTTACTTTTATGAAAGGGTCATAGGTTGCTGCTGGTGTTAACCTGACATTAATAAAAACACAAGTAAAACCTGACGCTTACCAGATGTGCCTATGATTTTAACTACAAAAAAAAAAAAAAATGAAAGACAAACATAATAAAATAATATCATAAATAACATAAAATCCAATTCCTTTGTCCTCTGTTAAATGTACAAAAACATCTTTTGTAAGAGATTTCGGTTCCGCTGAATAAAGTCAACAATCCCTTTTCAAATAGTATACTATCTACAAAAATAATATTGCACCATGTGTCCTTTATTTTTTTTTATTTTTTTTTTATGGGGGAGTCCATCACATCAAAAGATGTTTAGAGGTGCTCTTCATGTCTGCTCCAAACAGGATTTCTATAAAAGTGTATAAATCTAGTTATTATCTTCACTGCACTTCTCTAGTTACCTAAATGCTAGGAAAAAGCATAATGACCATATATATTTTTTTCTTTCTCCATTTCCGAGTATAAACATGTGTATATATAATCTATTTATCTGCCTTCCACATTATTGGTTTGTCTCATTATTTTGGCATGCTACTTATGAACCAGGGATATTGGTAGGAAGAATGCTAAAGGCTCAGAGCATGTAGTCCAGTGTTTTGATACGGACTTGTTCTACATAATGTTGTGGGAGGACAGATTTAAAAAATGGTAAATGCTAAGGGGAAAATATTTTCATTACTGCAATACATTTGGACTCCATGAACAGGAAATTGACATTTTAATTTGATTAATTCCTCTTCATAAAAATGAATGAATCAAAGCAATTGATAATCTGTTTCATTTTAGACTTGGATCGACGCATTAAAAGACATCCGGAAACAGGTGCATGGTGAGTATATTCGTACATTGTTCATGTACTCTTGTTGTAGGTTGGTTTGAGTTCGTATTTGGAGTGAGCTTTTGTGTACTAATTCAAGGAATCCAGTAACAAAATTACTTTTGGTCAACACTAAAGCATTATTAAGGGGGTTCTCCATTTTGGACAATACCCACCTGTTAGACGGGTCCCTTGAAAATATGCTGAAATATGCATTCAGCTGTGTGGTGAAACCTGACAGTAAATGTTCAACTTCCATCCAGCGCCACCACAGGGCAAGTTAAGTATTACAAAGTGCCCATTCAAATCAGTAGGTTGTCTGTAATACTCAAGAGACTCTTTAAATGAAGTGGCATCAAAGGGGTTCAATGGCTGGGATCGGAGGTTTCTCTGATCCCAGCCCTTACATCTGGATTCTGGCTGTCAACCACTCGCCGGGATCCAATGGAGATCACTTCTCTGCCTACACAATCATTGGGACATAATATGACGTACTATTTCGGTTAGTTAAGATGTAATAGTACTTCCGAATGCGGGAAGAGGTTAAAAACAGTATAACCTCAAGTAGACTCAAACGTTGCCACTTCAGATTGAGGCCCTTCATATCACATATGAAAGATCAATTTTTCCATAAGTCTTTTTAGATAAAAAAAAAGAATCAGATTGCAAAACAAGGAAGAGAGGAAACAAAGAAATATTTCCCCAAGAAATATTATGCTTCCCCTCTTCCTCATGCTGTAATCCAATTTTATTTATTTATTTAAAAGCCCAAACCAGAAGTGTATCCTAAAGGGATAAGTATACATCACATTTTTTTTAAAATCTAATATGCACTTTGCGAGTTAATGGGTACACCTAGCAATTATCGGGCAAACGATCGTTCATAGAACGCTCGTTGCTGATAATTGCCCTGTCAAAACAGATAAAAACAAGGGGACATCTATACAAAAACACCGAAAAAGGCCATACTTACAAATGGACACAGCCAGGTCAGAAACGCTGATGGAGTGAGCAGGTGCTTTAAATAATAATAGCCACTCCCACAAATCTTGAGGGGAGTGGTATGTGGTGCATGGGATGTGTAGTAAGAAATAATAAATGAATAGTGTATGTTCAAGTGTAATACTGTAAGTGAAATACAGTAATGAGTGAAGTGCCCTGTGTAAACAAGGCAGCGATCAGCAGATGAACGAGCAACGGCTCATCGGCAGCACACTTCCCTGTGTAAACATCGCTGCTGACTTGATAAAATATGGGGAGGAGCGAATGTAGTAACGACCGCTCGTCCCCATACATAGCTCCTTGTGACAGGAGCAAACGAGCGCCAATCAACGAGCGGGCTCGTTGATAGTCTCTCGCTTCACCGGACAAAATCGGTGTAATAGGGCGTTAAAAGAGAATTAGACAGACCATACAAATTTTCAGCAGAAGGTGCATTGGTGTGAAACAAATGGGGTTGTCCACTTTAGACAACCCTCTTTCATATACCCTATTAGGGTTCTCTTCATTAAAAGGGTTTTCTCAAATTACGCCACAAATATCGGATTGGACCCGCACCGAACAGACCTTTATGGCATATCCTGTGGATATGCCATATAGGTCTATAATGGCAATACCCCATTAATAGAGAGGGGTCCTCTTTTCAGAATCCTAATCTCTTTGCCGGAGTGGATAGCGGTTACTTAAAGGGAATGTGTCGCGAATTAAACCTTTTTTTTTTTTTAAGTAAGTTACTTATTTCTATTATTTTTTACGTTTTTTTGCTGTATTTTTTTCTTTTTTTTTCTTCCACATGGTGGAAAGTATTAAAAATTAAATAATAATTTGACATGTTTTCCTATGTTGGCTACCAGAGGGAGCACTTCCCAGAATTACAGCAAGGTGAATAAGGCAAAGCAACCTGACTCACAGCTGCCGTAAATGTGGGAGGGAATCTCACCCCTCCCCCCTCCTATAAACCAGGAAAAGGTGTCTTCAAATTGCTAAGCAGTGTCCGGCTGCCATTTTGGGTGTGATTGTTGAAATGCAGCTGGCAGAAGCTATAGGACACACCAAAAGGCTAAGGGTATGTTCACACACTTACTAAACAAAGGGAAAACCGCTCCTGATTTTCCGCCATTTTTTAATCAAACACTCGTTTTTTGGCAGCGTTTTTTGGAGCTGTTTTTCTATAGAGTCAATGAACAACGGCTCCAAAAACGTCCCAAGAAGTGATATGAACTTCTTTTTGGCGGGCGTCTGTTTACGTGCCGTTTTTGGAAACGAGATCTCGCTGCAAAAGACAGCAAGCATGGTCTCGAGTAAGTGACACACATTAACGTTACCGAAGCGTCGGGAGTGTTTAATAGACATCGTGTCCTGGCTGGAAGCGATGTCTATTTACTCTCAAGACACTTCAGTAATGTTAATGAGTACATGAATGGAGAGAAGTGTATGACGCGGATTGGTCAGCGTCATACACTTCTCTCCACAACGCCCACTTGGTCAAGAGGAAAAACACGCCGGTTGGGCATAAAGCTAAAATAGGTCATAACTTGGTGAAAATGCATCGTTTTTCTAAATAAAAACCACTGCTGTGATCTACAATACAGCGCCGATCAGATTATGTAGGAGACAGGGCACTTATAATCTGGTGACAGAGCCTCTTTAAATCAACCTATCGATTTTCCTGGCCTTTGTCTAATCTAGAATACCTTGGTATTCGGTTTACTAACCACATTTAATCCCTCTATACAGCTAACTAACCCCCCTCCCCTTTGACCCATCTTAAAAATAAACTACTGGAAGAAAGGAGCAGATACCACATCTCATTAATGCGATCAAGATGACATTTCTCCCCAAGTTTGTTCATTACTTTCAGGTCCTTTCGGTGCTGGTGCAAGGCTACTATCTGCAGACTGTAAATCGCATTATCCTTTAAATTTATCTGGAATGGAACAAGCCCTAGAGTGAATAGACCCCCTACTCTGTATAGACACAAATTGGATGGTGCATTAGATGTTCCGGACATCACAATATACTATTATGCAATACAAATTTCCCCTCTTGTGAAGTACCATGCATCGCTAAAACACCCTTGTGGCTAGCATTTGAGGCACCTAAATGCCTCCTGTCCACTCTTCCCGCCTTGCTTTAGGCTTCCTTTAACTTTCTGCCTACCATCTATCCCCATTATGAGACACTATCTTGAGGTTTGGGATAGTATTAAATATTCTTCTGCCCTTTTATATCCCGTCCCCTGCCTCTTACCTGTCTTTGGGAATTCTGTTCCTTTCAGCACAGTCGTCGTCCCCCCTTAACCTTTTAATCAGTGACTGTCGTCAGGTCTAATGACAGTCTACCACTTAATAGGGCGTATCACACCTATTCCCACTTTACAGGAGAAACACGACCTCCCTTTCAATGAGCTTCTCCTATACTTGCAGGTTAAACGTTATTTTTACACTTCTTAAGAACGCAATCCGGCCCCCATCCCTTTCTACTTTTAAACAGGTGCCGCACTGCCCCTCATGCCCCCACCCCAGTCTGATCTTCGTACTCTATTCTGATATGTTGCGATCCAACCCTAGAACCACCCTTACCGATATAGCTAAATGGAAGGCAGACTATCGAACCCCTCCCAGATTGCCTGTCACTGACAAGCAATAATTATATTGTTATGTTTTGGAAATAATATTTTATTGTAAAAAATGTTAATTTGTGTGTTTTAATCCCATAAAGGAATATTTCATTTTGGTTTTTATTTTTTAACTTTAATGTACTGCCATATATCCTATACCAGTATATTAGCCTGTGTACTAATTTTGTCCTAACAGGAAATATGGTCAGACATTCCTGGTGTCCTTCAATGGACGCTGGGCTGTCTGCCTGCCCATATAAGGTATGTCCCTCAGTCGCGTCATAGAAATTCCCTGTGATGCGATCAAAGGGGGGTCCCCTCTTCTTTTCCCTTTGAATGCACCATCAGCTTTGATCGCGACATTGAAGGAGTTAATGGCAGAGATCAGAGGTTTCAGGTTTCTATGATCTCTGCCGTTCGAGTGGGACAGCAGCTGTGTATTACAACCGTTGCCCCACTCCTGATTGCGCAGGCACACTTGCTGTGCCTGCGCTATCAGCATTATGTGTATGTGCATCATGATGCGAAAACGCCCTGCCACTCATGACCAGCATGGACGTCATTTGTTGGCACCAAATTAACTCAAAAAATAAATATTTCACATTTTTTTCATAATCAAGAACTCCTTTTTATTCCAGTCACCTTCCCTGACAGCAACACTGGATGTATAATGGTTCTGTCATGAGGGATTCCTAAAAACCAAATTCTAAGTAAGAATGAATTTAAAAAAAAATTTTCAATAAAAATTATTTTATTGTTTAAAAATAGTACACCATTGAAACACATTAACATTGATTCTACCACAACTGTCACGACTTGTAGAATTAAGCGTACATTATTTGTTACACAACAAATGACGAAAAAACAATAGCAGATTTTCTTTTTTTTCCATCCCCTACGAAAAACAAATTATGGTAATAAAAGCTCATCAATAAGTTGTATATTCTCTAAAATGGTGTCAATGAAAACTAGAACTTGTCCCACAAAAAAAACAAGCCCTCATACAGTTAAGTTGATGGAAAAATAAAAAGTTATGGCTCTCGAAATGCGGAAACAAAACGCTATTTATTTTATTCTTTTTATTGTGCAAAAGTATTAAAGCATAAAAACTATAGATATTTAACTTCACCGTAATCTTACCTTTTGGGCAAGAAGGGGTTTCCATTGTTTTCTCATTAACATAACACTATTTTATTGCACCAAACTGCATGGTCTACATTTAGACACATGCAGGACACTTGCCCCAGCTTTATATAGGACGGGTTGGTAAATTAGCACCGCTGAACAAGTATGCATATTCTCAGCAGTGAGAGCGCAACATACTGAGTGTTTGAAGGGTTTCTAGTGTTACCACACACACACACACACACACACACACACACACACACACACACACACACCCCTTATGGATTTTCTGTGCGTAAATTACGCAGCGTATTACAGTAGCAGCAAAATGGATTCGATTTGAACATATCCACACGCTGCGGAAAAAAGATGCAGAACACAAGTGCGGAAATTGACCCGGGGTGCGAGTTTTGTACCGCAGGTGTAATCGTACCCCTATGGAATTTCCAACTGGATTTTCTGTAGCTTTTTCCCCAAAAAAATTGACAGATTGAGAATCCGCCCCGCAGGTCAGTTTTCGCACTTCTACACACAGCATAAAAACATAAGCAGAAAAGATCAGATTTGTTCAGATCTCATCCACTTTGCTACTACTGTAATACACTGCAGAATTTCTGCACATAATATCCAGTTGGAAAGTCTTATGCTACTTACGAATTTACAGAAAAAAAATTATGGGCAAATAATGAAAAGGTAAACAAAACAACATAGCAAGCGTTTTTTTTAAATTTACTTTTATTTTACAATAGAAGCTAACACGAATAAGTTTGCAATCACTATATATATACGGCGCTGTCGGGAAGGTGTTCCCACAAACCGCAGTACAGTTACGTTGCAGTGATGGTGCGGGCTCAGAAGCAGAGCCGGCACCATCTCCGCAGGGTGACAGCTGTATTATACATCTGGCACCCTCCTGTAACTGCCAGGACCGGAGCTATTCTCCGATCCGGCTGATTAACCCCTCAGATGCTGCGCTCAATATTGCGCAGCATCTGATAGGTTTTAACCCGACCAGCCTGCGGCATGTCCTCATAGGCTTGCTGTCAGTGAATAACTGACAGCGCTAATACACTGCACTACGTATGTAGTGCAGTGTATTAGAGTAGCGATCGGGGCATCAGGCCCTCAACTGCCCTAGTGGGACATGTCAAAAAAGTTAATAAAAATGTCGTAAAACAATAAAAACACACAAGTTTAAAATAATTAAAAAAAGCTAAACTGACTTTTTTCCCATATGAAGTCTTTTATTATGGGAAAAACCATAAAAATTAAAAAAACTACATAATTGGTATCGCCGCATCCGTAACGACCCAAACTACAAAACTATTATGTAATTTATCCTGCACGGTGAACGGCGTAAAAAAAAAAACATGAAAAACAACGACAGAATCTTTGTTTTTAGGTCAATCTCCTTCCAAAAAATGCTATAAAAAGTGATCAAAAAGTCACATTTACTCAAAAATAGTACCAATAAAACCAACAACCCGTCCCGCAAAAAATTATCCCTGACACCGCTTTGTGCACGCAAAAATAAAAAAGTTATGGGTCTTAGAATATGGCGACACAGAAAACAAATGATTTTACAAAAAGTGATTTTATTGTGCAAAAGCTGCAATACATAAAAAAAACTATATAAATTTGGTATTGCCATAATCGTATCGACCCGCAGAATAAAGCTAACATGTAATTTAGGGCGCACCGTGGATGCCGAAAAAAAACCAATAAAAAAACTATTCCAGAATTGCTTGTTTTTGGTAATTTCCTTTACAAAAAAAATGAAATAAAAAGTGATCAAAAAGTCGTATGTGTTCTAAAATGGTACCAATAAAATCTAAAGCCCGTCTCGCAAAAAACAAACCGCACACCGCTCAATCAACTGAAAAATAAAAAAGTTATGCCACTAGTAATGCGGTGATGAAAAAACATGTCAATGCGCAGGCTGGAGGGGCACATTCCTTCAGTTTCAGGGCCCTAGTATTTAGGAACTAGGAAGGGAAGGGACATAGAACATCCGCTGGAAGCGAGGATGCCCGTATTATACCAGCGCAAAACTTTCCCAGCAATATTTCCCAAACTACGAAGGAGAAAAAGTCCCCAAAAGGTGCAGAGCGTTACAAAAGGGGGATAAGAAAGAAAACCGTTTATCAGTGTGACACCCGCCTGCGCATAACGGATCGCTTCACATCGTAACACACATCTGTGGATAATTGTATTATTTACCCCATTATTATACCCTCTTATTATGCCCTGATGTACCCCGCACAGATCTACATACAGTGAGGGAAATAAGTATTTGATCCCTTGCTGATTTTGGAAGTTTGCCCACTGTCAAAGACATGAACAGTCTAGAATTTTTAGGCTAGGTTAATTTTACCAGTGAGAGATAGATTATATAAAAAAAAGAAAATCACATTGTCAAAATTATATATATTTATTTGCATTTTGCACAGAGAAATAAGTATTTGATCCCTTTGGCAAACAAGACTTAATACTTGGTGGCAAAACCCTTGTTGGCAAGCACAGCAGTCACTTTTTTTGTAGTTGATGATGAGGTTTGCACACATGTTAGATGGAATTTTGGCCCACTCCTCTTTGCAGATCATCTGTAAATCATTAAGATTTCGAGGCTGTCGCTTGGCAACTCGGATCTTCAGCTCCCTCCATAAGTTTTCGATGGGATTAAGGTCTGGAGACTGGCTAGGCCACTCCATGACCTTAATGTGCTTCTTTTTGAGCCACTCCTTTGTTGCCTTGGCTGTATGTTTCGGGTCATTGTCGTGCTGGAAGACCCAGCCACGAGCCATTTTTAATGTCCTGGTGGAGGGAAGGAGGTTGTCACTCAGGATTTGACGGTACATGGCTCCATCCATTCTCCCATTGATGCGGTGAAGTAGTCCTGTGCCCTTAGCAGAGAAACACCCCCAAAACATAATGTTTCCACCTCCATGCTTGACAGTGGGGATGGTGTTCTTTGGGTCATAGGCAGCATTTCTCTTTCTCCAAACACGGCGAGTAGAGTTAGTGCCAAAGAGCTCAATTTTAGTCTCATCTGACCACAGCACCTTCTCCCAATAACTCTCAGAATCATCCAGATGTTCATTTGCAAACTTCAGACGGGCCTGTACATGTGCCTTCTTGAGCAGGGGGACCTTGCGGGCACTGCAGGATTTTAATCCATTACGGCGTAATGTGTTACCAATGGTTTTCTTGGTGACTGTGGTCCCAGCTGCCTTGAAATCATTAACAAGTTCCCCCGTGTAGTTTTCAGCTGAGCTCTCACCTTCCTCAGGATCAAGGATACCCAACGAGGTGAGATTTTGCATGGAGCCCCAGATCGATGTCGATTGACAGTCATTTAGTATGTCTTCCATTTTCTTACTATTGCACCAACGGTTGTCTCCTTCTCACCCAGCGTCTTACTTATGGTTTTGTAGCCCATTCCAGCCTTGTGCAGGTCTATGATCTTGTCCCTGACATCCTTAGAAAGCTCTTTGGTCTTGCCCATGTTGTAGAGGTTAGAGTCAGACTGATTAATTGAGTCTGTGGACAGGAGTCTTTTATACAGGTGACCATGTAAGACAGCTGTCTTTAATGCAGGCACCAAGTTGATTTGACGCGTGTAACTGGTCTGGAGGAGGCTGAACTCTTAATGGTTGGTAGGGGATCAAATACTTATTTCTCTGTGCACAATGAAAATAAATATATATAATTTTGACTGTGATTTTCTGTTTTTTTTTTTTTAAATATAATCTATCTCTCACTGGTAAAATTAACCTAGCCTAAAAATTCTAGACTATTCATGTCTTTGACAGTGGTCAAACTTACAAAATGAGCAAGGGATCAAATACTTATTTCCCTCACTGTATGCCACCACATTATAAACTGAAATACCAGCAAAACCCCAAACAGAACTACTACCAAGCAAAATCCATGCTCAAAATGGCGGTCTTTCCCTTCTTAGCCCTACAGTGTGGCCAAACAGCAATTTAAAAGTAAGGCATTACCATACCCGGGAGAACCCGCTTAACAATTTATGGGGTAAGATTCTCTAGGGGCACAACATATTGTGCGGTGAATAGGCAGATCAGTGGAAAAATTGCAATTTTCACTTTGCACCATCCACTGCGTATTCATTTCTGAAAAACACCTGTGGAGTCTAAATTCTCACTACACCCCTTGATAAATTCCTTTAGGCGTGTAGATTCTAAAACGGGGTCACTTTTGTTTGGTACATCAGTGGCTTTGCAAATGCAACATGGCGTCCGCAAACCATTCCAGCAAAATCTACGCTCCGAAAGATAAATACCGCTCCTTTTCTTCTGAATGTTCCCATATATGTAAACAGCTGATTATATGGGGTGTTACCGTACTCGGGAGAAATTACTTTACAAATGTTGGCATGCCTTTTCTTCTCTATTCCTTGTAAAAATGGAAAACTACATCTTGTTGAAAAAAAATAATTTATTTTTCATTTTCATGGCATAGTTCTAATTAATTCAGCAAAAAACCTTTGGGATCAAAATTTTCACTATACCCCTAGATGATTTCTCAGGGGGTGCAGTTTCCCAAATGGAGTCACTTTTGGCGTTTTTCCACTGTACTAGTACTACAGGGGCTCAGCAAATGTGACATGGCGCCCAGAAACCATTCCAAAATCCAAATGGTGCGCCTTCCATTCTGAGCCCTACCGTGTGTCCAAACAGTTGTTTATGACCACATGTGGGGTATTGTTTTAATCGGGAGAAATTGCTTTACAAATGTTGTGGTGCTTTTTCTCCTTCAGTCCTTGTGGAAATGAAAAAAAACTAGCTAAACCTACATTTTTTTTGAAAAAATGTAGATTTTCATTTTTACGGCCTACTTCCAATAAGTTCTGTAAAACACCTGTGTGGTCAAACTGCTCACTGTACCCCTAGATAATTTTGTCATGGGGTGTAGTTTCTAAAATCGGGTCACTTGTTGGGGGTTTCCACTGTTGTACCCACAGGGGCTTTGCAAATGTGACATGGCCACCGCAAACCATTCCTGCTAAATTTGAGCTCCAAGAGCCAAATGGCGCTCTTTCCCTTCTAAGCCCTGCCGTGTGTCCAAACAACCGTTTATTACCACATGCGGGGTATTGTTTTACTCGGGAGAACTTGCTCTACAAATGTTGTGGTGCTTTTTCTACTTTAGTTCTTTTGGAAATGAAAAAAAATTAGCTAAACCTACATTTTATTTGAAAAAATGTAGATTTTCATTTTCATGGCCTAGTTCCAAAGATTTTTGCAAAAAAACTGGCAGGTCAAAATGCTTGCTACACCCCTAAATAAATTTCTTGAGGGGTGTAGTTTCCCAAATGGGGTCACTTCTGGGGGGTTTCCACTGTTTTGGTACCACAAAACCTCTTCAAAGCTGACATGGTGCCTAAAATATATTCTAATAAAATGGAGGCCCAAAATCCTCCAGGTGCTACTTTTGCTTCTGAGGCCGGTGCTTCAGTCCAGTAGCGCACTAGAGCCACATGTGGGATATTTCCTAAAACTGCAGAACCTGGGCAATAAATATTGAGTTTCATTTCTCTGGTAAAACCTTCTGTGGTACAAAAAAAATGGATTCAAAATGAATTTCTGGAAAAAAATAATGAACTTTTGTAAATTTCTACTTTGCCTTAATGCCTGCACAATGTCTAAATGGTTAAGAAACTTTCTATATGCTGTTTTGAATACTTTGAGGGGTGCAGTTTTTAAAATGGGGTGACTTATTGGGGGTTTCTAATATCTAAGGACCTCAAAGCCACTTCACAACTGAACTGGCCCCTTTTAAAAATAGCATTTTGAAATTTTCTTGAAAATGTGAGAAATTGCTTCTAAAGTTCTAAGCCTTGTAACGTCCTAGAAAAAGAAAAGGATGTTCAAAAAACGATGCTAATCTAAAGTAGACATATGGGGGATGTTAGTTAGCAACAATTTTGTGTGGTATAACTGCCTGTCTTACCAGCAGATACATTTAAATTGAGAAAAATTCTAATTTTTCGCAAAATTTTGGTGTTTTTCACAATTAAGTACTGAATGTATCGGGCAAATTTTGCCAGTAACATAAAGTCCAATGTGTCACGAGAAAACAGTCTCAGAATCGCTTGGATAGGTAAAAGCATTGCGGAGTTATTACCACATAAATTGAAACCTGTCAAATTTGAAAAATGAGGCTCTGTCAGGAATGTCAAAAGTGGCCACAGCGGGAAGGGGTTAAAGATATCAGCTTGTCAGTAACGCTATTAAATTCACACACAGCAGATTTTCTGCAGAAATTTCTGCAACTGTCCAATTTACCTGAATTGGGCCTGTAGTAGTCCATGTGCATGTTGCAACCGCATTCACATGTATAGAGCAGACCCTTGTTCACACTGCGCAGATATAATGCAGATATATTTATAAACACACGTCTCACAGGTCAGGTAACCGGTTAAGTGCAGTCAATTAGGTATCAAAGTACTTCCAACGAAAATAGCCGACTGCCATATATCATAGACAAAACAAAGAGAACAATGAGTCACAAAGCCATGAATAAATAGAAAATAGTATAAATTTTATTATAATAAAAAAGACAAACCGTATAAAAATGCAAAAGAGGATCTAAAGAACATGGTCTGTGCATGGACCACACAAACAGTTAATAGTACAGTCACGGGTAGATATAATGCAGATTTTGCATTTATGTATTTAACCAAAACTAGGAACAACACCTAAAAAGTATAATTATATAGAGGAAGGTCTTAGGCCACATGCACACAATGTGTATTATGTGCGGATTTGCATTTTGACCACGACGTGTGAGCTCAGCCTAAGGCTTGTTGGAGTGCAGTCACACACGGCAGATTTTGTTGCAGAAATTTTCATCTGAATAGAACCTGTAGAAATCCATACATCTGCTGCAGAAACCACCCCATTCAGATGAATGGAACTGATTTTTTCCGAATTTCCGCAACGGAATTGTGTGCGGAAATTTTGCAGCATTTACAGTATCAGAAAAGTGGATGAGATTTAGAAAATCTCATGCCCACACTGTGTAAAAAGAAGCCACAGCGTAAACCTTAATAAATTTAACCTGCAGTGCGGAATTTAATTCTGCAGCATGTCCATTTATGCTGCGTTTTTGTTGATTTTTCTGTTGCGGGTTTTCCCCATTGATTTCAATGGGGATGCATAATCTGCAAGTGAAAGCCAAGCAACTACGGAAAAAAAAAATCCTACTTAGACAGAACGCTCTCCTTCCTGCAGTTCGGCATCTTGAGATGATGTTGCAGGCCATGCGCCCGCTGCAGTCATTCATAGGCTGCAGGGTGACATGGCCTGTAATGTCATCCAGGGAGGCCGGAGGGGCGAAGTATGAATGGCTTTCTCCCACAGCGGATATTCTGTTTGGAAAACCGCACCACGATGTGGTGAGTTTTTTTTTTTTTGTTTTTGTTTTGTTTTTTTGGATGGATGGAATGTACTCGGGGTTCCAGGTCGGACACACTGCGTGATTTTTATGCAGCGTATACGCTCCGTGGGAACCCGGCCTTCGGCTACATTCAAAATGGGCGGATACGCTGTGTAAAGTTACAGAGCGTATCTACCCTGGCGACCGCAGGGAATTCCTGACGAAAAACCGCACCAAGTTGTGGTGCAGTTTTTCGGCTGGAATGTCCACTTCAGAAAACTGCACGTTAAAAAAATCAAACAAACACATGCTTACTCTCTGAAGTCCTGCAGCTTGGCCTCCTGGGATGACATTTAATCCCTTGCGACCACTGCAGCCTGTGATTCACTGCAGCGGTCACCTGGGATGAAACGTCAAACCAGGAGGCCGGCCTGGACGAAGAACCACAGAATTCTGGGTAAGTATAAGATATTTTTTTTTTCAGCGCAAAATCACTGCTTTTTCGCCACAATAAAAGCAATATCTGCTATTTGTTGCGAGTTTTACCTTCCCATTAAATTCAATGGGAAAAACAGGCAACAAAAAAAAGCAGCGATTTATGCAAGTACATTTGACATGCTACCGGTTTAACTTTTCATTCTACGACGGCTAGCTTGAAAACGCCCTTTAAAGAGCGTGCGTGCCTTGCGCTCTAGTCGTGGCTGATATTCTCATTCTCTAGGAACACGTGTCAACATATACAATAATAAAAGTAGTTTTCACTTTGTAGTTGTGCTCTTATTTTTGGGCTTTGTAATCCGCGTGATGCAGCTTAGCAATGATGGGATGGGAGGGGGTGCTTAAACCTTTGGCACAGATCTCTGTGGAAATGGTTTTCTGGGGGGGGGGGAGCGGACGACACTGATCCCTTTCCAGATGGCTCAACGGCCTTTCGATTTTAAGCCTCTTTAGCTGATCAGTCGTCCGTGTTGTTTGAAGATGAGTATGCACCATAAGCTGGCCTCCTTTCCCTTCATCTATGCCCCCTTTTTTGCCACAGCGCACTGGTATTTTGTTGTACTCCTGCCCCTTTATAATTGTAAAAGACATACTAGCTTACACTGTGGTAGTGATGGGGTTTTCTACCATGCTCGTGTATATTGTTTTCATGTTATAGTGATGGTTACACATTTTGTTAGCAGTGTATTTTCAGACCTGTATTGGAACGTACTCCTTTATATTTTAAATGGTGAATAACCGTTCAGCTACCGCCCATATCAAACATCTAATCCTTTGATATTGTGTGATAATTAATATTGCACGTAATGTTGTAGTATATTTGCTAGAGAACTAGGGAAATGTATTATTTGCAGTTCATAGCCTACTCTGCATGAAAATGACTCCGTAAAAAATTATATCCTTAGTTAACCGTTTCCATGGAAGAAGCAGAGAATTTATTTTCTCCATTGTTTTCATTTTGCGTATCGTACAGAAAAAACACCCACTGCAAAATCATATTAACATTTGTAGTTCTGCTGCAATCGGCAACCACTATTTATAAAGAAGCCGTTCCTAGAAATGGCAATGTGGTAGCTCATGGAACTCCTGCGCTCACGGGAGCCACCGTTTCCCACTGCAAAATGTGGCAGAAAAATGCCAGAGAAACGTTAAGGCCCTGATCAGAGTTTTTATTTTGTAGGCAGAATAAATCTGCCTCTGAATTCGTTCAGGAATTCTGAGGCAGATTTTGACCTGCCTGCACTTTTTTGCGACGTTATTCTCCCTCCGCCATTGATGCTAATGCAAGGACCGGGGGCAAAAAACAAAGCGAAAAACGCTCGAAAACTAGCGCTGTAGGTTGTTTCAATGGGAGGTTAGAGACAAAGAACACGGCAAGAAAGGTAATGCCGCTTCTGTTTTTTTTTTTTTTTGTGCGGATTCAGATTCGGTTTACATGTCAAAATCAGTGCCCAAAAAAACTGAACAGGCCCTGTACATTGAGTTCTTTTTGGTGTGTTTTGACGCGGAAACCGTGCCAAAAAACTTCCGAAAACCACTCCCATTGATTTCAATGGGAGGCGTAAGCGTCATGCCATTTGTTCGGGCATTTCCGCCTCTGACCTCCCATTGACATCAATGGGAGGCAGAAAAAGCCGTTTTCGCTGCGTTTTTTGCCGCAGCCGAAAAACACGGCAGAAAGTGCAGGCAGGTCAAAATCTGCCTCCAAATTCCTGGCAGAATTTTGAGCCAAATTTTTCCGGTCCGCAAAAAGTGTGAACTTAACCTCCTGCTTCATTTTCTTATTGTTTAACTGTTTACTTCAACTTTTAGTCCGAATTTCAACATACAGTGTGCAATTTCCTTGTTGCACAAACAAGTAGCTGTATTTTGTTTCACATCTATTGCACTAAAAGCAGCCAAGAATTCACTGAACTTATTAGACCTTATTTAGATTGTAAGCTCTTATGAGCAGCCACCTCTCTTTGTCTCTGTTTTTTCATTTACTTTGAGAACTTGTCGTTTCGTTTACTTGTTACTTCCCCAATTGTAAGGTGCTGTGGAATATTTTAGTCATATTAATGAAGATTATTATGTATCAGACTGGTTGTTATGGGCAACAAACTTTCCCAGTTTTTATTTACTTTTCTAGTATCATTTATGACATGAAAGCTGAATGGTTGACACTTATTTTTTTTTTCCATGCAAGTTTTAAAACCTGAATCTGTGTCAACTTTAAAAAAAGGAAAAAAAAAAAACCCCTCTCCTAATATTATGTAACTCCTTTAACTGACGTACTGTCGTCTGTAAGCTAAGCTGTATTCTCCGCTGTTACCCTGCCACCAGTTATCCATGCTCTGGTCCAATGACTAGGACACAGTGCTCACGGTTATAGTGATATCATCTAACATGATCTCATTGTTCAGTGGCCGTAAGACGTTCTAGCCAATTGACCAAAACATTGCTGCGGCAGATTGGCCGGGTTTTTGTGGTCCAAACCGCAATATTATACCTTTTTGGGAGGTCAGAGATGGGAACGCCCGAAGAAAGGGCATGTCACTTTTTCCCATGAGTGGGAAAAAAATCTCCTCCACCTCCCATTGAAATCAATGGGAGGGGATTTTTGGGCAATTTTTGGCGTGGTTTCCGAAACCGCTAAAATACTCCATGTGAACTAGCCGTTATTGTAGTGGTGCACGCTGTATGATCAATTTGGATCATCTAGCTAGAAATGCTAGATGCTTTTCTCTTCCTTACACCACTTGTTAGACTACTATACTGCAAACTAACTATGCAAGTGTTTTGCGCCAAAAATGATAGTGCAACGTGTTGCGTTTTAGGCCATGCGCCCTTGTCAAGCGGAAAGTCTAGACCACACTCCTTTTCTGCTAAACCAGTGACTGTTTCTATACAACGGCCCAACTGTGATCTTTAGTGAGAACAAGGATAGGTTAAAGAGTGACACATGGAATTTTTTAATTCTTTCTCTTCTCAGCCAATTTTCACTTTTTAAAAAAAAATAAAAAATCCTCCCCGCCTTCCAAAAGCCAGAACTTTTTTATTCTTCCATAGAGTAAGCCATATAAGGGCTTGTTTTTGCGGGACGCGTGGTAGTTTTTCATAGCACCGTTTAATGTCCCATATAATATACTGGGAAATGTAAAAGGAAAAAAAATAAATTCTTTGTACAGTGAAATGGGCAAAAAAACTTGATTCGGTCATTGGTTTTTGGGGTTCGTGTTAAAGGCATTAATTGTGCGGTAAAATCAACCTTTGTATAGTTTTTGTATGTTTTACCACATTTACAAAATATACTGTTTTGTGGCGCCACTAAAAAAAACAAAAAACAAACCTTCCTAAAAAATGGAATCTGAAAAAAAAAACGTGACTGTCCATATACATGAGATAAAAATGGAATCTGAATGGCATTTGAATAAAAACTGGTGCCTATGACCCCCTTTATCACCCCTCTAAATACAGGCCCCCTAAATCTTTATGGACACTGTTACAAATAAGTGAAAAATAATGAAAGCTTGTGATACAAACATAAATACAATCTGGTCTATACATGTGATAAACATCATAGAGCCATTATTACAGTCAGAAAAAGGTAATCATAATCGGCTAAACTGTAATGTAAATAGGTGAAGCGACTAAACGACTAGCGATTTTAAAATGCTGATTCATCATGCCAAAAATTATACAAACATAAAAATAATTGTTGGTTCTGACCTTGTATCTAAACCTGAATTATTTGATATTTGTTAAATTGGCGACCAAATAATGAACATTTAACAGTTATTGAGATGACATTGTGGGTAAATACTTGTCTAGAATTGCTATTTGATCGCTTACGGTGGTCGCATTAAAGATCACTAACATGAATATCTCTCGTGTAAATGGACCTTAAAGGGAAGGTGTCATGATTTATTTTTTTATTATCGCTTTTAATATAATGTAAACAAAAATTTTATTTATTTGTGTTGTCACTTTCTACTTTTGAATGTATTATTTTTACTTCTCTATGGGGGCTGCCATTTTTTTTTCATCTCTGTATGTGTCGATTAACGACACATACAGAGATGCTATACGGCACATACAACCCCATAGAGAATGCGAACGGGAGCCGTTCCATTCTCAGATGCATGTGCAGTTCCCACACAGACCAGAACGAAGCTCGTTTGTAGAGCGAAATCCGGCGCCATTTTTATGTGAAACGGAAGCCGCTGCCGGACAGAAAGATGACTACTTCCGGCCACGGCTTCCGGCCGTATGTTCAACGAAGCGAAGGCGCAAGGAAGAGGAGCGGAGGCGGCAAGAACTTGCTAGACGAGTGGCGGCAGGAGCAGGTCCTTTATGTTGGTGTATGATGTGTAGAACCTCCTACACTGTGCAGTCACTCAGAAAATGGCGGCACACAGTGCAGGAGGTTTGAAGACATTCAAACCCCTCCCTCTCCTGGCACTATCCAGAAGAAGGGAGGGGGGATTGTGTGAGGACACTAGAGGAGAGTGTGTCCACCCCAAATTTGCAGCATAAATCAATGAGGTTGCTTTACCACAGTGACCATGCTGCAATTTTGGGAACTGCTCCCTCTAGTGGCCAGCACATGGAAATGTTATAAATTAGAATCTAATTTAGATTTCCTGACTTGTGAAAAAATGTAAACAACGTGTAATCACTTGAGTAATTGTTTAACTGAAAAACTAATAAAATTCTAGCGACACATTCCCTTGAAAATGGCTTCATTCTACAATGAATTAGCTTTAAAGATCTCTACTTACTGCCCTCATCACGTTGACACAGATGCACAGATATTTATACTGCCCGTTGGACATAATCAGGTTTTTTAAGCAAAAGATTATGTTGACACCTAGTGGACTACGCACCATTTACATGAGACTTCACAGAGCTCCAGTCTAGTGTATCTCTTAAAGCCCCCAACAGATCATGACTTCAGAAGGTTTCACATTCAGACATGGGAGATTTTCTGTGTGGCTTCTACATCAGAAATACACTAAGTTACAGTGCAATGCTTTTTTCATAGAACAAGATAGAGATATATATATATATATATGGTTAAACCTATATCTGTCTGTTAATCAACGGTCTTGTTTACTATTTCAATTCTAACGGCAGATTAATACCAGATACAGTTGAGGAAAGCAGTATTTTTAAGCTATAAGGAGGTTTTCAGATGTCGCATGTTCAAAACGCATGGCGCGGTTTTCAACAGATTTTCAAGCTACTCAGTGTACACCTATGGACCGATTTTTTTTATTTTTTATACATATATTTTTTTATATATATATATATATATATATATTTTTTTTTTGTGGTAAGATAGATACTCTGTATGTAGTCCTAGTCTAATGCATTCCCATAGACTGCTCACTACAAAAAAAAAAAACCAGGTCTAGCCCCAGCCTTAAAGGGGTATTCCCAACTTATGACATATCCACAGGAAAGTTGGGAATGTCCAAGTGTCAGTTAGGAATACCTCCTTTTCAGGGCATATTCAAACGTTGCGGTTAAAACGGTATAAAAAAAATGTATCTAAAAACCTTGTTTTTTTTACCATGATTTGATGCATTGTTTTTTTTAATGCCCAATGCATTTTCACCGCAACCGTCTTGAATCTCTGAAAAAGCGGTTTTGTATATATAACATAATATATATAACTGCACCTCAATTGCAAGCTCTGAATACACACCCTAAGGCCAGATTCACACGAGCGTGTGCGTTTTGCGTGCGCAAAAAACACGGCGTTTTGCGTGTGCAAAAGGTCCGTGTGTCCTCAGCATATGATGCGTTGCTGTGTGATTTTCGCGCAGTCGCCATCATTATGACACTCAGTTGTTATGTTTGTAAACCGAAAAGCACGTGATGCTTTTCTGTTTTCAGTCATAGTTTTGTCTACTGTAGCGCGCATCGTGTGCAGCACACGGAAGTGCGTCCGTGTGCCGTGCGCGGTTTTCACGCACCCATTGACTTCATTGGGTGCGTAATGCGCGAAAAACGGGCAAATATAGGACCTGTCATGAGTTTTACGCAGCGGACATACGCTGCGTGAAAATCACGGACTGTCTGAACAGCCCCATAGACTAACATAGGTCTGTGCGACGCGCGTTAAAATCACGCACGTAGCACGGACGTATTATACATTTGTCTGAATAAGCCCTAAGACAGAACCACGTGCCACTTTTGATGTGCATAATGGACTCAATGAATTTTCCCTTTTGAAATTTCCCTCAGTTTTCTTGTAAGTTGCTCTACGTAAAAGAATGCACTCTGTTGTCTTTTCTGATTTGCTGGCTTTTTTTCTAGTATACAGACAGATTGTGTAACTGCATTTTGGTTTTAGTTGTATGAAAAGAAAAAAGGGGATATAAGCAGATAAACCGAGTAGCAGACATGGTATTGAAGCATATTTCTGGAGTTATTATCCAGCATTCTCTTTTATATGGCCTTGGGTAATTTAAAGCACTTGTTTGTTCTAAAGAAAACCTTTTATGTTTAACTATTTATGAAATGGCTTTTGAAAGTGTTGATCTGAATTGGCAAAGAAGTTGGAGACTGATCTGGCAGCATACTGTGTCTTTTCAGCATTAAGTCCGCTGCAAGTATTGCGATTTTCTACTCTTATACTTTCTGCACCGCAAATCCATTGCAATTTACAGTACACAGATTACTCAAAACCCCCATCCACACATAGGGGGAAAAGTCTGCACGGAAGTATTGTGTGGATTATCAAATCTACCAGATACCAGTTATCTCGCAGATTTTTAAGCAAATTTTACTCTTTCAGTATAAATGGTAAAAACCATTCCTTCCACTACGTCTAAACCTAGCCTTGGATTTACTGTCTTTTATTATATAAAATGTATTAAACTTATTATTTTATTTATTTAGTTTTCAAAATTAATTTTGCACTATACAAAAAATGTAAACAATCCTACCCCCAAAAAAAAGTGTGCCATTTGGCTAATAGGAGCGCTGGACTGGAGTCCACTGTATTCATGAAGACCCCTCTCCCTGCCTGTCTATGTAGTGACTGACAGTCTGCTGTGTATATACAGCAGCCTGTCATTCACTGCACATAGGGGTAGGGGGGGGGGGTGCTCCTTTCGGAGTTGAGTGTATTCATTCAGCAGTCCAATTCGCCAAACTGCACAAAAAAATTGTGATGTTGTTTTGACTGTTTGGAGTACGGACCTGTAGCTGTCTCACATAGAGCAGCATAATAAAGGGGTTATTATGAAAGTGAATATTTTTTTTCTCAGGGGTTGCAAATTAAATAAAACAAAAAAGCAATACTTAACTATCCTCACCCCTGTCAATCCAGCGCTTTCGCTCCGGCAGCACTCCTGGTGGTTGTTTACATGCAAGTAGCATGTAACCACTGCAGCCAATCAGAGGGCTCACTGGGGACAAATACAACATATGGCGGCTGAGCCCTCTGGCTGCAGCAGTTACATTCTATGTGCATGTAAACAACCACTAGGGGTGCCACTGGAGCCTCATTGCTGGATTACCGGAACAAGGATAGGTAGGTATTGCTTTTCAGTTTTCATCTATTTCATTTTCAGCACCAAAGAAAAATTTTTCCAGGATAACCCCTTTAAGCTGACAGATCCCCTTAATATATGCTGATACATATTATTGTTTAGTAAGGTTGTTACTACGTACGTTTGCTAGCTTCAAAGCAGCATTAAATTATGCATTGATTTAGTGTTGGGAATTTTTGCCTTCCTCTGGATCAACATGGTGGGATTGTAGATTGGACCTGATGGAACGGTCTTTTTTTTTTTTTTCTAACTTCGTTAACAATGTAACTGTATGCTATTAAATATTTGTGTAATTGCCAATGGTTTATTCACAGGAGCTCCATGGGATTTTACGTTCAGTGTGAAATTTTATCCACCCGACCCTGCTCAGCTTACAGAAGATATAACCAGGTAATATCTGCTATGCTATTTTCACATATTATTACACATTTAATAAACAGATTTCTATAGTAGTTATTGTAACAAAAATTAGTTAGTAGTAATACGTGACCGTTTTCCAAGGATATACAGTACAAACAGTGACTAACAAAAAATCGTACCTGAGCATAATGAAAAGTACAGTAACGGTAGTGGCAAATCCTTGAGAAGCACATGTACAAACATGATATTCAAAATGGATGAAGGGGGAGCTACAACAACAAGGAACGGAAGTGTTGCAGAGTAAAAAAAAAATGTCCCTCCTTTTTTGTTTCACTTCTCAAAATTCCTACTAAAAGCAAAAGTGTAAGTATGTAGGTCCAAGTAGGCGATCAAGAATAACTTTTTTCACCACTACCATAATTAACAGGGATAATGCCCTGCAAAGTTCCCCTGTTATACTAATATATGAAAGACAAGCCGTGCTGCCAATGACTCACTTCTTCTCTGATTGGCTGTAGTGATCACATGGTGTAACCACTATCCAATCAATGGCAGGTTGAAGTAGACCTACACAGTGCTAACTGTAAGGGTATGTTCACACGGCTTATTTTCAGCCGTTTTTCAGGCCGTAAATGTTTCCTAAAAATACAGAGGCTGAACGCCTCCAAACATCTGCCAATTGATTTCAATGGGAAAAACTGTTTTGTTAAGAAAGTGCATGGGCCTTGGACGGACGCAAGGCCAGTGAAACGTTTCTTGCTGCACCTCAACTTTAAACGAGTGCCTGAAATTGAACCTAGAAAAAAAAAACTGCATGTCACTTCTTGAGACGTTTTTGGAGACGTTTTTCATTAACTCAATAGAAAAACGGCCATAAAAAACGGCTGAAAATCAGGGGCTGTTTGCCTTGAAAACAGCTCCATATTTTACGTCCGTTTTTAGTTTGCCGTGTAAACGTATCCTAACTGCTGAGGCACGGCTCTCCTCTCCCTGCATGGACTATTCTAAAGGGAACCTGTCACCAGCATTTTCACCGCTATACCCACAGCATCCTGGTGTTTTGGGTTTAGTCTTGAAAATGCTGCTGTTTTTAGTGAGCAGATTTATCCAAAATGTCTAATGAAAAACTGTTTAACAACCAATCACGTCACAGCACAGCTTTCGTTTTACCAGAGCAGTTTAATTAAAGGAAAGGGGAGCTGTGATTGGTTGCTATAGGCATGACACCATCACCTATAGACCGACAGCAAGGTAATACAAGTACAAACACAGTGAATGGGCTGCTGCAATAATAATAATAATTGCACCATTATTCCTATTCAGTTAGCCCACCTATGTCATGTAACCCTGTTAACTGAATGCGCAAGGTCACATGGTGTGTGTGGGGGGTGGAACACACTACAGACGACTACATCTATAAACCATGCCGCGTCCAAAACAGCAGAAAAACAAGGTGATACTAAATGCCGCAAAGCCGATTATGACCGGTCAAGGCGGCAACCGCGAACTACAGATGAAAAATGCCGAGCTTCAGCGTTCACGTGATCGTCCTAATGAAATGACATCACAACAAATTGAAGATTAATCTCAGCGCATGCGTTAAAGGCAAGCCGTGTTGACAACTAATCACATTTTAAAGGCAACCTGCTTTTTAACCACACTGAGAGAGTCCACTACTCAATAGCCCCCTTCCCCTCCACTACTCTGGTATAGGAAGAGACATATTCAGTATTGGACTCTCCCAAGGTGAATGTAGAGCTGGTGACGTTGCATCAGTGGAAAGTTATTGAGTAGGGGGGGTGTCTGTCGTGATATGGGTGTCAGTGTGTGGATACATTCAGTATAATAGATATGTGGGGAGCTAAATAAATAAATAAAATCATTAGAAAAAACCCAAACTATGAAGCAACACGCGTAAGGGGGTCTATGTCTCCTGCCCTGAGAGGATTATCATCCTGCAAATGCTTCCACATTCTGTATTTTAATGTTTTTTATGACAAAAAAAACTGACCAATAAGTTTTTGGGTTTTTTTAGTTTTTTTTTTCTAGAGCCCATTGTATTTTTTTGCACCATGGGCATACAGGGGATGGAGTGGTGACACACAGGGGACAGTGATGGCATACCCAGGGGGACAGTGATGGCATACCCAGGGGGACAGTGATGGCATACCCAGGGGGACAGTGATGGCATACCCAGGGGGACAGTGACGGCATACCCAGGGGGACAGTGATGGCATACAGGGGACATAGGGGAAGCAGAGTGGAATATTACCGGGCAGACTTTTCTAGAGCCCGTTTTATTTTTTTCACACAGGCCTTATTGCTAGTTCCATATATTTTCTAATAAGTAATTGCCACTTAGCACTTTTTGCTCTCAAATGATTAGATTTATCCCCCCCCCCCCCTAAAATGGCATAAAAATTTAAGTTTGTGCCAAAGATTTTGTTCACATCTGTCTTTCGGGTTCGGTTATTGTCTTCCGTCCTAGGAACAGAACAACAAGAATACTGGAAGCACAACAGGGCCAAAGAAACCCATTGACTTTAATGGGTTCCGACTTTTTGCCGGAGGAGATAGTGCTGCATGCTGCGCTATGTTGTCTAACAAAAACCAGGGAATGTACGACAGAGGCCCCTAACAAAGCCTCTGATGCAGATGTGAACAGGTCCTTAGTCCATCAGTCAACCAGCGGGGTTTTTTTTGTTTTGTTTTTTTAAATATATATACTTCTGCAAACAAAAGTTTATGTTGTTTGGAGTATGGGCATACAACATTGTGTAGTTCCACATAAATACAGGCACACAAATATTGCAACCACATTTTTATTGCTTCAATGCAACTAAAATATAAAATGAAATATCCTGCTTTGTGCCAAAACCTCCTTTGCAGACCTGTGTGTCCTTTGGTTACAGACTACAAATAAACCCTGTATAGTCTGATGCTGCAGTCATACACCCTTTAATCTGTCAACCTATTTCTTTCTGAGGGCTTTGGTCACACTAGTGTCATTTCTTCCGGTCATATCGGAGCCAAATCCGCTGATGGATTAGCTTCCCCACAGATCCAAATGGACTCTTATGAACCCGATTGACTTTTAAAGGGTCTGTGTTTAAGTATTTTTGATGACAAGAAAAGCGCTGCACGCTGTTTGGCTATGTTTACATGCTTAAAAAAAAAAACGGCTGAAAATATGGAGCTGTTTTAAAGGGAAAACAGCCTCTGATTTTCAGCCGTTTTTTAAGCAACTTGTGTTTTTTTGCGGCGTTTTGAGTCAATGAAAAACTGCTCCAAAAACAGCCCAAGAATGAACTTCTTTTTACGAGGCGTTTTTTTTTTTTTTACGTGGCAGTTTTTAAAAAACAGCCGCACAAAAAAACGCCACATGGGAACGGAACTCTGTTTTTCCCCATTGAAACAAATAGGCAGATGTTTGGAGGCGTTCAGCCCCCGCATTTTTATCCGTTTTTCAGGGCGTTTACGGCCCGAAAAACAGCTGAAAATAGATCGTGTGAACATATCCTTTCACTGAAACCTTGACTGAACTCTTAAGCGGTGCTGTGAAAAGAGCTATACGTTGAGAAGGTTAGCAAGATAAGTGGACTGATAAAAGGGAGTTTGACTTCACGATTGGACTAAAGTGTTTATAGTCTGTAACCATGGAGACACCTAGTTTTGCCTAGGAGCATGAGGCTGGGTTCACACGACCACATTAACGTCCGTAATGGACGGACGTATTTCGGCCGGAAGTCCCGGACCGAACACACTGCAGGGAGCCGGGCTCTTAGCATCATAGTTATGTACGATGCTAGGAGTCCCTGCCTCTCCGTGGAACTACTGTCCCGTACTGTAATCATGTTTTCAGTACGGGACAGTTGTCCTGCAGCGAGGCAGGGACTCCTAGCATCGTACATAACTATGATGCTAGGAGCCCGGCTCCCTTCACTGAGTTCGGTCCGGGACTTCCAGCCAAAATACGTCCGTCCATTACGGACGTTAATATGCTCGTGTGAACCCAGCCTAAGACACATAATGGTAGGATATTTGAAATCCAGGCTATTAGCATAGTTGCGTCACATTTATTGTAAGATACATTGGAGCAATACATTTATTTATTTTTTATTGTAAAAGTGGGCGTAAACTTTATGTATGGCTTGCTTTTGAGAACGATAACCACTCGAATGTACCCAAAGGCTAGATGGTGATATTTTTTTTTTTCATGTTTGGTCAGCTCCAGAGTACTTATTTATATACTTATATATGCATTTGAGAGTTTATATTGCGCGATCACTATAATGATCACTGTAGGTATGGGGCAAGAATTGACGTTATTGCTTTAATTAGTGACTATTCTCATAGATGCAGTTTTTTGCTGACTTTTGGTTCTTACACTTCTACAGATATTACCTGTGTCTCCAGCTGCGTAAGGACATCCTCAGTGGCAGCCTGCCATGCTCCTTTGCCACTCTTGCTCTTTTGGGTTCCTACACTGTCCAATCAGAAGTAGGAGATTATGATGAAGACCTTCATTGCACAGACTACGTCAGCGAGTATAAACTGAGTCCTAATCAGACCAAGGATCTTGAGGCCAAAGTTGCAGAACTGCATAAGTCTTACAGGTAAACATGTAGAATATAACGTCACCATAAAAAAAATATTCTTTTATTACATCTTACAAAATATGTCTGCACTTCTGTCATCAGTAGCAATGTCATCAACACCTTAAGTTGTTTTATTATGACACAAGGTAGTCCCCTTTTTATATTCCGATCTGTGGCATGGCATGTCCATACTCCGAGGTATCATTTGAAGTTCCTAGGCCCAATGTAAAATCTGTAACAGGGCCCCTCAACTTTACATACTAATGTCCTCTTATAAAGCAGTGGAGCTGTTGGGCCACCTGAGAAATCATATCCCAGGTGCAGCTGCGACCTCATAAACGTACACCCCTGCAAAAAAAAAATACAGTGATGTGACTGCACAGGAGTAGTTCCTACACTTATGTCACAGAACCTGCATAATATGATATTACACCACAAGTGTAAGCGACAGGGAAATCACAATACAAGGAAAATAAACAGTGATGCGACTGTGTAGGGATAATAAATGTAATGATGTCGCAGTACATGGGTAATGACCAGCAATGGTAATAGTCACAGTCATGTACAGGGATGATTCACGCAATGAGTCATTGTGTAATTTCACAAAACAGGAATAACAAATAGTGATGTCACTGAACATAGATAATAAACATTTTTCTATAGGAAAGGGTTAGTGGACATTGCTTCCCGGTAGGGAGTAATGCACACAGTGATGTCACAGACAAGGATAATAAACCATATTATCACACCGAACGGCTAAAGACCACTGTGATTTCACAACACATGGATAATAAACACATCATAATACAAGGATAATACACCCAGTAATGTCACGGTGCAGAAAATAAAAGGTGAGATTTCCATTTTTGAGTCACCTTTAGGCCCCCTCAGTTCATAAGCAAATCCTCCCTGACGAAAATAAAAATTGAGTCAGTGTTCACTTCTTTAACCACTGAGTGGCAGTTTGTGACAAGTGAGGGTACCGACTTACCCCCTTCCCGCTCAGCTCAGTACTATTACGTCGAGCTGAGCGCATCGTTCGCGCTCAGCTCAGTAAATTTACTGACCTGAGTAAACACGGCGCCATTTAATACCGGCGCGTGTTTGAGCTGTGATAGCCTCCTGTCGGAAACAGCAGGTATCGCGGTTCAATACTCCGGGACCAATTGCAGTGGTCCCGCCCGGCAATCGCTGCAATTGGTTAGTCAGTGACTACTAACCAATAGCAGCTATCGCATACATCATTTCCTGCCCCAGACCTCACATCCTGCCGCACCCGCCCTGAACTTCTCTGTTGGCATTAGAGAGTAGTTCAGAGCGGTTGTGTCAGGAGAATTGTGCTGAGAAAACTTTAAAAAAAGCTTGAAAAAGTTACTTTTTTGTACTTCCCACCTGCTCCATCCACTTCCCACTCCTGTCCTCCTTGTGTTCCCCTTGTCATCCCCGTTTTTGGCCAGTGATCTATCACTGACCACTTCTTAGTCTTCAGGGCCACATTTCTTGGTCCCTCTGGATTATTTTTTTTCTTTTCTTTATAGAATACAAAAAACAAAAAAAAATACAAAAATTAATTTAAGTTAAAAAAAAAAAAGTTCGTCTAAAAAGTTATCATCTAGCTAGTTTAGTATTAGGGTTAGTTAGTGTCGGAACCGTCAAAAAGCGTAGTTCGGTTTAGTGTCAGGGAATTTAGCGTCCGGAATCAGTCACCGTAGTTCGTTTTAGCGTTATGGATCCATCACTGTAGTTAGGTTTAGTTTCAGGGAAGCTCGGAATAATCTAGCTAGGTTTTGCGTCAGGCACCCGTTACCGTAGTTAGGCTTCGTGTCAGGGAAGCTCGGAATAATCTAATTAGGTTTAGCGTCGGGGAAGCTCGGAATAATCTAGTTAAGTTTAGTGTCAGATAATCGTCACCGTAGTTAGGCTTAGCGTTAGGGAAGTTATAAAAAAAATCTAGTTAGGTTTAATGTTTGGAACCCTCGCCCTAGTTATAGTGTAGGGAAGTCCACTCATTCTATAAAAAAAAACAAAAAACGTTTTGGGTAGCATCCCATTGCTTTTAGTTAGGGAATTATATTTTTATTTTGTTCAAGTTTTTGAACGTTTTTTTTTTTTTTTTTTTTGTTCTGTATACATAATAAACGTGTCTAAGCACACAATTTACACTTGTCACACACAAATAATAAAAGATGTCCCAAAAGGTAATTTTCTGCCGAAGAGGCCTATTCCTTTCTTTCCTCCGACCGTCTCGTCGGATGGTGTTTTTTTTTAATTTATTTTTATTTGTTAACCTCCTCATCTAGTGATGGAGAGGGACCACCTAGGAGACGTCCCAGGACCACAACCACAGTTGAAACCCCTGAGAAGTGACCCCGTCGCAGTTGAAGCCCCAGAGCGAAGTGACCCCAAATGAACCCCCACACCAGACAATTATGAGCCCAAAATCCCCGAGTATACGGGCAGTCCGGGCATCAAATTTAACACGGCAGGGCTCAGTAAGATAGACTTTTTTACGTTTTTTCACTGGTGACTTTATAGAGGTTATGGTCTCACAGACAAGTTTATATGCCCAACAATATATTACGAAGAACCCCCACATCATTTTATGCCCAATCCCACAGGTGGGCCCCTGTAGACGCAGCAGAGTTGGGCAAGTTCTGGGGACTTCACTTGAACATGGGGCTTCTGAAGAAGCCGTCCATTAGGACCTACTGGAGCACAGACATCTTATACCACACCCCGATGTACCGTATGGCCATGTCCAGGATGCGTTATGAGGCAATACTTCGCTTCTTACATTATACGGATAATGAGCCGTGCCCACCCCGAGATGACCCCAGTTTTGACAGTTTGTATAAACTGAGACCCCTATTAGACCATTTCAGTGCCTGGTTTGTCCAAGCATACACCCCTGAGAAGTGTATTTCTATTGATGAGTCCCTGGTACATTTTAAAGGGAGGCTTCAATTCCGCCAGTACCTGCCGAGTAAGAGGGCAAGGTATGGCGTGAAGATGTATAAGCTGTGCGAGAGTGCATCAGGGTATACTTATAAATTGAGGGTTTATGAAGGGAAGGACCGCAGTGTTCAGCCCCCAGAATGCGCCCCCCCCCCCCCCCTTACTGGGAGTTACCGCAGAAATTGTGTGGGATTTGGTGCACCCACTACTGGACCAGGGTTACCGCCTCTACCTGGATAATATTTATACCAGCATCCCACTCTTCAAGTGCCTCGCTTCCAGAAGTCCTGTGGCATGCGGCACTGCTAGAAAAAACCTAAGAGGCCTCCCTAAGACTCTGTTTGGGCAAACACTCAGAAGGGGTGAGAGCAGGGCACAATCCAGCAGCAACATATTGTGTGTCAAGTAGGGATGAACGATGCATCGAAACTTCGATAATGGTTTGATACCGTGCATCCTCAAACGGTTCGATACCGTTATTTCATGTATTTCTATACGAAGCTGTGCGGCTGCACGGCTTCGTATAGTAATACATGAATGTATGAGAGCAGGGCTGCAGCTGTGTAATACAGCCATTGACCCGCTCCTGAGTCCTGACATGTGCGCGTCGTCAGTATAATGCTATGCGGCCGGCGCTGCACTAATGAGCGGCGGCACTGAATACAGAACATGGCGGGCGCACTGCAAAACACCCATGTTCTGTCCTCAGTGACTGAACTGACGGTCTTTAGTGCAGCGCCGGCCTCATGCTTACCGCGCGCGCACTTATTGTCAGGAGCGGGGCAATGGCTGTATTAAACAGCCGCTGCCCCGCTCTATAATGGCGAAGATCAGATAAATCTCATCTCCATTGCTATTCTCCAGAATGTTGTGATCAAAGCTAACCACATCATTCAGGGGAAAATGAGAAGGGGGACATACCATATATGGGCAACCAGCCCAGGGTCCATTCAAGGACCCCAGTGTGGTCTTACCATATTTCCTGTTAGGGCATACTGAGGTAGTTAGTGCTCATTAGTGCAGCGCCGGCCGCATCACCTCATGCTGACCGCGCGCGCACTTCCTGTCAGGAACGGGGCAATGGTTGTATTACACAGCTGCAGCCCCGCTCAATTATGGCGGAGATCAGAGAAACCTCTCATCTCCGCCGCTATTCCCCTGAATGCTGCCATCAAAGCGGACTGCAGCATTCAGGGGAAAATGAGAAGGGGGGATGCCCATGGATCGCGTCACAGGGAATTCCTGTGACGCGATCGAGGGACATACCATATATCAGCATTGTGAGAAACTAGACATGGACCGCACAATCCACAATATATATGTTGATCTGAGCCGCTAGGCATAATTTAGAAACATGAACATGAGGTTCTTTGTAAACATTTTGAGCAAACTGTATAAGCCCACTTGCCACTTCACGGCGACCTCTTTAAAGTGGGTCCCTACTCTAGCGGTTGCAGCACCGCATGGCGGCTACCGCCACCGCAGCACCACTCCTGCAGAGGGAGCAACCCAGGGGCCCAAAAGCACCCATTCCTTCAGACCGTGCCAAGCCTCCTTGGCTCTGGGCCACGTCCCCCCACAAGTGCAGCACTACAGCAACAGACACCACCATACAGCACCACAACATGTGAAAGGCTCGTATTGAGCTGAAACGTTGCACCGTGGAATAAAAGGATCTTCACTTTGAAAATTTGGTAGTGCTGTCTCCATTTCTTCTTTATCACAACATGTGAACAGATGGAATGAGCTCACCTTGCCATGCGCCCCCAGTGGCCAACTGAGAGCACAAGCAAGAGGAGGAACACTTATGAGGTCATTCCTGAATTAAAATCAGCTGGGTATTTTTTCAAATGCGTGGAGTGCTGGTACCAAGTAAAACAAAAGAAATGAGGAGGATAGACTATACAATATCAGCATTGTGAGAAACTACACATGGACCGCACAATCCACAATATATACGTTGATCTGAGCCGCTAGGCATAATTTAGAAACGTGAACATTAGGTTCTTTGTAAACATTTTGATCAAACTGTATAAGCCCACTTGCCACTTCACGGCGACCTCTTTAAAGTGGGTTCCTACTCTAGCGGTTGCAGCACCGCATGGCGGCTACCGCCACTGCAGCACCGCTCCTACAGAGGGAGCAACCTAGGGGCCATACCATATATGGCCAGACAGCCCAGGGTCCATTGACGGACCCCAGGGCTGTCTTAACATATTTCTTGTTGTTAGGGCATACTTAGGTATGTCCTAACAACTGCCTGTGTGCTATCCGTCCACAGGCTAATGTACTGGCACATAACTGATATATGTCAGTACATTAAAGTTTAAAAATAAAGTAAAAACAAAGTATTGTTAAATTAAAAAAAAAAATACACACACACCTTTTTTACAATAAACATTAAAATAAGTCTCAATACATAAAATACACACATTCAGTAATGGCGCGGACAACAATGTTTTTGCATCATTTATGATGTGTACGCTGTAAAAAAATGAAATAAACACTGCTTTCTATCACTTATTAATGCGAGGTGCGATGAATTTAACCTCCATGTTCCTCACATTAATAGTAATTAACCCCATCATGTACCTCACACATTAACCCATTATGACTGAGAAACATGATGGGATTAATTACTATTAATGTGAGGCGCATTCAAAATTCATCACACGTCGCGCCTCACATCCAAAAACGGAAGAACCTTTTTTTTTTTTTTTTTTTATTACTGTTGGCAAAGTATCGAAATTGGTATCGAAATCGCAATACTAAACGAAGTATCGATATCGAAGTCCAAATTCTGGTATCGTGACATCCCTAGTCCAAAGGTATTACCACATAAAGTGAAAAATGTTCTCTGAGCCTTAAGGCCCAAACTAGGCTGCGTTCTTAAGGGGTTAAAAAGTGTCTTCCTTAATATTGCTAACCGAAAGCTCTAGGACATGTTTATAATAATTTCCATTATTTGATCAGATCAATGACTCCAGCCCAAGCTGACTTGGAATTTCTAGAAAATGCCAAAAAGCTGACGATGTATGGTGTGGATATTCATCAAGCCAAGGTATGACTATTTGTTTTTAAATTCAACCATTTTCGTATTCAGTATTTTAATTTAATGAAACGGTAAGGCTCCATCCGAGCTGTTTGCATAGTTGAAAGGTGGAGATCGCACTCTAGGGTTGTTTGAAGCAATTAATGGTATATATAACGCACTACTAAATACACAAGGTGCACGGGAAATGATTATGCAACATTGTAATTACACCCTTCTTCAGGCTTATGCAGGTATTGCAGGAGCATGTACCGCCGATACATTCTTCTGCAAAACCTGTGATTTGGCGGTGTGCTGTATTTAAAATAAAAATAAAAAATACCATTAATTGCATAGTAGTAGCCTAAAATATATTTTGACTATTTGTTATGTAGCATTAAGGCCTCATGCACACGAACGTAAAAACACTCGAGCCGTAATTACGGCCCATAGACTTCTATTGGCCAAGGTTACCTCCCCGTATGCTTACAGGAAGGTGCCTGTGCCGTTGAAAAATATGGAACATGTCCTATTTCAGGCCGTAATAATGGCACGGGCAGGCCCATAGAAGTCTATGGGGCTCCCGTAATTACGGGTGGCTACGTGTGTTCACCCGTAATTACGGGAGCGTTGCTAGGCAACGTATGGGGTTAGTCGCTGTCCAGGGTGCTGAAAGAGTTAACTGATCGGCAGTAACTCTTTCAGCACCCGGGTCAGTGACTACCGCTGGAGTTAATAGTATTAAAAGTTAACTTACCTGCTTCTTCCTCCAGTCCGGCCTCCCGGGATGATGTTTCATCCCATGTGACCGCTACAGCCAATCACAGGCTGCAGCGGTCACAAGGACTGCCGCGTCATCCAGGGAGGTCGGACTGGATGTCAAAAGAGGGATGTGTCACCAAGACAACGGTACGTATGAACTTCTTTTACTTTCAATCGCTGCGGAAACTTTGCCCGAAAGGGCTGCCCCTTCTCTCTTTACAGCACTGATAGAGAGAAGGGGCTGCCGATTAGTGCAGAGAAAACGGGTCCGTAAATACGGGTGGAATACTGGTGACACTGGACCTGTATTTACTGGCACAGGTCCGTAAATACTAGTGGAATACGTGTGACAAAGGACCCGTATTTACGGGAGGAAAAAAAATGCATGAGGCCTTAGTCCCCTTTTCCCCCTCTCTGGCTATCACGTAACTATGCTGTTTTCATGCAGATGGTTTGATGCAACATTTTTTGGCTCCTGCTTTAATACTAGGAACGCATGTTGAGGGGATTAGGTGGGAGTGTGGGGGTTTTCTTTGTCGGCCACTTATCAGGGTGGCAACCCCCAAGAGATTTTGTCTAGTATGTTAATGCTTTCTTTAATGTTTTTAATCATTTTTGTGGTGTATTTACTCTGAATAAAATATATTTTTGTGGCATTTATGGTGATTCTATGGTATTTTTTGCCTTGCATACATACCCGCTTGTGTTTTGCGTAGTATTTATGCAAAACTGTTGTGTACATTGTCAATGGCGTAACCTAATTTTTTATCTAGGACTTGGAGGGAGTGGACATAAAACTTGGAGTCTGTTCTGGGGGTCTGATGGTCTTTAAGGACAACCTGAGGATCAACCGTTTCCCATGGCCCAAAGTCTTGAAAATCTCATATAAAAGAAGCAGCTTTTTTGTTAAAATTCGCCCTGGAGAGGTATAAAAATGATTCTTGCTTTATTGTTATTTTATAAATGCATCAATCTTGGTTTTTCTGCTTTTTTTTTTAAACTATTTTATGACTACATCATTTTTAGCATTTGAAAGTGCAACAGCTGTTTCCGGCCCAATACTGGACAGACATGGGGACCTTTATTAGTAACTGTTAAGGCATACCTTAAATCAGGGGTCTCAAACTCGGCCGGGTAAGTGGGCCGCATATAGAAAAAATGGGACGTTGACGGGCCGCATTACTTTCAAATTTGATACAATACAAAATTATTGTTAATCAATTAGCTATTTGAACTACTATAACACTATATTACTAGAATAATAATACTACATTACTATAATAATAGCGCTAGGTTTTAAATTTGAGATTTCTCCACGTGCTTATTTCAACAATCCAGCTTTCCAGTTTAAGTGTCGCTAAATGCAGTCCGGCGGCTCAGTTAGCACACATGTCAAGTTTGGGCAGCACCTTTTTAGATAGTGCCGCAGTGCCCTCTGTGGATGCTGCCGCAGTGCCCTCTGTGGATGCTGCCGCAGTGCCCTCTGTGGATGCTGCCGCAGTGCCCTCTGTGGATAATGCAACACACCCCTAGATAAGGCCACAGTGCCCTCTGTAGATAAGGCCACAGTGCCCTCTGTAGATAAGGCCACAGTGCCCTCTGTAGATAAGGCCACAGTGCCCTCTGTAGATAAGGCCACAGTGCCCTCTGTAGATAAGGCCACAGTGCCCTCTGTAGATAAGGCCACAGTGCCCTCTGTAGATAAGGCCACAGTGCCCTCTGTAGATAAGGCCACAGTGCCCTCTGTAGATAAGGCCACAGTGCCCTCTGTAGATAAAGCCACAGTGCCCTCTGTAGATAAAGCCACAGTGCCCTCTGTAGATAAAGCCACAGTGCCCTCTGTAGATAAAGCCACAGTGCCCTCTGTAGATAAGGCCACAGTGCCCTCTGTAGATAAGGCCACAGTGCCCTCTGTAGATAAGGCCACAGTGCCCTCTGTAGATAAGGCCACAGTGCCCTCTGTAGATAAGGCCACAGTGCCCTCTGTAGATAAGGCCACAGTGCCCTCTGTAGATAAGGCCACAGTGCCCTCTGTAGATAAGGCCACAGTGCCCTCTGTAGATAAGGCCACAGTGCCCTCTGTAGATAAGGCCACAGTGCCCTCTGTAGATAAGGCCACAGTGCCCTCTGTAGATAAGGCCACAGTGCCCTCTGTAGATAAGGCCACAGTGCCCTCTGTAGATAAGGCCACAGTGCCCTCTGTAGATAAGGCCACAGTGCCCTCTGTAGATAAGGCCACAGTGCCCTCTGTAGATAAGGCCACAGTGCCCTCTGTAGATAAGGCCACAGTGCCCTCTGTAGATAAGGCCACAGTGCCCTCTGTAGATAAGGCCACAGTGCCCTCTGTAGATAAGGCCACAGTGCCCTCTGTAGATAAGGCCACAGTGCCCTCTGTAGATACTGTCACACACCCACTTGTAGATGGCTGCCCCAGTGCCCTCTGTAGAGGCTGCCCCAGTGCCCTCTGTAGAGGCTGCCCCAGTGCCCTCTGTAGAGGCTGCCCCAGTGATGTCAGGGGCTTGCCCAGAGCTGGAGTCCCAGGCAGAGCACTAGTAGGCTCTTCCTGGGACTCCAGCTGTGCTCCTGACATCACTGGGACTCCTGCTCTGGGGAAGCCCCTGACATCATTGTCGATGTATGGACAGCGATGTCAGAGGCTACCCCAGAGTCCCGGAGCAGAGCCGATACTAGCGCTCTGCCCGGGACTCCGCTCTGGGGAAGACCCTGACACACTGTCCATATATGGGCAGATATGTCAGGGAATTCCGCAGCGTCCCGGAGCAGAGCCTATACTAGCGGGAGGAAAAAAAATGCATGAGGCCTTAGTCCCCTTTACTAGCGCTCTGCCCGGGACTCCGCTATGGGGAAGACCCTGACACACTGTCCACATATGGGCAGCGATGTCAGGGAATTCTACAGAGTCCCGGAGCAGAGCCTGTACTAGCGCTCTGCCCGGGACTCCGGCTCTGGGGAAGCCCCAGACATCGCTGTTCATATGTGGACAGCGATGTCAGGGAATTCCACAGAGTCCCGGAGCAGAGCCGACACCAGCGCTCTGCTCGGGACTCCGGCTCTGGGGAAGCCCCAGACATCGCTGTTCATATGTGGACAGCGATGTCAGGGAATTCCACAGAGTCCAGGAGCAGAGCCGACACCAGCTCTGCTCCGCTCTGGGCAAGACCCTGACACACTGTCCATATATGGGCAGCGATGTCAGGGAATTCCACAGAGTCCCGGTCAGAGCCGACACCAGCGCTCTGCTCGGGACTCCGGCTCTGGGGAAGCCCCAGATATCGCTGTTCATATGTGGACAGCGATGTCAGGGAATTCCACAGAGTCCAGGAGCAGAGCCGACACCAGCGCTATGCTCCGCTCTGGGCAAGACCCAGACATCGCTGTTCATATGTGGACAGCGATGTCAGGGAATTCCAGAGTCTCGGAGCAGAGCCGATACTAGCGGCTCTGTGTCCCGCGGGCCGCAGATGACAGCCCCAGGGGCCGCATGCGGCCCGTGGGCCGCGTGCTTGAGACCCCTGCCTTAAATGCACAGAGAATAAGGTTTGGCATATACACATTGCTGATTTATGCAAGCCTCCCTTGAAAGGACTTCTGACCCTAGGCATGAGCTTCATCTTACAACACAGAATTACCAAACTGATAAAAACAAGGGGACATATATATACAAAAACACCGAAAAAGGCCATACTTACAAATGGACACAGCCAGGTCAGAAATGCTGATGAGGGCGAGTGAGCAGCTGCTTTAAATAATAGCCACTCCCACTAGTCTTGAGGGGAGTGGTGTGGTGCATGGGATGTGTAGTAAAAAATAATAAATGAATAGTGTAGGTGCAAGTTATAATAATATAAGTGAAATATAGGGGGCAGTAATGAGTAAAGTGCCTCAATAAAAATAAATGAATAATGGGGTGCAAGTGTGTGAAACATGGAGGGATAGCGTGTAAGTCATGAGGCGCAACGTGATTAGCCAGGTAGAAGCCTATTTGTGACGCCTTGATAATTCATAGATCGGGCTACTCTGCTTACTATGCCAAACCACAACACACCATGCTCTCCCAGCATCAAAGACCCGGCTGTGTCCAAAAGAAGCAAATAAAGTAAGCATGAAAAATACCTGGGGTATTAGTAATAATTTAGGCCAAAAGGACACAAGTTCGCAATCCACGACAAGGATCCCCAGACTTGCGAGTCCCTAACTCCCTAACTGGAACTAAATGTTCCTGATACACAAACCAAACCGATAAAAACAAGGGGACATATATATATACAGAAACACAGAAAAAGGCCATACTTACAGAATTACACTCACTTCTCCACTCCACACCAACTTTACACGAGGATAGACCATACCTTTACATGTGCCTCCTTTCTTCCCAGTGTCGCCTCAGCAACTATTTTATCTGGGCCTTGGTCCGACCATAATCCTGTTACCATCACATGCAGTTCTATACTTCCTAAACCTTCCTTTGGTAACTGGTCTCTTAATGATGCCTCGCTTCCTACCCTGAAGTCCTCACTATTTTAGTAAATCAACTTAACAAATATTTTAATATGAACGATACCTCCGTCTCTTCTCCATCTATCTTGTGAGAAGCCCACAAGGCAGCTCTACATGGCTTCTGTCTCCAAGAGTCCGATTATAAATGCTCCCCAACATTCCAAATCTCATCTGCATTAGTCGACGCTAAAATACAGCGAGATCTCAGTCTTTCTTTCCAGGCAGAGCGCCAACAGAGATGGTCCTGCCATCGCTTTTACACGACTAACCATAAACCAACTTTTCAGTTTGCATGTCGCTTAAACATACGCTCCTTTGATTGTAAGCCGATTTTTTTTTTTTTTAATCAGTTCAATTTTATTCAATAAACTCCACATTATTACAGGTCATTGTACGTTCTCATACAGTGTATAAACAAATTTCAACAGACCCAATTATTTACATCCAACCAAACATTCCCTTCCCCCCAACTCCCCCTTGTATCCCCCCAGCCGGTCTTTTCAGTACCACTTTTCCAATCCTCTCTCCTTCTCTTCCCCTTTTCCATTCCCCATCCTACGCCTGCTCTCCGTATGTACCCCCCCCCCGGTCAGTGGCCCTATACCTGAACGTGTGACCTTAGTGTCATTAGCTCCACAGAAGCATACCCAGATTGATCAATCCACCTAGCCCATTGTTTTTCAAACTAGACCCTGGACCCCCTCTTGGAGTATATCCTATATTCCATCAGAACCTGTGAGTTAAGTGCCCCTATGATTTCTTGTTTTGATGGTGGCTCCGCATCCAGCCAGTTCTTTGCTATTCCTTTCCTAACTTGATACAGTATTTTAGCAATTGCCAACCCTGACATCCTATCCCCCACCAAATCTCCAACATACCCTAGCAGCATTACCACAGGATCCCATGGAATCTGTACCTCAAACACTCTCCCCACTAGTTCCAATATTTCCGTCCACAGAATCCCCAACCTCCCGCATGTCCAGAACATATGAAGGATGTCTGCTTTTTCCTCCGGGCACCTAGGGCACTTGGCATCTGCTCTTAATCCCATTTGTTTCAGCACCCACGGGGTCCTATACACCCTATGTATCAGAAACAACTGCGATCTTCGTTGTGCTACATTAATGGACAAAGTACATGTTGCTGCCAATGATTGTAAGCCGATTTAGTTTTAAGACTGATACTAAGATTTTCGATATCTTCCAACACCATATCTTGGCCCTTAATTCTGCTGCTAATCTGCCAGACCCTTACGGCTATTCATTCGTTCCTAGACAGAGCCCCTTCCCCCACTCTCTACCACTGTTATAGGCTATGTACACTTTTTTGGAAGGAAATGTGTTTTTGTTTTTTGTTGTTTTTTTATTTTTTAACCCCTTCCCGACATTTGACGTACATGTACGTCATGGAAAGTACTGACTTCCCGCATCTTGCCGTACATGTACGTCAAACGTTTGGCACCGGCTCAGAAGCTGAGCCGGTCCCATCATCACCGGATCTCAGCTGTATCTTACAGCTGACATCCGACTGTAACGGCGGGGACCGAAATTAGCTTCGATCCCCGCCATTAACCCCTTAAGTGCAGCGCTCAAACGCGATCGCTGCACTTAAGGTGTTTGCAGCTCATCGGAACCCCAGTAATGAAATTGCCGGGGTTCCGGTGGCTGCAATGGCAACCGGAGGCCTAATACTGGCCTCCCGGTCTGCCTAGCACCGAAGCCGGTCAAGATCCGCCCGGCGGCGGAGCCTGATCGGCTTCCGTAGCTGCCGGCAAGATGGCGCCGGGTCAGGAGCTGATCCGGCGTCATCAGCGGTGGAAGTCAGCTGTACTGTACAGCTGACATCCACCTGTAACGGCAGGAACCGGAGCTAGCTCCGATCCCTGCCATTAACCCCTTCGATGCAGCAATCGAAAGCGATTGCTGCATCGTAGCGGTTACAAGCAGATCGCCAGCCCTGACAGGCAATCGGGACTGGCGACTGCTGTTATGGCAACAGGAGACACAATGGTCTCCTGCTCTGCCATTACGGAAGCCGATTTAGGCCCCGCCGGGAGGCGAAGCCTAAACGGCTTGCTGTCAGTGAATGACTGACAGATCTAATACATTGCACTACATAGGTAGTGCAATGTATTAGAAAAAAAAAAATCTGACCGTTGGACCTTCAAGTCCCCTAGTGGGACTTGAGAAAAAGTGTAAAAAAAGTATAAAAAAGTGTAAAAAAAAGTGCAAAAAATAAAAGTTTGAAAACAATAAAAGTTTCAAGTAATCAAATAACACACAATCCCCCTTTTACTCTTATCAAGTCCTTTATTATTGAAAAATAATAATAAACCATATGTATTTGGTATCGCCACGACCGTAACGACCGGAGGTATCAAAATATTATATTATTTATTGCACGCGGTGAACAGCGTAAAAAAAACCCGTAAAAAACGTTACCAGAGTTTCTGTTTTTTAGTCACTTTGCCCTACAAATATTACAATAAAAAGTGATCAAAAAGTCGCACGTATCCAAAAATGGTACCTATAAAAACTATAGCTCGTCCCGCAAAAAACAAGCCCTCATACAACTCCGTCGACAAAAAAATTAAAACGTTATGGTTCTCACAACTTGGCGACAGAAAAAATACATTCTTTTTACAAAAGTAATTTTATTGTGCAAAAAGTTGTAAAACATAAAAAAGTTCTATAAATGAGGTATCGCCGGAATCGTACTGACCCGCAGAATAAAGGTAACATGTAGTTTATAATGCGTGGTGAACTCTGTATAAAAAAAACCCAAAAAAAGCTGTGCCAGAATTGCGTTTTTTGGTTTACCTGGCATCCCAAAAAATAGGATAAAAGGTGATCAAAAAGTCACATGTACCCCAAAATGGTACCAATAATAACTACAGCTCGTCCCGCAACAAACCAGCCCTCATACCGCTACGTCTATGAAAAATAAAATTAGTTATGGCTCCAATAAGTCAGGAAATAAAAAAATATGCAGTTGTGCCCGAGGAGAACATTTCTTCTGTTTCAAGAGGCGATTTATCAAGGACCTAAAATTAGGGAACCAGGAAGGGAGGGCCCAATCATATCCGATGGAAGCGACGGTGCCCGTATTATACCAGGATAATACTTTCCCAGCAAAATTCCCCAAACTACAAAGGCGCGGAGTGTGGACCAAAAGGGGGATAAGAAATGACACCATTTATCAGTGCGACACCGGCCTGTGCAGAAAGGATTGCTTCACAGCGTAACACACATCTATGGATTATTTTTATTTTTTTATACCACCTGACTATGCCCCTTATATACTCCGCCCCGCTTACATGTACCCCCACATTATAAAACACCAGCAATACTCAAACAAATATAGTACCAAGCAAAATCCGCTCTCCAAAAGCCAAATGGTGCTCCCTCGGCCCTGAACCCTACAGCGTGCCCAAACAGCAGTTTCCTTCAACATATATGGCACCGTCATACCCGTGAGAACCCTTTTAACAATTTTTGTGGTGTGTGTCTCCAGCGTCATAAGCTGGGCATGACATATTTGCCACTGAATGGCATATCTAGGGAAAAATATAAATTTTTAATTTGCACCATCCGCAGCGCATTCATTTATGGAAAAGACCTGTGGGGTGAAAATGCTCACTACACCCCTTAATAAATGCCTTGAGGGGTGCAGTTCCATAATGGGGTCACTTATCAGGGGTTTCTTTTTATTATTTCACATCTGAGCCTCTGCAGTTGTGAACCAATACTTTGTAAATCGCCAAATTAGGCCTCCACTCCGCATGGTACTCTTCACTTCTGAGCCCTGTCATATGTCCAGACAAAAGATTAGGGCCACATGTAGGGTGTTTCTAAAACCGGGAAACACCGCATAATAATTAGAGAGCTGTCTTGTTATGGTGGCACAAGCCGGGCACCACATATTGGCATATCTATGGAAAAAAATCCCATTTTCACTCTGCAACATTGAGCGCACACTAATTTCTACAAAACACCTGCAGGGTTAAAATGCTTACTACACCCCTTGGTAAATGCATTGAGGGGTGTAGTTTACAAAATGGGGTCACTTCTGGGGGGTTTCCACTGTTTTGGGCCCACAGGTGCCCAGAAACCAATCCAGCAACATCTGCACTCCAAATGGCGGTCCTTCCCTTCTGAGCCCTGCCGTTTGCCCAAACAGCAGTTTATGACCACATATGGGGTATTGCCGTACTCGGGAGAAATAGCTTTACAAATGTTGGGTTCTTTTTTTCCTTTATTTGTTGAGAAAATGAAAAAATTTGCGCTAAAGCTACGTCTTATTGAAGAAAAAGGACTGTTTTTATTTTCACTGCCTAATTCTAATAAATTCTATGAAACATCTGTGGGGTCAAAATGCTCACTACACCCCTAGATGCATTCTTCAAGAGGTGTAGTTTCCTAAATGGAGTCCCTTTTTGGGCGTTTTCATTGTTTTGTCCCCTCAGGGGCTTTGCAAATGTGACCTGGCCTCCGCAAATCATTCCTGCTAAATGTGATCTCAAAAAGTCAAATAGTGCTCTTTCCCTTCTAAGCCCTGCCGTGTGTCCAAACAGCCGTTTATTACCACATGTGGGGTATTGTTTTACTCGGGAGAAATTGCTTTACAAATTTTGTGGTGCTTTTTCTCCTTTAGTCCTTCTGGAAATGAGAAAAAATTAGCTAAACCTACATTTTCTTTGAAAAAATGTAGATTATTATTTTCAGGGCCTACTTCCAATAATTTCTGCAAAAAAACTGTGGTGTCAAATCGCTCACTATACCCCTAGATAATTTCCTCAATGGGTGTTGTTTCCAAAATGGGGTCACTTGTGGGGGGTTTCCACTGTTTTGTCCCCTCAGGGGCTTTGTAAATGTAACATGGCCTCCGCAAACCATTCCTGCTAAATTTGAGTTCCAAAAGCCAAATGGCGCTCTTTCCCTTCTCAGCCTCGCCGTGTGTCCAAACAGCCGTTTATTACCACATGTGGGGTACTGTTTTACTCGGGAGAAATTTCTTTACAAATTTTATGGTGATTTTTCTCCTTTAGTCCTTGTGGAAATGAAAAAAAATTAGCTAAACCTACATTTTATTTGAAAAAATGTAGATTTTCATTTTCACAGCCTACTTGCAAAAATTTCTGCAAAAAACCTGTGGGGTCAAAATGCTCACTATACCCCTAGATAATTTCCTCAAGGGGTATAGTTTCCAAAATGGGGTCACTTGTTTGGGGTTTTCACTGTTTTGTCCCCTCAGGGGCTTTGTAAATGTGACATGGCCTCCGCAAACCATTCCTGCTAAATGTGAACTCCAAAAGCCAAATGGCGCTCTTTCCCTTCTCAGCCACGCCGTGTCTCCAAACAACCGTTTATTACCACATGTGAGGTATTGTTTTACTCGGGAGAAATTGCTTTACAAATTTTGCGGTGCTTTTTCTCCTTTAGTCCTTGTGGAAATGAGAAAAAAAATCGCTAAACCTACATTTTCTTTGAAGAAATGTTGATTTTAATTTTCACGGCCTACTTCCAATAATTTCTGTAAAAAACCTGTGCGGTGAAAATGCTCACTACACCCCTAGATAATTTCCTTGAGGTGTCTAGTTTCCCAGATGGGGTCACTTTTGGGGGATTTTGACTGTTTTGGCACCGCAAGAGCCCTTCAAACCTGACATGGTGCCTAAAATATATTCTAACAAAAATAAGGCCCCAAAATCCACTAGGTGCTCCTTTGCTTCTGAGGCCGGTGTTTCAGTCCAGTAGCACGCTACGGCCACATGTGGGATATTTCCTAAAACTGCAAAAACTGGGCAACAAATATTGAGTTGCATTTCTCTGGTAAAACCTTCTGTGTTATAAAAAAAATTGTATTAAAAATGTATTTCTGCAGAAAAATATGAAATTTGTAAATTTCACCTCTACTTTGCTTTAATTCCTGTGAAATGTTTAAAGGGTTAAGACATTTTCTAAATGCTGTTTTGAATACTTTGAGGGGTGAAGTTTTTAAAATGGGGTGACTTTTTTGGGGTTTCTAATATATAAGGCCCTCAAAACCACTTCACAACTGAACTGGCCCCTGTAAAAATAGCCTTTTGAAATTTTCTTGAAAATGTGAGAAATTGCTGCTAAAGTTCTAAGCCTTGTGAGGTCATAGAAAAATAAAAGGATGTTCAAAAAACGATGCCAATCTAAAGTAGACATATGGGGGATGTTAATTAGCAACAATTTTGTGTATTATAACTGCCTGTCTTACAAGCAGATACATTTAAATTGAGAAAAATGCTAATTTTTGCAATTTTTCGCTAAATTTTGGTGTTTTTCACAATTAAATACTGAACATATCGAGCAAATTTTGCCAGTAACATAAAGTCCAATGTGTCACGAGAAAACAATCTCAGAATCGCTTGGATAGGTGAAAGCATTCCGAAGTTATTACCACATAAAGTGACACATGTCAGATTTGAAAAATGAGGCTCTGTCAGGAAGGTCAAAAGTGGCTAAAGAGGGAAGGGGTTAAATCAATATGTTATGTGTTTTTAAACAACTTTCAAATTCTCTGACACAGCTCCAGCTAATATCGATCACATCTAAGTTCATAACTTAGATGTGATTGATATTAGCTGGATCCACTCAGTCGTCCGTTCACCTGAGAGAGAGAACGATACAGCTTCTATGTATACGGGATACATAGAAACTGTATCGTAAAAAAGTATTTTAAGTTAATTTAAAAGTTGCTAAAAAACACACAACACATTTGATTTAAGTTTCAAAAAAAAAAAAGTCCTTTGTACATAGTCGTTAAGGAATGCCTTGATAGTCTAATCATATTAGGGGAGGTTGACTTGACCATCAAACAAATCAAGCCAGGCAAACGCCCGGGGCCTGACGGCATCACTTCTATCATAAAAAGTTCTCCTATGTACTTTGCCTGATTCTTGTCAAACTATTCAATGAAATTAAAGAGGCTCTGTCACCAGATTATAAGTGCCCTATCTCCTACATAATCTGATCGGCGCTGGAATGTAGAGAACAGCAGTGGTTTTTATTTTGAAAAACGATCATTTTTGATCAAGTTATGAGCAATTTTAGATTTCGTTTCTTAAAGACCAACTGGGCATGTTTTGACCAAGTGGGTGTTGTAAAGAAGTGTATGAGGTTGACCAATCAGTGCCCTACACTTCTCATTGTTCCAGCCCAGCTTCTTTCACTGCACAATCACACTGTGCTGTGGATCATGCTGGGCTGGAACAATGAGAAGTGTATGACACTGATTGGTCAGCTTCAAACACTTCTTTACAACACCCACTTGGTCAAAAGTAAAAACACGCCCAGTTGATCTTTAACAAACGAAATCTAAAATTGCTCATAACTTGCTAAAAAATGATCGTTTTTCAAAATAAAAACCACTGCTGTTATCAACATTACAGCGCCGATCAAATTATGTAGGAAATAGGACACTTATAATGTGGTGACAGAGCCTCTTTAAGTACAAAGCCTCATCTGATCTTGTTACCTTGTTGGCCTCCATCTTCATGATCCCCAAGCCTGACACTGATCACTAAGTGGGCTCCAACTTTTGTCTCCTTTAGTTGATCAGTATAGATCTGAAACTCTTGGTTAAAATATTAGCTATTCGGTTAAACTCAGGCTTAGGGACACTCATACTTAATGACCAGGTGGGCTTTATAACATGCCATCTGGCCTCTGATAATATCAGTCGGGTAGTCCCTCTTATCAGCATATGCCATTCCCGGTGGGGTTGAAGCAATGCTTTTATCCCTGTATATTCGGAAGGTATCAGACACTCTTTTCTGTCCGTATCTCTTTGTCGTTTTCACCAGATGGGGTTTTCCTCCAAATTTCCTCTCTTGGGATAAGTCCTTTTTATATTTCTCCCTGAGCTACAATTAAATATTCAGATTTCTCCTCTTCTTACTTTCCCATTAGCAGAGACACATGTCAGGGGTGCCCCATCCCTTTTTTTTAAAATTTGTATTAGCACTTAAACCTCTTGCTAGCCAATTCGATAATAACCCAAATATTAAAGACATTGAATTAGCCTCGGTCCATCATAAAATTAACCTCTTTGCTGATGACCTCTTACTAACAATTGCATCTCTTTTAATCTCTATCCCTATCCTGCTCAATGTGTTGGACTTCTTCAGCACAATCTCAGGCCAAATAGTGAACCAATCTAGTGATTCACTTAACTAACTTATTCCCTTGACTAAGCCTGAAGGTGTCTCCCCAGTCGAGTTTGCCGTCCAAGTGGTGGGACAACTTTTCCCTTCATGAGACATGGCTTGCACATGTGGACGATGCCTGGGTCCGAGAGGTGGTGTCAACAGAGTACAAAATAGAATTCTCCACCCTTCCCCCAGGCTGTGTTTTTTTTTTTTCTCTGTCAACACCGCCTTGTGTATTGAATTGTGCTGCTTCTGTTTTTTTCCAAGCTCTTAGTTCTCTTCTTCAGCGAGTGATCGTCCGAGCGCCTTAGCTCAAATGGCTTTAGGTGTTCTGCTTGAATCTCTTCCGTCCTTTTTGGACACTGTGAACAGTCAAACCCATCGTGGATCTAAAGAGGATGAACTACGGGTGTCAATGGTCGCATTGCTGAAACACTGAGAGTACCTCTGTTTCATTGACATTAGCGATGCCTACCTCCAGATCACCATCGCAGAGGTCCAGCAGCCTTTCCTCTGGTTCGCTGTCGGTTCCCAGCATTTCTAGTTTGTTGCCCTTACCTTTTGGTGTTCCCACATCTTCAAGAACTTTTACCAGGGTCCTGGTGACTCGTGGCGCTCCTCCGGGCCAGGGGAGTCACTGTCATCCCTTACTTAGATGACATTTTGGCTAATACCCCCTCCAGAGATGACAACCTTACTAGTCTTAACATCATCCTGGACACACTGAAGAGATTCGAGTGGATCATCAGCAGAGAGAAGTCCTCCCTAGTTCCAGCTCAGTGTATAGAGTTCTTGGGAGTGGTTTTTGCCAGGACAGCCAATTTTCACCTCCCAGTGGACAAGATCAGGACCATAAGAGCCGAGCCTTTGCCGTAAAGCTCTTTCCTTCCTCTGATTCTGCATGCGGGTATTGGACAAGTTAATTTCAACCTTCAAGGCCGTTCTATATGCGCAATTTCACACAAGGGCCTTCCAGGGGGCTATCCTCTTGTGCTGGCACAAGTCCCAGGACATTCTTTCGCATCGGGACAAGTTCCAACGACACACTGGAGAAGCTGATTCTCCAGCCCTCTCGGGTTTGTCAGGAGTTGCTCTGGTGGAAGAAATCGATGGATATCCCACGGGGACTGTTTCTTCCTTTACCTTTCAATCGCTTGTCATTTTGACGGATGCAAGCCTTTCCAGGTTAGCAGCGGTTTTCAATATTTACACATTTCAGGGCGCTTGGTCGTCAGAGGAGACAACCTTACGAATAAATCTTTTGGAAGTGAAAGCCATCTTCCTAACACTCTGCCATTGGACTCTACTTCGTCCAGGCAGGGTCCACACTGACCATTCCACAGCAGTCACCTATCTGAACCATTAAGGTGGCACAAGGAGCCAGATGCCACTATGCGAGTTACTCTCAGGTCCCCCAATGGACGGAGAATCACATGTCAATTCTGTTTGTGGTCCACTTTCCGTGATTGTATAATTGGGCCGAAGGCTTCCTCATTCAGGAAAGGCTTAAACCAGGGGAATGGTCCCTGCACCCGGAAATCTTCTTTCAGATTTGCCAGAGGTGGGGCACCCCTGATGTGAATCTCTTGTCTCAACCACAAGGTTCAAGCCTATATGGCGAAGTTGCATGGTTCCAGGGGCATTGTAATCAATGTCCTGATACCTCCTTGAAAGGGGTTCTCGCTTCAGTACCTCTATCCTCTCCTAATGCCCAGAGTTCTCCAGAGGATCAAAGTAGAGTGCTTCTGATGTGTGTGTGGGGAAGGGGGAGGCCTCCTGCGATTTTAGTGGCTCTAAATTGGCCTTGCCAGGCAAGTTAGTCTACTAAGTAACACTCCATGGCGTCTTCTGCTACTCTTTTCCAAAGATCCATTGTCCTACCCCACTTTACCTCAAATTCGTTTACTGGCGTGGTAGTTGAATCTCAAGGTTTATAGAATCTGAGGTCTCTCTGAACCGCCAGGCTGCCTCAATCAGCCAAGGTATACCACTGAACGCGGAAAGGCTTATTTGCAATGGTGTCCTCAGCACAGCTTCCATCCAATTGTATGTTCAACACTCAGGATCCGGTTCCCCATGCAATCTGGTCTCGATCGGGGACTTTGCATAGCTTCTTTTAAAGTTCAGATCTCTACTGCCTATCCTTCTCCAGCGAACACTGGCCGTTTGCTCTCAAGTAAAGACTTTTTTTTACAAGGGGTTATTCCTGCTGTACTTCTGACATCCGAATGAACCATAGGATCTAAAGCTGGTTCTGAGCACCCTTCAGCCCTCTCCCTTTGAACCCTTACGGGAAATATTGCTGCGTCTCCTTTCCCGGAAAGTTGATTTCCTTGTGGCCATTAAGGCTATTAAACATGTTTTTCCCGAACTGGCTGGTCTGTCTTGCGAGTCTCCTTTTCTGATTATCCATAAGGTTAAAGTGGTGGTCCGTTCTGTCTCGTCATTTCTTCCAAAAGTGGTCTCTGTCTGCCACATCTATGAGGATATAGTCCTTTCTTTCTTTTGCCTCTCCCCGTCTTATCCGAATAGAGTAGCGCCTCTAGATAAGGAGAGAGTGGTCCGCTTCTATCTGGCTCTTACAATCGCTTTGCGCGCCAACTTAGTTATTTCTGATGGGCCACGTAAGAGGTTGGTAGCGTTTAAGGCCACCATTGCTTGTTGGAATCCGTCTGTTACGTGGAAACCAATCGGTCCAAGGATAAAGTCCCACCCTTTAAGGGTTCACTGATGATGATTCCAGTGCGGTATGGCATCAGGATTCAGCTGCTTAGGTCTGCAAAACCACTACCTGGGTTTTCTGTTCACACCTTCATGAAACTACCAGATCCATTCTTTGGCTTCTTCTGATGCCAGTCTGGTTCGCAAGGTGTTGCAGGAAGCTATGTGTTAGATGGGTCACATGGCTGTTTTCTTTCCCACTCTCTGTGACTGCTTTAGGACTTCCCTTGGTGCTGTGTCCCCAATGATCTTAAGGAGAAAATAAAATTTTGGTACCGTAAAATATTTCCGATTGATTTAATTGGGGGGGACACAGGTCCCACCCACTTGACTTCCCGGCCCGGGACCTTTTTGTTGTGGTCACTTGTTTTCTTCTCCTGAACCCGTAGACATGTTGTCTTTTTTTGTCTTATCCTACTGCTTCTGTGCGAATTGATTTAAAGAGGCTCTGTCACCAGATTTTGCAACCCCTATCTGCTATTGCAGCAGATCGGCGCTGCAATGTAGATTACAGTAACGTTTTTATTTTTTTTAAAACGAGCGTTTTTGGCCAAGTTATGACCATTTTTGTATTTATGCAAATGAGGCTTGCAAAAGTCCAAGTGGGCGTGTATTATGTGCGTACATCAGGGCGTTTTTACTACTTTTTACTAGCTGGGCGTTCTGACGAGAAGTATCATCCACTTCTCTTCAGAACGCCCAGCTTCTGGCAGTGCAGACACAGTGTGTTCTCGAGAGATCACGCTGTGACGTCACTCACTTCCTGCCCCAGGTCCTGCATCGTGTCGGCCACATCGGCACCAGAGGCTACAGTTGATTCTGCAGCAGCATCAGCGTTTGCAGGTAAGTAGCTACATCGACTTACCTGCAAACGCTGATGCTGCTGCAGAATCAACTGTAGCCTCTGGTGCCGATGTGTCCTAGCTCGTCCGACACGATGCAGGACCTGTGAGTGACGTCACAGCGTGATCTCTCGAGAACACGGTGTGTCTGCACTGCCAGAAGCTGGGCGTTCTGAAGAGAAGTGGATGATACTTCTCGTCAGAACGCCCAGCTAGTAAAAGAAGTAAAAACGCCCCGATGTACGCACATAATACACGCCCACTTGGACTTTTGCAAGCCTCATTTGCATAAATACAAAAATGGTCATAACTTGGCCAAAAATGCTCGTTTTTTAAAAATAAAAACGTTACTGTAATCTACATTGCAGCGCCTATCTGCTGCAATAGCAGATAGGGGTTGCAAAATCTGGTGACAGAGCCTCTTTAAGCCAGTGTCTGTGGGAGGGGTATGGCCTGCCTGGACGAAGCCAAGACTCTTTACTCCCTACTGTCAACCCCTTGTTCCTAAGGCCTATACCCATGGAGCTGTGTCCCCAATAAATTAAATTAAAAATCCAATTGTATGAACTTAGGCCTCATTCCGCAATTGCGGAAGCGTTCATAGATTTCTATGGGAGAGTCCGTGCCGCAATTGCGGCCAAAAATAGGGCATGTTCTATATTTTGCGGATCATTTCTACTGCCCGGACAAACATCCGTAATGATGCGAAAAGGTGCCCATGGGGCCTAAGACTGTGTTCACACTGGTGTCCTAGGTTCCATTTTTGTATCCCAAAGGACTTTTAATGAGTTTCTCGGGTTGCAGTCAAGTATTCTTTTTGCTATGTTGTTCTGACCCTCAAAAAGCAACGGAAAATAAGTAGTTGAACTGTAAACTTGCCCAAATTCATTTTTTTCCCTGTAGCAGGAGCAGTATGAAAGTACGATAGGATTTAAGTTGCCGAGTTACCGAGCGGCAAAGAAACTTTGGAAAGTCTGTGTTGAACATCATACCTTTTTCAGGTAAGTTACAATTTACATTATAACCCTTAAACCAATATGTTTTGTTTTTATTAACAATCCAATAAATTCTAAAAATTTTTGGCTTTTTAGGTTAACATCTACAGAGACCATTCCTAAACACAGATTCTTGTCACTGGGATCAAAATTTCGTTACAGTGGGCGTACACAGGCCCAGACAAGACATGCCAGTGCTCTCATTGATCGACCTGCTCCACAGTTTGAGCGAACTGCCAGCAAAAGAGCCACACGCAGCCTTGATGGAGGTGAGTATAAACCATACCTTTGACAAAAAGAATGTAACACCCAGAGGAATGTCAAAACACAAAGTCTTATGAAAAGCTGCTCAAACTGTTTTTTCACGGGGAATGCAAGTATTTACTAACCTAGGATTGTCAAAAGAGATGAACGGTCCTCGCTAAGACCCTAAGTTTTTTTCAGATGTGCTTTAGGTTGGTTTAACCAGTATGCAAGTTAATTTTGTTTCTCTGTATAGTCTAGCTTCTTTGTAATATAAGTTTGTTAGTCTATGTTCTATGTCTATGCGGGTCGGATTACACTGGACATTTCTATGGCGTATCCAACCCAGAACCCGCCGGAAAATCTGTTGGAATATTTGCACCAAAAGGTGTTTGTATATTAGTCAGGATTGAACACTGCGGAAAACGGCCAACAGAGAAAAACAAAAGAAGACTCTACACACCTCTCCTGACGCTTTCATGGCAATGCATCCAGGCTGCCTCGGCCGGTTTCTGTAGCCCTGCCTCCTGTGATGACGTTTCATCACGTGACCGCTGCAACATGTGATCTGCTGCAGCAGTCACATGTGATGAAACATCTGGAGGTCGTCTCTGCACAAACCAGCTGGAAGAGCAGGGACGCGTTGCCATGTCAGTGCCATGAGAGGTGAGTATAGACCTTTTTGATTTTACTAACACTATAGTGTTACCCTAAAATTGACTTTTTAGTTGTGATAGTCATTGTCTACCGTGACTTATATTACATGTCTATTTTCGGGTAATTGAGTCAGGGCTAGCATTACTACAATGCTTGGCGGGGTAGGCGTTTTTTGAGGGGTATTTTATGTCATTTTTTATTTAATATTTTTTATGGGGTTTTTTATAGCCTGTTTTTGAAAGTGTCAGAAAATATATTTGGGGAACTTCATTATTTTATTTTGGTTTTTTTTTTCCCTGTACTTTTCAACTGGGACTGCACTGCTACAGGGAAAATCAGCCCTTTTGTCACTGTTAGGGCTGTGTAGGGTCTAGTTAGATACAGCAGCAGTCTCCTGCGACCTGCATACCGGCAAATATGTGACCAGTCACATGACTGTCTTGGACCAATAGCAAGGTCTCTATTCTATACACCGCTCTTATTGAGCGCAGTGTACATGAGTACAGAATGGACAAAAGTGGTGAAATGGCTTCGGTCATCTCTCAGGGGTTTCTGGCAGTCTCAGGTACCCGAAATTCCACTGCCCAATCGCTTGAGCAGCAAGCTTAAACCCACGCTGTACGTATAAAGTGGGTGGTACTCAACCGGTTAAACTTTGAAAATATAATTTCTTTTCTGGAACTTGAGGAATTTGCTTTGAAAAACAGTGTAATGGTAGCAAATTCCGCAGCAATTGCCATTTGTTGTGGAATTTAATTGGGGAATATCCACAACAAATATGCAGCGACGCCACAACATAAATTGACATGCTGCAGATTTAAAATTCGCACAGCAGGTACATTTTCTAAAAGTTTTCTCTGCGTTTTATTTCCTCAGCGCGGGGATCAGATTTACTTAAATCGCATTCACTTTGTGGCTACTGTAATACGCTGCGGATTACCCTCCTGCAAATCCGGACGGAAAATCTGCAGTGTATTTGCTACGTGTGAACATACCCTAACTCTTCGCTATTTTTATTTATAACTCCGTTTTTTTCAACTCCTTTTAACCGCTTGGCGACATGTGACGTAACTGTACGTCGCAGCTGCCACAGAGGAGTATAGAGCAGGCTCACAAGCTGAGCCTGCTCCATGCACAGCAAGATGCTGCTGCCTGTTATTGCGGACACCGCACTGCTACAGCTGGGATTGAAGATAACTCAGTTTCTGGGCATTAACCACTTAGATGCTGTGGTCGCTATGGATTGTGGCATCTAAGTCATTAGAAAACAGGGGGCGGCCATCTCAGTCAGCCCCTTCGCAACAAGATTGTGGCATGCCAATGATTGTCATTAGGCCCCCAGTTCTCGGGACTAAAAAACAAATAAAATAACATTTTTAATAATGTCCCAAAGAAAAAAAGATTAAAGTAATGTGAAAAATAAATAAATCGTAATTGGAATCTCCATGTCCGTAAAGTCCGAACTATTAAAATATCATAAATACCTATACCAAAACAAGGCCAAATATTCCATATAATGATCTACATATATCAATATACAAGCACAATCCCTATAAATATATATGTAGATACTACCATGTAAATACTGAATAATATATTAGCACACCATAAGTACCATACAAAAGATTTTTTATTATATTTAATCACAAATAGTAAAAGCAATGGCCATCATGACCTAAAATGACAACCAGTTTAAAACAACATGGTGGGGTTGGGGGGACTACAACATACAGGGCAGCTTATCACATCAGTACAATACAAAAATAGCACAGATCATCACATGAAATCGCAATAAATATTGCATAAGGATACAAAAAGTGTATACATTACTGTTTATCAGTGGTTTCTCAAAGAATAAAGAGATATTTAAAGCATAGATATCGCTAAGGTTGAACACCAACCACTGTGCTGCATAGTGAGTCCCAGAAAAACACCAAACCACCACCACAGAATTCCGATGCGCGTTTCGCCATCGGCTTTTTCAAGTGGTATGTGATGGCACATCATGATCTAGCAAGATCACTATGTGCTGAGTAAATGAATGGAGAGAAGTGTATGACGCTGATTGGTCACTTCTCTCCACAACGCCCACTTGGTCAAAAAGCAAAAACACGCCCAGTTGGGCATTAATAGTCATTAGCATAAATCTAAAATAGGTCATAACTCCGTCAAAATTGATAGTTTTTCTAAATAAAAACCACTGTTGCAATCTACATTACAGCGCCGATCACATTATGTACAAGATAGGCCACTTATAATGTGGTGACAGAGCCTCTTTAAAGGAAACTGTACTTGAAATCCGTGCTCTATTCCACCAGTCATAGTCACTGGGCCAGACATTAATTCCATTCCAAACTTGGCATTTTGGACAACTCAATTTCAAATTTAGGTCAATGGAGGTCCACCATAGTGTCTCTCCTGTCCCAAGATTTTCACAATCTTCGGGGGTTTCCTTTCTACCAGCGGTAACAGCTGTTTGGAGGGGGGTAAGAAACACTTTCTGGAGCTATATCATCACTAGAAGGAAGTTGTAAGTTTGATTTTTAGATGGGTTTCTCTATAATTACTTCCTGTCAGCCCCATGTAAATTAACAAGGTAGTGGCACGATCCCTCTGGTATAAACATGTGGGGCCTTAGATGGCTCTGCGCGATCCCGTGTGACAGCCCGACCCTGTACTCTTACAGGGAGCTGAAATCCATTCTCTAAAACAACTAAACACAGCATTCATATCCAGCGCTGTTCTCCCGAACGCAGAAGCCACCACTTCTGCATTTGGGTCATTGCTAGGGAACCCCGGGACCTCCTTAACCCGCCCCCTTTCATTTTTAAGGCGCCACCAAATTTATATAACTTTTTTTTGTATTTCTTCCTACTTTGGGGAAAAAAAGTTGTTAAAAAAAAATATATATATATTGTGCCGCCATACTGTGAGTCCCATAGCTTTTTTTATTTTTTTGTTGATGAAGCTGTTAGAAGGCTTGTTTCTAATGGGGAACCCTATCGTTTTTACTGGTATACATACAACTTTTTGATCACATTTTATTCAATTTATGGGGAGAGACCAGGTGTTCAAAAAGAAGAAAAAAATTGCAGTTATGTCGCTTTTTTTTTTTTTTCCACAATGGTCTTTGTGCTGAATAAATACCAAGATTTGGAATAGTTCAGATCCATACAGATGCATCGATACCAATCATATTTATTTTTTATTATTTACATTATTTTACGTAATTTTTTTTTATTAAGATGGCAGATCTGGGGGCATTTATTAGACCCCAGTCTTCAATAACAACTTATCTGTGGGGGGTGATGGGGTGACAGAGGGGCCCCCCTTTTAGTGGTTAAATTGCTGGTATTGACATCTACATTGCCTGCTGCAAGATCAGGGTGTGTATGGAGAGGACTCCTGTGACCTGCGTGGTACATGTATGACAGATGTCACATGACGTCACAGAGATTCCTTGTGCAGAGGAGGCACGTAGCGAAGACTCATTGTGTGTCATCTTTCCACTCTGTGTGTACAGATCACTGGTAACAGTGTTATAATGGGCTATTACCGATCATGTGTCACCAGTCACAGATCATTTGTTCTTTGCAAACTTATGCCCATATAGCAGAAAAAAAAAATTCCGTTCTTGAAACCTTTGTTGGGAAAGCTGAGGGAAGGAATTTAGAACTTTCCTATCCTGGGCACCTTTCCGGCGCTGTCCCCACGGTCTTGCTCTGGTCCCAATGTGACATTACTATACACTGTCCGGATGATGTCTCATTAGGACTGGAGTGATGTAAGGAGCACCAGGACGGGAAGGGTGCTCAGCAAAGGTATTTTATTCCTCCCTGTAATTTCGCACTATAATTTGCTGTGAATCCTGCCGTGCACCCACAGGAAATCTGCATGGTTTTAGGATGTGGATTTGTATGCAGTTTGCTACATTGTTCTGTGGTGTGGAAAGAAATATGCACTACTTCTGCAGCAATGTATGAATGTAGCCAGAATGGGAATATTCTAGTGACAGTTGGTTGTATCACACTATAGACATATGAGAGACCTTATATAGTCTGTATACTCCCCATCTAGTTTATTTCTGTTTTAATCAATCATTTCAACACAATAGTGTTGTAATTTTAATTTGTACACCTTCCAACATTATTTTTTTTTTTATAATCTTTGCCTTAGTAGAAAAAGGGCACCCCAAATATAAATTCATTGCCCCTGAAGAGGATAACGATGTTGACGTGATTGAGTTAAAGGTACCAATTCGTACTGTGCCAACAACAGTGACTCACAAAGGTATAACACACAATCTTGGGTATCTAGTTTTTGCACATGCTGCTTTTCCTTTTTTTCTGCCCTCTGCATTTGTTTTTGCAATGTTTTATGCATTCCCTGCTATGCAGCTGCTTTTTTTTTTTTTGTACAGCCAGCTTTTTATACTACTTTTTCTTTTTACGGTAATCTGTTGGCAACATAAGGCTGGCAGTCCGGTGTATTTATGAGCTGCCGCTCCCTCTGCCCAGGCGCCGCTGATTGACAGTGGCAGTTGTGCGGGGGTATCGGCAGCTCATGAACACGCCAAACTCCTTCCTCCCAGCGCTCGCATTAAGCTGCAATGTCCGCACTGTAAGTTAACAAAATTCACTTCACTATTACACATAAGTGACAGAGCGCTGAAAACAGTGTGTCTGTCACTACTTTATGCTGCCTTCCGAGAGGGCAGCATAAAGTTGTTGACATGTTCCCCTTAAACCAATGTAGTTTATTTTTACTTTATTTTACAGTTCTGCTTATTGGCTAAATTATTGTTACTGCTATTTAAAGGGGTTGTAAAAAAACAACTCCTTTTAAGAAAAAAAAAAAAGTGGTCAATCAGACATTCAAAGAAGTCTGGTCCCAAGAACAAGCAATGTCAGCCTTAACCTAACAACCACCTTCCCCCCCATTGTTCAGGTGTTCGCTTCTTTGTGGATTACTGACTATAGTCACATACACGTTTCAGCCATAACGGTAAAACCACTGACTGGGAGGGAATAACGTTGATGATCTCATTACAATGTCATCTGTTAAGGGGTGGGATATATTAGGCAGGAAGTGAAACGGTCAGTTCTTGAAGTTGATGTGTTGGAAGCAGGAAAAATTGACAAGAGTAAGGATCTAGATGACTTTGACAAGGGCCAAACTGTGATTGCGAGATGACTGGTTTTCGAGCACCTCCAAACGGGTAGGTTTTGGGGGGTGTCCCTGGTATGCAGTGGTTAGTACCCACCAAAAGTGGTCCACGGAAAGACCAGTGAACCAGCGACAGGGTCACAAGCGCCTAAGACTCATTGTTACATGTGGGGAGCGAAGGCCAACAGGTCTGGTGCAATCCCAGAGAAGAGCAACTGTAGCACAAATTGCTAAAAACAAACAACCTTTTGATTCCATCTACAACTCATTTAATTCAGTTTTATTTTTGCAATAAGTCAGTACTGATTATTGTAATGTACATCACTCACACATTTTGACAACTCACTACGAGATGCTCTGCCAAGTCAGTAATCAAACATGAGAGAAATGGAGAGAATATACAATATTTCCGCACCCACTCATCCTGGAAACTGAAGCCCTTAAAAGTTATTTGTTACGAAACCGATGGCTAATTGAAAACTTCTCTTCTAAAAACAGCACATGTTTGGAAATGGTGAGGGTTATGGTGGGATCCTAGATCCTAGCTTCTAACTAATGGACTCTTTTCAGGTGCCAAAGTAATAATTTATGGAATCATCTAATTTAAGTTGGATTCAAGAATTAATCTCCTAAAACCACTTCATGGGTAGGTCTGGACAAATCACATGATCCGGATATCTTATGTGTAAATGAATATGCAACTGGAACCTAACTTCTTGGGATGTTTTCTATTGATATCAACGGGGAGTAAGAAATGAGATAGGGCTCCCGGCGGTGATGCAAATGTTAGGCTTGGCAACCTGAATTTGTGTGTGTTGCATTTTTGCTTTTATGCTATGTGTTTTATATTAAAAAAAATAGACTGCTTTCTGGAGTGATGCATAAGCCTGTATCAAACTGTCTATACTTGCAATAGAATTTTACAAGCACTAGTTTTGCCATAATAGCATCTGGGGTTAATTGGAAATGCTTCTTAAGCTTGCACATCCAGCGTGTGACATAAGGACATTTCTGTGGCGCTATTTGTAATGTCATGAAATTGTTTCCAGAGGAGATCGAAGTGAAAAACAAGAAGCCGGATGAGATAAACGTGGTTGAGGAAACCCACACAGTATGTGTAGAGATTAAGCAGAAAGGTACCAGTGTGATCTTTGCAGCTGTCTACTAACATCAGTCCTGCTGTAAACGCACGCCTAAAAAATGCCAAGAGAGCGATTTAGTCAGGCTTACATATATTATGTGCCATCAGGATTACAACCAGAATCTGGTTTAACCATTTTTCAATTTGGGAATACATATTTCTCTATTTAGTCTTCTTTCACAGCCATATATATTAGTCACCATTTTAGAGTAATTTTTAAGGTTCTTCGCCTAAGTATGAATTACCACGTAAACTTAATACAATAGCCTGAGATGGAAAATGGTATAGGATCATGCTTTACTAAGGGACAGTAATGCTTTAGCTGCACATAAACTATACTTTTCTCTTACTCTTTATATTTTCACCAAAACATGGCTTACATGTAAGTAAGGCCCCATGCACACGACCGTAAAATCGCCCGTAATTATGGACCCATTCATTTCTTTAGCCGACTGACCCCTTCCCGTGCCAGTGCCGTAGAAACTTTCCGAAAAAAAATAGGACATGCCCTATTTATTTTACGGACCGTGCTCCCATTCTTTAGAATGGGAGCACGGCCCGGAAATATGGACGGCTGTCGGCGGTGCGCGTAATTACAAGTCGTAATTACGGTTATGTGCATGGGGCCTAAGTGTCTCATTGAGCAATTTGTCCGGAAACCTTAATGTGCGGTGAATGGTCTCGGAGTCAAAAGCCTGCAGAGTCTTAGAAGGCTTTGACCAGTCACATTTAATGTTGCTAAGCAGTAACTTGACAAGCCAATCAGATGTCCTCTTGTATGTAAATTACATGTTCAAAGAGAACTGGACAGGGACAGAGCCCTTTATGGCTATTTATGAGCACCCAGTTTAATTACGATTCCCAGATGAGATTTAGGAGGATCACATTCTTGATAATATGGCGAACATATTGTAAACCTCAAATAATATAGAAGATATTTATCATATCATTCTAAAAAGATTAGTTCAAAAATAATATTTTGGTGACCGATGTACTTGAAACTAGTTTCAAAGCAATAAGATGATACCATGTTGAAGCATTCCAGTCCTCCTATCTAAATCAGTGGCCTATTGCGATCTGCCAGGATATACATTTTATATGATGGTGTTTATGTTGATTTCCACGGGACAGAATTACATTTATATGTTGGGGATACTGTGAAGGCAAACTGATTTTTTTTAAAGTTGGTAAATGAGTCCCCCATAGACTATGCTTATTTTTCATTTTAGGTTAGTCTGAATTATTCTACTATTTTCTTTCAAACCAAACTGGACTCTAAGCCACGGTGCTAACATTCTGCCTTTACACAGTGAATAGAGCTAGCATGGGCTTACGTATTGGGTTTATTGGAAACTTTTTCAAGAGCAGACTGCTTTTACAGCACCAGATCTATTCTTCACAGCGGTGATGTCACCAGGCTACGTGTGCTCTGGGGGGATTGGAGGATCTGCTGGTTCATAATGGGGGACTAGTTGTGAAGTTTTTGTAAGATATAATGTAAGTTGTTTTTGTTTTTTTAAGTTTCCTGCCACATTTCTAATTACAAAAAAGAAAAAAAATGCTTTAAGTCTGAACATGTTAGATTAAAGTTGCATAATCTACTGTGCTTGCATATGCAACCAATCCATTTTTCATGCTGTTCCATTAACCCCCACCTAAAAATCCATACAGATACTTTTGTGATTTCTTTTCTAGAACATAATTGTATAGATCAGTATAGAGATTTTCATCAATGGAGTCCTAGTCATGTTTTGTTTTAATTTACTTTAGCCTTGAAAGTGAACATTATCCTTAATAAAGTTCATATAATTTATTGCCAATCTCATTTCATGTTCTTTATAGCTGCGGTGCCGACCCCTGAACGCAATCCTCGTCCTGTCTCTGCTCCTGTCATCAGTCACGTTATACGGCCTACGCCATCCAGAGAGTATGCAGCACGTAAAGTGGAGGATACCTCAACTAAGAATGAGGAAAAGAAACCACAGGACCAAGTCAAGGAGCTAAGGAGCTCCCCTAAGGTGACGCTTCCAATTCCCTGCCCATTCACTGCTGTATATGGATTATTGGAAAGTGCACTGGATCATTCATCCTTTACTTGCTATAAGTCATATGCAATTTTGTGTGACTTAAAAAACTTGGCAAACAACCTATATGCTCACATTCCTATGGGCTGCAATATTATATATATATATATATATATATATATATATATATATATATATATATATATATATATAATATGTTATAATATTTTATGTTTCTTGTTCACTTAGGAGGCAAAAACTCCACTGCAGAATAATTCCTCTCCCACGGTCAATGGAGATCAAGTGCAGGTTAGTTTATGTAGTGCATGCTGTAAATAATTTAGAATAACTGTATTTGTATCTTTTGTAATCAAAATGTTGCCATGTGTCGCAACAGATTCCTTCCTTTTCTCACTCGGAAACACTTCTGTGAAACCATTGTTACATGCCAGGAAAATATTTTTTAGGTGGTAACTGGTAGATTGGTGGGAGTCTGACTGAGAAAGCCGTGTACAGCGCTTGGTTATCTCCCTCAGTCCCATTGAAAGTGAATGGAGCAACAACGCGCTTGCTCAACAGCCGCCAATCTACCAGTTATCACCTTTCCAGTGGATATGTGAAAACTGGTAAAAACTCTTCGCAATCAGAATTCCCCTTTTAATTCCTGTTTATGGCAAAAAATGTTTTGATATACAGAGCTAAATAATCTCAAAGTATATAGTTGGGTGGATTACCATTCAGGCATGGGTGTATTGACACTCGATTGAGCATTTTGTTCAGAATAATAGGAGGGTGTGAATATATAAATATTAACTTATGTGGTCCATTTAACAAAATAGTTAAGAACACTGCCTGTTGTCGATTTTTTTTTTTTTTTTGGATGCAGCGTATAATTCATTATACCCCCCCCCCCTCCTCTGACCTCTCCAATCCCATATTTGAGTGACCTAAATGTATTTCTACATCTCCCGCTGATCCATTTTTTATTAAAGTAGTTTTACAGTCATAAGAAATTGATGGCCAATACTCAGGATAGCCCATCAATATCTCCTCGCTGCGGGTTCGACTCCTTCCATCCCCGCCGATCAGATGTTTTGAAGGGGCCGTGGCACTCATGCATGGGGACCGGCCATCAATTTCTTAGAACTAGAAAACCGCTTTAAATCGAATCCGGGACAATAAGGCTGGAATTACGTATGTAGTTTTTTATCCTGTTTTTTTTGGCCATAAAGAAATGAAAGCTATAAAAAAAAAATGCCGGGTCCCCACAAGAAGATAATGAGGTAGATTTTCCTTGCAAAAAATACACAGCAGATTACAGTACCAGCAATGTGGATGAGATTAGGATAAATCTTAAAGACATGCTGTGGAACATTTTACACACGGAAATCAGAGCATGCGGAACACTTTAAAATCCACGGTAAGCTCGTTCTGTTGCGACTATTAACAGCGGATTTCACCCATAAAAATGTTGGAGGTGTGAAATCCACCACAAAATAAGCATACCGTATAACGTGCGGATTTGCTGACAAATTCCGCAACAAATCCGCTTTGTGTGTGGGTACCCTGAAACTTCTCCTCTTTTGCATCCACTCCTGTGTTTGGATAAAAACAATCTGCTTTAAAAACTGTATGTGTAAATCTAGCCTAAAGTAGACTGTAAAAATAAATATATATATTTTATTTCTGGACTATCCTCCATTGGTACATTACTTAGTAACAAACTCATTTTACGCGGAAAATCCAGATGAAATTCCACAGGGGGCCTAATGGTCATTACCAACATATAACATGAATGACCACTTAAATTTGCTACCATTTTTAGATAAGGACGTGCAGAAATTACGCAGCGTGTGTGGGAGGCCTAAAGGTGGTTAGCAATGTATAACATGAATGTTCACTTCAAACTTGCTACTGTGGTTAGATATTTTATACTTATTTCCATTAATATCTAAGTATTAATTTTGTCTTTTTTAATTCCTCCCATGGCCTTCACAGCAACCAGCTGAGAAAGCGGAAGAGATAATTCGCATGAGGAAGGTTAGCACAGTGTTGGTTTTAAAATTACAACGTGTTTGTCACTTAGTCCCATGCATACGGGAGACACACTTTGACTATATACCTAGTAGCCACTTACCAGAGCCTAGCAAATGTTTGTGTTACCGGTGTGCCTACATTTTTGGATTATTCTGTATGAGCTGCAGCAGGTAAATGGTATACATGTAAAGACATATTCAACCAGCCACAATCTTTATAATGTGGCATGGAAGATTTTGCCTGATTTCCCTGCATGCACTTACTGCGAGTGTCCTAGAAAAGGTGAGCTGGGCAAGAGATTGCTCACTGTTAATGGTTTCAAATGGCTGCACCTAATGCATATTTGCTCTTTGCACCAAAAATATATTTCTAAAAAGAAAAAAAAAAATTGACTGTTTTAAGCGATTATAAACCAATATTTAAGATTGACACAGTTACATTAGTCGGTGTTCCAGTTCAAGGCAACTTTAGACTGAGCACCCATCAGTTGAGCAATTTATAGACATCCCTATTTAAAGTACACTTGTCTCATTCTTTAATATGTTATCGAAAATGTTCTATTTGCAAGAGAAAGTCATCCAATAGTAAGCCTGCAGGTTTATGATGAATTTTATATTCACCTTGCCCTGCAGTACATGTGAGCAGACTACTCGCAATGTTGTCAAATTAATGAATAGTCAATAAAATGAACTAGAACTAGGCCATAAAAAATGGTGGGCCTCAGTTATCAAAACGGTCTAAAAGAAAAACTGGTCTTGTTCACCATAGCAACCAATCACAGTGAAGGTCATTTCCTAAACTGCTCTGGAAAATGAAAGAGACTCTGTGATTGGTTACCATGGGCAATAGGGCCAGTTTTTATGTTGGTAGTTTTGGTAATTGCGGCCCAATGCTTACGGTTGATAACCACCTTAAAGCATAGACATTGCAAAAACACAGAAACTTCTGCTTTTATACACTATATTCTTATTCTGCATTTACAAAGACATGCAAAATTCATCAAGATGCTTATTTTCAGTGCCTTTGCATGTGCTTATGTTATATGTATTGGTTCGGTTTGTTTTTTTTAAAATAACTTCTGTTTGGCAGAACAGTTATTTCAAATTTGTCCTAAATAGCTTATAGTATTAATTTTTTTTATATTAAATGAATGCAGTAAAATAAAAAGGATATGATTTTATAAACACAGGTCTTTTAAAACTGTAAGGGGGACTTATCAGCTGTGTTTTTTTTAAAGTGGGTGGAACTTAGCAGAAGGGGCGTGGTCACCAGCGGCCCAATGCATTAATTATAATCTACATTCACTCCTGGCGCACGAACAACCAAAGCTCTGACAAATTTATTAAGAGGCATTTGAGCTTTTTTTCCTTTTAACACTGGCACATAAAACGCCAGTCTTAATAAATCCCCCCCCCCCCCTATGTACATTTAAAAAAAAAAAAGTACTTTTAACTTGCATTCATCCAATCTTTACTATAAGTTACACGCCTTCTCAATTTTCTATTATATGGATTATCGATATGTAAGCAAGCTATTTGTGAAGACAAAAATTGAAGCAGTTGTGAATAGAAACCAGTTGGATCACTGAAAAAATAAAAGATGGAATCTTGTTGCTGTGGGGAAGAATGCTCCCCTTTTTGTATGCAATAGCTTTTATACAATGGGATTTAATTTATCTTCAAAAATAATTTGTTTTTATAACTGGGGAGCTTTATATATATTTTTACTTTCCTGTGAGAAATCAGCCCTGGTTGAGTAGTGTAAACTTTAAAATAGATTTAAACAGTGTGGTACTCCAGTAAAGTGCTACTTGTATGAATGCGAATATAGTATTCATACAACACATTCGTGCTTTTTTTTTTTTTTTCTCTTTTAAAGAGGACCTGTCACTATGTCATATAAGTTGAACTGGTTAACTGACCTGAATAGTGCTTTTTCCAGTGTGGTTTTCCTTTTTTCCCTTTTTTACAAATTTGCTGTAGTTAGCCAACAGGGCGTGAACTACCCTCAAGCTGCCTCGCGCTGATTGGTCAGCATCAGAGGCAGGGAAGCTAGCGCCACCCCGTTGTCTAACTACCTGAAATTTGCACAACAGTGGGCCATATCTCTGGAACAGGGGGTTCCAGGATAAAAAAGAAAAACTGTGCTAGAATCACGGAGACAGCGCTATTCAGGTCGGTAAACCAGTTCAACTTCTATGACCTAGCGATTGGTCCTCTTTAAGGGAAATTTTAGTGGAGGCATTTATTTTTATGTTTCACCATATTTTCTATAGCAAAAAAATTAGAGTAGAGAAAAGAACATATGATTGGCTTTCTGTCACTTTCCCTGCTGTAGGTTTATCTATTTTTATTTATATATGTTTTTGTTTCTATTTATTTTTGTTCACGTTCACAGAAAAGAGCAAAGAAACTAGAGGGTGAAAACATATATATCAGACATAGCAATTTAATGTTGGAGGTTGGTATTAAATCATGCAGTTTACACATTTTTTTTCTCTATTTTTTATTGTACAGACCTTGTCTGCATGCTTGTTTATTTTTGCATGCTTTTGACATTTTATTGTGTTGCATGCTTGCAAAGCAGTATGCAGTTTGATACACATATTGATTTCCTCCAGAAGGTGTTTGAATGCTCCTGAACATAAAGGCTATGTCCACCGTTACAACCAATTTTTTGTTTTTATTATTGTCTCAGTGCTTAGAAAATAAAGAGTAAAGCAACTTTGTATTAAAGGTGTTGTCCGAGAGTTTAAGAAATAGACTGTATGAAATATAATCAATCCAATGGTCCTTGCCGGTCTTAGTTTATTTTACTGGATCAATGACTTGCTGTACATCTACCTGACCATTGCAGCAGATCACTGGTCTCTGCAGTGATGACTGCATGTGACCACTGAGGCTAGTAACTGATGGCATAGGTGACGTGGAGGAGCATGCTATCGCTGCAGGAAAATAAACAACGACCGTTGGGAACCACAGGTGCTTCGCCAATGGAGCAGCAAGGGATTGAACCGATGATTAATGTTCGGTTTGTTATTTTCCAACATTAACTGCAGCCTACTATCAGACAACCTCTTTAAGTCTTCATTAAAAAATTCCTTATTTTGTTTCTATAACTCCTATGCAGACTTATTCATCGGCATAGTAATAGACTACAAACAAACTTTGTGTAGTCTGATTCCGCAGTCATAGAGTATTTCCTTTCATGTGTTGCCAACATTATTCTGACATACATTAGTTAGGGGTCCTTCTACAATGGCCAACATTGTCCATAACAACGAGCGCCGATCAATGAGACCCAGGGGCGTAGCTAAAGGCTCATGGGCCCTGATGCAAAGGTTCTTCTTGCCCCTCCCCAAACTTCAGGGCCGATGGCCGGCAGCTTTCAGCTGCATCGCTTGGTCTCCTAAGTGATCCAACAATGCAGCACTAGCAGCCAGGGGCGTCACTAAGGACTTAAAACATCAGGGGGAATAGCCCCAATACATATGTGCCCCCCCCCCCAAAAAAAATAAATATGTGCGTGTTTGAATATGTGCATATATATATATATATGTGACAGCATATCTATAGCACTACGACCCTTAGATTAGATACAGTGGCTCAGCAGACCGTAGCACACATTATAGGATTAGATATAGGGCCCAGCAGACAGTATCACACATGATAGGATTAGATACAGTGGCTCAGCAGACGGTATCAAACATGATAGGATTAGATATAGGACTCGTTGACATTGCAGCTCCTGCGCTGGACCCAGGAAAGGTAAGAATAATAATTTTCCTTTTTGACGTGATACTAATTATTTTTGTGTGTTTGTTTTTTTTACAAGTTCGGTTGTTGGACTACTTCAGATTCGAGGACTACTTCGATAACTGCGGTTTTTTTCTATTCTCAATAAAATTGATAACGAGGGTTGTGTGGAATTTTTATTTCAATAAAATATTTTATCTATGTCTTTGTATTTGTTTAAACTTTATAACTACCGCCCTAGTAATTGTCGCTGGCTGATTCACAACGCCCATTACTAAGGGGGGGACTTAATGTTTGACATGAAGAGGTTAACACTAATCCCCATTATTACCCTGCTACCCAGCGCCACCAGGAAGAGTCGGGTATGATCTAGTACCCAACCATCTGTTGTGACCCTTCCCACCCTGGTAATGCTAGGCTGCTGCTGCTATGTTGTATCTGGCTGGTTATAAAAATGGGGGAACCTTACATCGTGCTGTCCAATTATTTATAAAAAAAAATGACGTGGGGTCCCCTCCATTTTTCATAACCAGCCAGATACAACACAGCAGCAGCAGGCTAGCATTACCAGGGTGGGAAGGGCCACTGTTTTTGGCCTTTCCCAGCCTAATAATACCAGCCTGCGGTCACCCCAGTGCCCGACCATCACTACAGATGGTCGGGTACTGGATCGTACCCGGCTCTTCCTGGCACCCCTGGTGGCAGTGAGTACCAGGGTAATAATGTGGGTTAGTGTTGGCCTTTTCACCGGCTAACACTAAGCCTCGCCTTAGTAATGGACTCTGTCAGCAGCCATTAGTAAGTTGGCAGCGATAAAGTAAAAAAAAAAATACAAAGACATAGAAAAAATAGATTTATTGAAACAAAACACCCCCACACAACCCTCATTAACCATTTTATTGAGAATAAAAAAGCCGTCATCGAAGTAGTCCTCGAATCCAACGTAGTCCAACAACCGAACCTGTAAAAAAACACAAAAATAAAACATTAGTAAGGGCCTGTTCACATCACCGCTGCCCTTCCGTTGTTGGGTTCCGTCGGGTTAACCCCTCAAAAGAAAGGCAAACTGAAACCTAAGCTTCAGTTTCCCTCACTATTGATCTCAATGGTGACGGAAACCTTTCTAAAGATTTCCGTTTCTCACCGTTGGGGCAGGGTTCCGTGGTTTTGCATTGTCAACTGCGCTATTGATTCCGCCAAAACAACAGAACCTGTTCACAACGGTGACAAACGGAAACCATTAGCAAAGTTTCCATCACCATTGAGAACAATGGTGATGCAAACGGAAGCTAAGGTTTCCGTTTGCCTTTACGTTAAGGGTTAAACAGATGGAACCCATCAACGGAAGGGCAGCGGTGATGTGAACAGGGCCTTAGATACAGGGCCCATGTGCATTTGTTATACTGTTTGTTTGACCCTGTATCTAAGCCTAATGTAGGCTTAGATACAGGGTCCAGCAGACCGTATTCTTATGCAGTATAAGTTGGGGCCCTGTATCAAAGCCTAACACACGGTAGGCTTTAATGGTTGTCCCGTCCCTAAACATTGATGGCCTATCTTCAGTATAGGCCATCAATAGCTGATGGGTCGGGGTCCCACTCTCGGGAGCCCCGCCAATCGGCTGTCTTGTAGGGGGTGCAGGGCTCGTACGAGTGCTGCTTCCCCTTCATTTCCCTCACTTGCTCACACCGTGAATCGCTGACACGTCCGTATCGGCAATTCAGTGTGAGAAAGTGATGGGAATGAAGGAAGTAGTGCTCGTACGAGCGGCTGCAACCCCTTCAAAACAGCTGATTAGCGGGGGCCCGGGTGTCTGACCCCAACCCATCAGCAAGACACTAAAATTAAACTTACCCCCTCTTCGGCCGCAGGTCCTCACTCCAAGTGTCGGGATGCTGTGCGCTGCGCATAGTGCTGTGACGTCAGCGCCTCTCATGCGCTCCAGGAAGAGGAGGGGTAAGTACTGTCAGTTACTATAGTATATAAACTAGAGAAAAAAAAGAGTCCAAAGTATTGCATTTTAGATTCCTATGTGTTGATCAATAAAGATTTTGTACTTTCTTAAACATTTGGATGCTTTGGACTCCGTATCTCCGAGATATTGTGGGTGGTTGAGACTCTATATCCCCACCCTTATACTGTTGTGTCCTGTGAGACTTCTTTTGTTTAACAGTTACTATAGTAACAGGGGCCCGTGTCGTTTATTACATAGGCCCCGGTTACTATAGTAACTTTTCATTGATGTGGTGCAGGGGGCTGCGACCCCTATAGCTACGCCACTGATGAGACCGCTCATTGATTGGCGCTCCTCTGCCCGTTTCACAAGGAGCTATGTATGGGGACGAGCGCTCGTTACTACGATCGCTCGTCCCCATACATTTTTATCATGTCTGCAGCATCTCTCCCTGTTTACACATGGAGATGTGCTGCCAATAATATTTTAGGCTGCAGAAACGTTACGATGGCTGATCGTTGCCATGTTTACACAAGGCAATGATTGGGAGCGAGCAGTCTGTGAATGCTCGTCTGCCTGATCATTGGCTCGTGTAAAAGGGCCCTAAGACTACATGGTAGTTTGTTGTCTTTATACTATGGAGATGCATAGATACGCACAGGAGCTCTAGACCCAAAATTATAGAAAGTTTTTATTTTAAGACCTATTGCAAAGTTGCTGTATTCTCCTTTTTAAATGCGTTGGGACAATTAAAAAATAAATAAAGAAGTGGTGGTTAAGTTGTACATAGCCTTTAAGCCTCCATTCACAATAGTATTGAGGGAGCCATTCTCCCTTTTTTTTTTAATTTTTATTTAATGAACAGATTATGGAAAGGAGAAGGAAAAAACTCGTATAGTTTCTGTAAGATTTGTGAAAGTTTTTTCCTTCTGAAATTCTTTCCCTGTTCTGTAAAAGATCACACCTAAAAGGGCAATTGGACCCATCACAATACTGATAGAGAGATAATAAATAAAGTGTGTGTGTGTGTGTGTGTGTGTATACATATATATATATATATGTGTGTGTATATATATATATATATATATATATTTGGCTCATTCAGCCATAGTTTGGGAGCAGGCAAATTTTCCTCAGTTGATGTATGTTCTAGGGATGCAGTACACTGTTTTTATGTTGGCACCTCTGCTGCCTAATTTCACATGGCATAGAAGAATGTTTTACTATTTCTGTTTCATGGGGAAGTGTTTTGTGTTAAAGTTGACTGCTCTTTTGTCCCAGTGAAGCTGGTCATAGCTTTGTGTTTTCCATTTCTGCGCTTGTATATGTTTATAACATGGTACATTGTGTTGGTTTCAGCTAGTATTCTTGTGAATTTCTAACGCATGCCAGTAAGAAACAACCTGTTCCTGAGCTGTAGTAATTCGAAACCGCTTTTTTTCTGTTACCTGTTGCTTAAAAATATTTTCTGACTTAATTTTGCATTGTGCCGCAGGAAAGGGGTGGCGCTTTGCTTTTGTGTAATCCGTGGAACTAAATATTTTTTTTTATTAAAGATGCGCCAATATAATTTTAGGGCATATGTGCCTTTGATATGAATGCCCATGCCACCCACTTACTGCATAGAAGCTACATAAAACATATACATTTTGTAAATACTTTGATTTACTTGTGTTGTGTTTCAACATGTACTATAGTTCCTCTCATCCAAAGCTGCAGTTTTGCTGTTTGATGTTACCTCTGGTCTCACGTCTCCCAACAATCCCTAGTATTTCTGTGTGTGTATACAGAGCTTAGCTTGCTTGCACTGTTGTTTTTTCATTTTGGGAGATTTAGTGTTTATGCCAGGCATTGTACAGTCATGTAAAGAAAAGACGCCAATCTCTGCTGAATCGTATTCTCCCAGTGTGTATTACATTTTCTGGTCCTCACTTAGTGGTCATAACTGGTATTTGTAAGCCCTGATGAATTCCAAGCAGTGTACAGCTGCTGCTATTCAATACATTATTAAACATGTAAGGACTATAACACCTACCTACTAGTTAGAGCTGGCAAGTCAGTTGTTATTATTACACAGGATAATAATGGTAAAGAGCTGGTGCAAGTTTTGCATTTTATACATTTTCCATTATTTGTTTTTCCATGGTAAGAACATGAAAACGACACTGCTTGTGGATCACTTCATGCGCAATACTCTAACCTGACCTGCTTGTAGCAGTCTGTGCTCCGCCAATGCGATTGCAGTTACATTATAGCACGAGTCGCAGCAGCACTACACATCAGTATTTTGGTATATTACTTCTCATTACACTGGGACATGGGAGATTATAGATGTGTCTGAGGACTCTGTTCTTCACTCGTATATTATGATTATATGTAACTCGGAATGATCCGGAGTATTAGAACTGGCTAAAGGCCTATTTATATGAGCAGATAAGCGGTAAGATTTCAGCGCTAATGAGCGACCATGTACGATCGCTTAACGGGACTAGGTGAAGCAATTGAACGACTAGCGAAATGTGACCTTGTTAAATACGCGACCAACGATACATTTGAAACGATTGAGACGATAACGTGTGTAAATACATGTCTGGAATCGCTATTCGATCACTTATAGCGATCGTATCGGAGATCACTGCTACAAATAGCTGCTCGTGTAAATGGACCTTTTAGCTTGGGTGCAGATCCTCTGTTAGTGCAGGGTCCTTCACCATTAACTCAATATACTCTAATAGGGGATTTCCAAAAACTATTGAAAAGAACAAGTGCAAATTATAAAGCCTGAAGACCCCAAGAGAGGACAATTGTGGAGAAACCTTCATAGTCTCCAAAACTTGACCAGACTTTTCATAATTTATAAAGTCTTTCTAGAATCTAAACCTAACACCAGATTGTAGGGTGTCACGGACTCCCTAAATGTTGGTGTTTAGTAGAACAATATAGTATATAGGGTGTTAATCTCTTCCTTGTACATCTACTTGATGTGACTTTTATATAAATTGTACTTTTAAGGTCAGTGAACTACAATATATGTGGAGTATGCAATAACTTAAAGGGGTTTTCCCATCTGAATGTCCGATAGATACGGGTCCCACCTCTTGGACCCGCGGCTATCTCTAGAACGGGCCCCCTAAACCCTGTTCTACCTTGCTCAGCTCCCGCTGCCTCTCTTCCCCTTTCTGATTAGGTAGTTGGGAGTTATGAGAACAGCCTAGCTCTTTGAGCTAGGCTGTTTCTGTAACTCCCATAGAATTAAATGGGAGTTACGGAAGCGGTTTCCAAAACTCAGGAACTACGGAAAATGCGTAGTATGCCATAACTTCCATTCACTTCTATGGGTATTTCAGAAACCGTGTTGCTTAGCAAGCTCTGCTGTCTCCGTTACTCCCAACCACCTATTTAGGAAGTGGCCAGCAGGCAGTAGGAGCCGAGCAAGGTAGAACGGGGTTTAGGGGGTCCTATCTGGCATCCGGTGGATATGCCATAAATGTCCAAGATGGGAAATCCCCTTTAATGAAAGTTTTAACTAGTTTCCCAGAACTGCCAAATTTAAATGATATACCTGTCCTTATGTATTCCAGAAGTTCTAGAGAATAGATGCACTTGTATAAGGCCGTGTTTACATCTCCGTCAGAGGCTCTGTTAGAGGCCTCTGTCGCCGATCTGGCCAAAAATACAGGAAATAATACCGCAGCAAGCTAAGCTATGGTTTCCAGTAAAACCATGGACAACCCGATGAGTTTCGGCAGCCGCCGTTGGTGTCTGTCGTACAACGGAATCGGTGTGTCCTGATATTTCGGGTGGTCTGCTTCTCTCAGAGAAGCAGAACAACAAAAACACAGATGCAGGTGTGAACCCAGCTTAAAATAGCTCAACATTAATTTTCAGCAGTTAATGACCACTTCTTACAAAATAGTAAATGACTTCTCCTTGCCATCACATCCTTAATCCGCAGACCAATGCTTAAGGAATAGGGAGAAAAAACAGCTACTTTCAGCCTCTGCTTTCACTGGAACTGGATAGATTTCCCCCTAATGTGGTTCATATTTCATATACATATTCCTTTCTTACCCATGTGATTTTCCAATATAACTTGCTTTGCTCATTTGCCGTTTTCTGGGTAATGTTACAGGCCAGGTTGTTTAACCTTGCTTTCACTGCGGTGTATCCTTGTTCCTGGGTTCCTTTTGCCCCACGCTCTTACACACTTAACATTCTTCTTTTCTTTGCTTCCTTACTTTTCTTTTTCCTGACTCCTCTTTTTCTTCATTCTTATTCGGACGGGCATTCTTCAATCTTTGCATTTTCTTATCCAATTGATCTTACTATCTACTATACCATCAAATTCTGTTAGGACCTAGAGAAGACTCAAGAAGAAATAATTCGCCACCATGCCAGTATCCGTGAGTTGAAGAAAAGTTTCATGGAATCTGTTCCTGATCCGCAACCCAGTGAGTGGGATAAGCGTCTTTCTACCCACTCTCCTTTCCGTACTCTCAGTTTCAATGGACAGGTCCAAACAGGCAATGATGGGGTAAGTCTGAATGCCAGTATGCATTTATCATGTTTTTATAAAATTACAATTATTTCATAATTTAAACAAGTCAATTAATGTATAAAAAGTGTGCTTTTTTTATTTTATTGTTGAGACTTTAGATTTTTAGATATTATTATTTTTTTGTTAGTCTTAGTTTGTCACTAAAAAGGATAGATTTCAATGGGATGTGACATTCTCACAAACCAATTGTACTTTTGTTAACTACCGTTCACGTCATTTTTTTCAGGAAACACCGTATACGTGTGTCTCCCCCCTCCCCCCCCCCCCACTTGTTACTCATTTACTCACAGATAGGACGATAAATAAAATCCTATTACTATAACAGAATTAGATCTCAAAAACATCAGTTTTAATATATTTTTCATTATCAAATTGTGGAAGGACTGAAGCTTTTCAGTATTTGGTGTCGACCTAGACCGGTATCTGTGAATACATTAAATAGCCATTATACATTAAAAAGCAGTTCTAATATTAATATAATAATCTGCTCTGTTAAGCCTTCTTTAAACAGAAACTCTGTTAAAAACTATTGTAATTGTTCAATTAATGATTCTTTGGCCACAATATTTGTAAAGAAGTGGCTTGTCGATTGACCAGATTTCCTGAGATCTAGCATATTATCACTCACATTGTGCTAGATGGGCCCCCAGGGCATATTCATATCTGCTGCAAGGAAAAGGAAGGTGGTAGCTGGGACCCAACGCCAGATAATGGATTTCCTGGTGATATTTTTTTTATTTTATTTTTTTATTCGTGCAATGCAAGAGGTGAAAGGTGGCTGTGTCTTGTATGTTCCCACAGGCAGGATACCAGAAAACCAGTCAGAGGAATCTGCAGCAAGTGCGTTTTTGCTGTGCAACGGCTTTGCCTGCGGATTTAGTGTCAAGCATTGACTATAGCAAAATTTTATGTGTACCTGTGGATTTTCAGCAGTTTTTACTGTGTAAATACGGAACAAAACACATAAAAAATCAACTTGTATATTTTTAGTGTGGAATTTATGCTCCCTATTAAAGTATATAGGCCAAACTAGCAGCATCTCTGCATAGAAGATGTAGCCTAAATTTCCATCCTGTGGATTTAAAAGTCGCAAGGAAGAACATGTTCCGCAAAATATTTCTGCACAGAATTCAGTTTCTGAAATTCCGCAGTGTTTACCCAGCCTGATACTTTTACATTAAAGAAAAGCTCCTTTTCACTCTTTCTGGCACATTTTAAAAAATATCTAATTAAAATATATGACTTTAAAGCGTACCTGACGTTTCAGGTGACTTTTCAAAATAAGTTCACCGGAAGAATCGATGACATCAGCATTCCAAAAAAGCAAATCTTTTTATTGTCCCATAGTACAGACGCCAGCAACGTTTCGGCCTAAGTGTGCCTTTTTGAAGCTCACTTAGAGCCGAAACATTGCTGGTGTCTGTACTATAGGACAATAGAAAGATTAGCTTTTTTGGAATGCTCACGACATCGCTACTTCTTCCTTCGAATCCTTGAGTGGGCTGGATCTGGCCCATACATTCTTTCATCCTCATTTGAAGTGACGGTGGTGCGGTTCCTATGCGTATTTCTACAATTTTCAGTTTAAGTTGTCATACGTGTATACATAAGGAGTAACACGATTTCTGGAGATTCTACGATTTCTGGCCATTCTATGACTTGTATTCTGCATTTTTTTAGTGGGTTTTCCCCTCTGCAGCCTCTCTGGGGCAATTAATTAAGACTGGTGTTTAATACACCAGTCTTAATAGCAAGTAAAGTAAGATGCGAAAGCCTCTTAATAAATGTGTATCATCTTCCGGCTGGGCTGTGCTCTACAATTGTCCTACCATGCGCCATCAATTCCTCCTACATTTCCAATTGGGGAGAAAAAAAACCACTCACATCAGCGCTCCTCTGGCTCCCTACAGCGCCACTTGTACAAGATCCTAACTCTGAGCAGCGTCAGGGCCTTATATTTGACACAGCACTTAAATGTCATCAGTGCTGCCCGGCGTCATTACATTGTATGAGCTGAGCCTGAGTGATAAAGGACCCAGAGGGAAAAAGAGAAGCGCTGAGGTGAGTGGTTTTTGTTGGTTTTTTTTGTAACTTCATTTTTTAGTTAACTAACCAAAGGGGTGGTGGAGAGTTGTAGATTTCCATTATTTATGCCAGTTTTCTAGCATAAATTATAATAAATTTGTCGGGCCGCTGTCTCCTTGCTCCCTATTCCAGAAGCCACTCCCCTTACTACAAAAGTGCTGATGGTGGCGTAAAAAGGCCAAAAGTTGCAATTTTCACTGCAAATTGTGACTTTTGGGTTCTTATGCCACTTTCTACGCCAGAAAACTGGTGCAGAAAGGTTGATTTTAAATTACCCTAAACATTGTTTTACAGTTAACCCTGAGCTAGTGGGTGGAGCCTAACTGCTATTATGTCATCTATACACTGCACAGAGAGAAGAGGAGAATCCTGCTCTTCTATCTGTATTTATTACATAAATATAGAAGCAGCAGTATGGAGGTGATTATTCAGCAGAATTGAGCAGTGTAGCTGTGAATCCAGCACTGGGGTGTGATATAACACTTATCGGGAAGCTTCAGCAGCATCTGTGTCTCACTGGCTCTAGCACTCGACTCCTGTTTCCTCCTCCCCTCTCTATAGACTAAGATAGACAGCTGTAACCTGATCATTCAGTAAACTAAAAAGTCTGTTGTCTAAGACCAGATGGAGAAAGCCGTGAATTCAGACAGAGTGAAAAGTTAAAAGGAGGGGGAGTGGAGAGAGGCATTTTTCTCTTAATAAAATATATTATAAATTTTATATATCCACTTGTACTATTGATTTATACAGGGTTTGTTTAGAGTGCAGTTTGTATTTAAACCAATATGCAGTGTAATATTTCCATAGTGTTTTTACTTATTATTTGTGTTCTGTTTATCTGAGCAAACACCAGACACGTTATAGGCATGTTAATAACATGCTTATATTGGTAATGTAACTGAACATACTATGTTGCTTTAACTATTTATATTCATTTTTGCTTTTACTGTTCTTATGTGGATCCAGGTTAAACGTGCTCTTGTATTACCCACTGAGCGGAAAGTATGCGGGTCAGAGGTAAAGCCCATGCTAAGTTCATGCTCTGGCCAGTACAACTGGCATTGTGCAATCCATTCCTAGCTTCTTTCTTTTTTTTTTTTTTTATGTCAAGTAGAAGCAGGGGTTACAAAGGCTGCATTAGTGTTCTATCGCTGCCATTTGACATGAAAAGTGTTAAAAACGAAATATTTGCATGGCATATAAGAATAGAGAACTGCTAAGTGGAGATTGGCTTCTATGGGCTGCGAGATTGGTCATTAACTCTTTGCTGCTGACAGATGGGTTGCATGTTTGGTTTCAGCACCTGCAAAATGCTAATGGGACCCAAAACACAATGCTTTTTTTGCAGGAGCCTATGTTTCATGTTATGTTATGGAAAAACATTTTGTATTATATCTGATGGAAATATATAATTTGTGACCAATGAAGTGGTGTGCAAAATATAGAGTCAACTTCTCAAATGTAAACCACAGTTTGCTACTTTATGTGCGCACAGGTCAGGTTCACTGCGTAAAAGTATGCAGCGTATCCGGCCTAGAACCCACAGGAAATTCTGTCTGAAAGACCGAATGAAATTGTGGTGTTGCCTGATTATTGCCACTGCGGAAAGAAGAGCAGAAAAAAAAGCCAGTATTTATCCCCCTGGCGTTGTCATAGAGATTGTTCCTTGTTTCCCTGGCTGTTCTCCGTGCAGCCTGGCCTCCGTCTACAAGGAGATCAGCCGGGGGAATGAGGAGCCGTCGCTCTATACTTACTCTCCAGGCATTGTCAGACTATTTAAAAAAATAAAATGTAACCCCTTAACGACACCCCGCTGTCTGACAGCGGGCGGTGCAGGTACTCGGTCTACAGCGACATCTTTTGGTGTCTCTGTAGAAAAGGCCTATGAACATTCCAGTTAGCACTCATCCTCTAAGGAGGCGATGTAACTAATAGATCCTGAACTTAGAGCAGTCTTCTGAATACAGCTGGGTTCAGAAAAATTTCAGACCCCAGCTGTTTAACCCTTAGAGCGCCGCAGTCCGTGACTGCGGCATGATCAAAGGGTACTCCCTTAATTGATAGCATCACCGGAAAAGCGATCGGAGACTGGGGGAACCCTCTACAGTCAGCCATGGGGACCTAGAAAGGATCCAAGAGCTGTCTGTTCTATAAGCCTGCTACCCTAACAGCAGCCTGGGTCATAGTGACACAGTAATGTAGTAGCCTACAGGGGTATGCTAATAGATTATACGTATAAAATGAAGTTGTAAATAAATGTATCCCTTCATGGGATTTAAAAAAACCAAAAACCTCTAAACAAAATTCATTATTTAGCATAAAGTACATTATATTGCCCATACATTACATAAAAACAAAAAGCCTACACATATTCGGTGTCTACACGACAGTGATAACATTAAGAATTAATTTAACAGGTTTTTTTAGCGTAAAACGTAAATGGGATTTAAAAAAAAAAAAATGCTGAAAAGCGTTTTTTCCTATATTCACGCTGTGAAATACAACTTGCACAGTAAATTTTTCTGGTGCGGGGGTTGAAGTATGGAGCGGGCTCACACAATGAGCCCCTCCATACGCTGCGGGTGTCCGCTAACGGCCAGAAACAAAGAACTCTGATCCTGGCCGTTTAAACAAGAAAAATATTTAGTATTTTTTTCAGATATAACTCAATGGGGAAAAAAACACAACAAAGTATAATGGAACGATTTGCACCTCTTCCACAATTTGCACCCACTCCTGGTTTTGGCTTACAAATACCTATCCAAAATACTGCAGTGTGAAAGGCGCCTTAGGCCTCATTCACATGACAGGGTTTCCCGGCCGGGTGCCGGCCGTTCATAAATCGGCCGGAACCCGGCTGCATTAGGAATAATAGACCCCTAATGGGGCTATTCATACTACCGATTTTTTGACGGCCGGGAAAACCGGCCGTCAAAAAATAGGGCATGCTCTATTTTCGGCCGGGTGCCCGGCTCCCATAGAAGTCTATGGGGCCGGGTAATACACGGCCATCACCGGAATGTGTCCCGAGTGATGGCCGGGTTTTCCGGCGCTTGCGCTCTATCTCCTCCTCCTCCTCACAGCGCAGAGTGCATGTGAGGAGGAGGAGTTGATGCCATTCGGACGAATGGCTGTACACTGTGTGGCAGGGCCGGGGTGTACAGCAGGTGGAAGGGAGCACTGCGCTGGCTCCCTTCCCCTGCTTGTTTTAAAAGCGCCCTGGCCCGGCGACACCTTCGATGGCGCCGCTAACAGCTGCTGCTACTACTGTAGCGACGCCACTATAGCAGAGCAGGGAGGTATCTCTCTGCTATGTGCTAGCCGCACTTTAGCTCCTTGAAGGAGCGGAATCCCCGTGTTTTCGGGGATTCCGCTCCTGGACAGAGCGCTTGATGTCTCTGTCCATATCTGGGCAGTGACATCAGGGGAAACTCCTGAAGTGGAATCCCCGAACACATGGGGATTCCCCTTCAGGAGTTGCCGCTGATGTCACTGTCCAGATCTGCCCGGAACAGATGCAAAACTTTATGCAAACCGGCCGGTCAAAATGGCCGATTTTACCGGCTCGGGCGGGACACGGTCGTGTGAATCTCGCCTTAGTAATGAGTCTAGTGTCGGTGTTCAGATTCTTGTGCCAGATTTAGGTAATTCTATGATATACATGGTATAATTTAGCGGTCCTGAGAAGTAGATCTGCCTTCCAAGAAAGTGGTTGTGGAACAGTAGCATAAAGAGCTGGTGTCTAGGTAGTGCTGTATCTATCTATCTATCTATCTATTTATTTTACCCATTTCAATACTGGGTATGATCTGGCAAAAATATAAACCTGTACTGGTTTAGAAATATTGACAAGGCTCCTGCGCAAGAGAAGTAACCTGTAGAAAGTTCTTAATGTATGCTTAGGACACTCCAGCTCAGTCCTTTAGCAATGTGCTTTGGGCTTCTGCAGCATTTTAGTCTGACACTTCCTGCCTCATATTGAAACTTGCACAAAAATCCCTTCCGCATTGAGGACTGCAGGAGATGGGTTTCCACCTAGACCAATTCTTGTGGCTTTTCCTCCTTTGTTCTATGATGGTAAACCATCTTCTGCATCACTTAAAGAGAACCTTTCACCTCCCCATACATGTGCAGCATGTAATGGGGAGGACTGCACAAACCCTGGGGTACTTTACGTTTTTTTTCTACCTCCCTCCGTTATTTAGATATCGGTGCCGTTATATTTGGCGCCCAATATTTAAATAACCCCCTGAACAGTCAAAGGGGCGTGTACTGGGGGGGCGTGTTACTATGGCTGTGACACTGTCCAATCAGATATGGACAGTGCCACAGCAAGAGCGAGGAGAGAGCGTGTGCGATTGCAGTCTTCACCCGAACTGGCAAGGGGGCGTGTCACTGCTACGGACAGTAAGAGCTGGGGAGCGCTCTTGGCTCTTGCGAGAGATCAGTCTTGTATTGTCTTGGGGTTATTTAAATATTGGGCGCCAAATATAACGGCACCGATATCTACATTTTTTTTTTCTACCTCCCTCTGTTATTTAAAGTGCCCCAGGGTTTGTGCAGCCCTCCCCATTACATGCTGCACATGTATGGGGAGGTGAAAGGTTCTCTTTAAGGGATCTCCTATGTTCTCACAGCTTGCGACGCTGAGTTTAACTGTACCCTTCTCTTTTCTTTTTCTTCCACTCTGTTTACTGCCATCTTTATTTCTTTTTTTTTTTTCCTTTTGACACCAACTTTTTAAATGTTTTTTGTTTTTTTTTTTGCTTTTTTTTCATGTTTTTATTCTAATCACAATTAATTTGTTGGTGCTGCTCAGCCGTCTGGCCGTGATCTTGCAGAAAAATGTTATTCAGGGATGTGCAAAGATCCAACTGAAAGTCCACGAATGAATCCACGTACGGCTGTCCCCCGGCAGGAACTGAGATCTCGGTTCTTTTTATCTTAGAGAAACCATGCAATGCTTTATAACTAGTCAGAACGTACTGGGAAGAAAAGAGCTCGGACATCTTCCTTGAATGAGCTACTCAATATTCAGAAACATTCCTCATTTACACATAGACTTTCTTCCCTGTACCTAATTTTAGGTGACTTAACCCTCCATGGGCCACTCTTCAAACATTAACTTACCTGCCACTAACCCATTTTCTTACTAATAGTTATTGCTGAAATCTCACTGCCATTTGTATACGTTAGACAGTGGCCCTGATACCTTTTATTAGAGAAGTCCCATTGTATATTATTAGACTGACCTGCCAAGTACTTTGCACATGCCTAAGAGGGTCTTCTATTTTCCTGTTCCATTTGCATTCTGTATCTTTTTTTTTTTTTTTCCGTTTCACCTGTCTCTTTCTCTTCTGCCGTCCCTCTGTGGGAAAACTCAGGGTGAGCCTCCAGGGCAGGGCGAAGACTTTATAAAACCATCTGGGACAGACCATCGGGGAAACCTCCCGAAAGTCTCCATCCCAATGCCAGAAGAGAAGTCTATGGAAAAGTGCCGCCTGCACCCACTTTTACTACCAAATCCTCGCATTCCTTTCCTCATGTCTTTTCTAATATTCTTAGCAGTGACACTCTGGTGGCTAGTGTTCGTATAAGCGCTCCTATTGTTATGGGGGTGCCATCTCATTCTATATATGCATGGCAATAGACACTCCTTTACTTACATGGGATGAGATCGCTCCCAACATTCCTCTTGTGTATGGGCAGATCAGAGAATTCTACATTTCTGCATTGTTTTGCATTTATATTTTTCTTTCTTTCTTCCTTTCTTGTGATGTTTGAAATGTTTCTGTGCGTCCAGTTTTTTTTTTTCATTTCTAAACCAGGATTTTTCTGGAATAGATGGGTATTTTATCTATCGATAACTAAATGATACTGCACCTCTGCATTACACTGCCTTCGTACTTGTTCCATTTCTAAGAGGCCAAGAAGCTCCTCTGATAATATTGGTCTCCCTCATGCGTAATGGACTCTGTACTCTTCCCCACCTTTGAACTTGGCTCTTTCCTTGCTCAGTTGCCTTTATTTCCCCCCTTTGTAGACTACACTTTTGAATGAAATCCATTTTTTTTTTCTTCAGTATATTATATGATCTGAAAATAGATCAAAATCCTGCCTATTTTCCTACAGTTTCAGGCCTAAAACACAGAGCCAAAATATTCGCCAAATGGTTCTGCTCTGTATTAGATATCTCTTGTTATATTGTGTATTTCTGTTTTGGCTTATGTCTTTAGACATTGAAATTGAAGCTGCCTAGTATGATACACATTGGTAGTCATTCATCTAGTATTAAGCCAAGTACTTTTGTAATTTAAGCTGTTTTTAGTATCAGTTTGGAACAGAGTATTTAAGACTTAAAAAGTTTTACTATGTTTAATGTTTAGAAAGTGTTATTAATAAGTGAATACAATGGAAACAATTGCATATACCCTCACTGTGTATGACTGAAGTAACAGAAAGCCTGGCTTCAGAAGGACTATAATAAACAGTAGTGCCTTTTCACAGATTTGTGGTGTGATTCAGTTTTGCTGTTTTTGAGTGGCCATTCATAAGGTGTTTAAATACAGAAATATAACCTAAAAGTCTACAGATGAAGCATTTTGTGCGAGATTGCACATCTGGTCTCTAGCAGTAGGAAGAATATTTTTGGAAACTTTTCAGTAAATATTGAATTATTTCCGTTTTATTGAATTATTATGATCCGCAAACTTGGATTGCCACAAACAAATTATTTTGGCCCAAAATGTAGTTCTGATTATCTGAAAGAAACCCCACATGGCATATTAATGGGTGCAATTTAGGTAAGAAGCCATGACGTATTTATTTACCTGCTGCTTGAGCTGTGTACATATCTTACCTGATCATAAAGGTAATGGTAAAATAGTGCTTTGCTGGTGATGCCTTGCCGGGGGTTTCTTAAAGGTAGAGTATTCCTCAGGTAGTTTGTCGTTTGTTTACTGGCCTAGCCAAAAACCGTTTCTTATTGGTCCTGCCAAATTTCTATAGACGATTAAAAATGAGCATCGGATCCCTTCCTTTTCTGTCCTTTGATGGTGGTTTACAGAATTTCTTCTTGTGGCTCAGCATTTTTTGGACGGTATCGTATGTGTACGTTTTTGTTTTTTGGTGTGTACGTTTCATATTTTTAGTAATCCTAGCCTTTTGTGTAATTTTTTTTTTTTTTTTTCAAATGCCCTTTGTAAATCGACATAATTCTTACACACTGTTTTTTGTTTCTTTTTACTTTTATTATAATACTTGAACTGATTTTTTTTAATTTTTCATCAGTTACAGGTGTAGGTAAGCTTGTGTTTAGATCACTACCTTTCATAAAAGACACTGCGGCAGAAGTAAACTGGATTATGTCATTGTATTTATGCTAATGGAAATAAATACTGTTTGATATTCTAGGTGTTTGTGCGGTCATTTATTGATTAGTCAATATGTAAAAATTAATGAAATAGGAAAAATATGAATTGTAATGATTGGAAATCTGTAGGAGGCTAATCTGGTAATATGTATCTAGTCTTGCGATATTACAGTATTTAACCTTTGTTCACATCTGCGTCGGGCTTCAGTTCATGGGTTCCGTCAGACCTTTCCGTCAGGGGAAACCATAGCTTTCAGCTTGCATTACCATACTGTTTGTCTCCGTTCCATAAGGTTTCTGTTTTTTTTTTTTTGTGGAATCAATAGTGTAGTTGACTGCGCTGTTGATTCCGCCAAGAAAACGGAAACCTTACAGAACAAAGACAAACGGAAGCCATTAGCAATGGAAGCGTTACCATTGAAGTCAATGGTAATGCAAACGGAAAAATATGGTTTCCGTTCATGGGTTCCCCTGACTGATAGGTTTGACGGAACCCATGAACGTAAACCCGACGCAGATGTGAACGAAGCCTTACACCGTTAAAACCTTTTCAAGTTTATCTAAAGTGTATCGATTGTTCAGCATCCAATAATCTAGAAAGTCTGATATTTTGGCATTTGTTTCTAGCCCAGAACGTCAATATGTTGTACAATTTTACAAGGCCAGAAGTAGAAGACTGAGCAGAGACGACGGACTAGGAAATGCTTCTCATTAAAAAAAAAACCTGGTCTTTCTTTCTGATGATTCTATACTATTACAAGTGATTTGTTATATACTTTTCTACGACCAAGAAATAATTCAGAATATCTGATTAATCTTCCAAATCCCATTAATGGCAGATTAAATTAAGTTTACTGTAAAATGAAAAATTATGTATATTTGGTTTTAGACACCTTTTTGTGTCTACCTCGACCGTTTTGAAAAAAGACTGGAAAAAGTGGTGTGAATAAAAAGGTTTCTTAAGCTGTGCCAAATTTTCCACATATTGATGTAAAGTATGCCAGTATAAAGTGGCATAAGAGGAAACTGTGCCAAACCTATTATTCCGCTCGCACCATTTTGATAAATATGTTGCAGTTTGCACCATTTTCACGGTCGTAAAAATGGGCGTTTTAGAACCATATTGATAAATCCTCCCCTTTTGTATTTCAATTCTTCACTATCGTCCATATCTGCTTGTTATTGAATCAAATCATTCTTGTTTACATTTAGAGGCTGAAAATGCAACGCTGAACCCTTTACAATTCTACTAAACCAAATTTTGTTCGCCTATGGTGACCAAGCAAATCTGTCTTCTTACTATGATTCCCTGTTTACAGGCAGTATAGAATGGGAACAGGTCCACTATACTATTACCCTAAACGGCTAATAGTAGCAAAAAAAAAATATTGTGCCGTTTGGCTAAAAGCAGTCTACAAAGATTGATGGCTAGTGTGTAGACATGCAGATACATGGTGGATGTCAGTCACTGGTGAGGTAGATGAGTGGAATGCTCCCCTCCCAAATAAGCAAGATACCTCTAAATTCTTTGTTAGCTGCAATTTGCCAAATGGCACAATTCTTTTGTGCCACTTTCACTAATCGTACAGAAGACCTGTTCCCATAAACAAGGCAGCATAGTATGGATTCAGATCCACTTTAAGTTTGGATCAGTAGAATTACAGGGATCTAGCAGTGTGCATCATACGGATGCTGGAATACATGTGTAAAACCTGACTGATCCTGTTGCTTGCGCTGGTGCAGGGCTTGTCAGAGCTGTCTCTAGTAGCGAGCCCTACAGCTGTGTCAGTTGGACATGGTCAGGACAGCTTTCAATCTCTGAATCTAAACATGATCCACTGACTGCAAGCAGAGATCTTTAAAACTGAGGAATAGAAACAAAGTAAACTGCAGAATTGCATAACTTTTAATTATACATTGCTTATCGATGTTTCTCGGTCTTGCGTATATAAATCTAAGGCCCTGTTCACACTGAGTTTTTTGGGGGTTTTTTTTGCAGGCAAAAAAATTCTGCCTCCGAATTCCTTTAGGAATTTGGAGGCAGATTTTGAACTGCCTGCCCGTTTTGTTTTTTTCGCGTTTTTCGCCTATTGAAGAAAATGCAAGGACCGCGGGCAAAAAACGCTCAGAAACTAGCGCCGCAGGTTTTTTTCTGCCTCCCATTCATTCAATGCGAGGTCAGAGGTAGCAAGATAGGACATGCCGCTTTTTTTTCCCCGCAAGCGGCCAAAAGCCGTTTGGGGAAAAAAAACTCCTTTGCCTCCCATTGAAATCTTGGGAGGGGTGGGGGCGATAGCAGCTGTTTTTTGGCGCTCATTCCAACACAGTTTCCGCGTCCTAATCGCCGCCAAAAAACTCTGTGTGAACTGACCCTTAACCAGGGGAACACAGATTTCTTTACGGGCAATACGTTTTCATGGGCGTTTAAAATGCAGATTCTTGAATACAGATGAGTTGACTATAAACCTATTAATCTTTTCTCTAAGGAGTCTATGAAGGTTAAAAGGGGCTTCCTGTATCAAAACGATTTTCTAGAAAGTGTCCTTCCCTACAGCCATCCATCAATACTCCTAATGGCTTCTATAAACGACAAGGCCAATTGTTATTTGTTCTCTGAGACTTCTTTGATACCGCCCATTGATTGTTCCTGACTACAATATTTTACACCAATGTTTGATAATTCTTTTAAATGAGACCTACCTGAATAAGATAAGAAGCGGTGTACAAAATAAAGGCATTTCAACGTATATTATAATTGTAAAAACTTGAATTAACAGCCCTGAAGCCTGTACCAAGAGGTTCTGATTTACTGATCTGATTTCTGGCAGTTGTAGTGTTGTCATGGATACAAATCCACAAATACATCAATGTCCCCACACATAACTGCTACCTTCTAAGCCAGGTAGGAAATGTTGTATATGGTAATATGAGTGACGTGGGTATCAATACTCCTGACCGTAATCAGAAGGCCGTCAGAATCTCTTGGCAACAAATCCGTAAGCAATAGGCCTGTTTCTCCACATAGAGGCCCTAAGAAACAATACTTCACTTACAGAATCTAGAATGTACTTTTTTAGCTCCTTTTTACAATCCGAAGACCTGTAATACCTCACTACTCTACAGGAATATTACAAGAATGTACCAAGGTTATCTAAAGTTGACCTGTTGCAGTGCAATTGACGGTACGTCTTTTCATTTGATTATTCTCTATTCCCCCTTTTCCCTATAGCCACCATTGGTGAAAACACAGACCGTAACCATCTCCAATGCTTCAACTAGTGAGAAGGGACAAATCCCCACCAAGGAAGTCCCCTTGGTACACACAGAGACTAAGACGATCACATATGAGGCAGCAAAAGTAAGTATTCTGCTTGGGCAGTCATCCTCGGTTTTCTTACAATTCAAAGGAATTTACCGTGACACGGATAACGTTTTTAATGCTTGTTTTCATTAAAAGAGCAAACTTCCTCATACCTCAACTAAACAACGTGCAACAACTAAAGGTTATCTTCAATATATCAATATCCTGCATAAAAGAATGGGGGAAAAGTATTAATACCGTATAAAAGTAGACCAGGCAGGCATAAGATTCTCCAAATTTATCACCGTGGTACATGCTGTATGAAATTTGGCGCATGTTGCTAGACCCGATGGACACTTTTCTCTTGCTTATGCAACCTTATGGCTGGCGTACTTTTCTTTTCCATGCCAAAAGCTCTAAATAAATTTGGCGCAGTTTGTGCCAGAATTCAAGCGCATAGTAATTCACCCTACACTTGCAGAAGGCAGTGTAGGAATGTAAGAAGTGTGATGGAAGCTCCTATTAACTGACAGTGCTATGAAATGGAAGGAACAGGTTCCTCTCTAAAAGTACTTTTCCCCTAAAAATGCTATAAATTCAAACCTTTTATGTCTGTAGAATGATGATCTTAACAATGATCAAGAACCGGGCATCCTGCTTACTGCACACACCATTACCTCTGAAACAACCAGCAGCACCACAACAACCCAAATCACCAAGGTAAGGTAATCATTTGTTGGGTAAAGGAGAGCTACCAGAACTGAATTGTAAAAATGTTATTAGTTTATTATGTGTTTCATTAAAATTAGGCCAGGATCACACACCGTTTTGATGCCGTTTTTGAGCCAAAGCCAGAAATGGATCCAATAGGAAGGAAAGATATAAATAAAAAACGGATACATCTTTTTCTTTTGTATTTACTCCTTTCTTTGGCTCAAAAACTGCATAAAAACTGTGTGTGTGATCCTGGCTTTAAATAGGATCCGTCACTACTTTTTAATGCTTCATCTCCTAACTAATCTAATATGCGCTGTCATGCGAATAATTCTAGTGAAAATTGTATCCCAAAATGTTTATTATTTTAAAAGTTGTGAGCTTTTTACTAAATATGCAAATGAGGCTATACTAGCCAAATGGGCGGTAACGCTGCTCTCTTTGTGGGCGGTCTTTGTGTTGTCTGTATGATGCTGTCCAATCAGCATCATAAAGCTTCTCCCCTTCCCTGCACAGCATGATCTCCGCTTCAATCGTGAGATCATGCTGAGTTTACACTTCTTTAACACAATGCCTCAACGCTCATACAGGAAGACTTCTCTTCTTACTGTCATTATGACAGCGCCTATCCGATTAGTTGGGAGATTGGGCATAAATAAAGTAGCGACAGATCCTCTTTTAAAGAGGTTTCTCGCTATACATATAATTTTTTCAAGTGTATTATAAACCTGAACATAAGCAATTTACTAATATATCTTTATTAGAAGCTCTGCACCGTTGTGATGCTTTCTGAAACCACGCCCGCAACAAAAATTCGTACATTTCCCCTCTCACGGTTTATAACACATTTGAAAAAATGATGTTATACGGCCTACACCTAAGTAAGACCTGCAGTAAATAAAGTAGTTATCAACATGCGAGTAAACGGCAACCTCGGGTTCCATTTTGTTAAGCATGAATTTGATCTTCAGCGTGAATGGGCACCAATATGTAAATGAGGCCAGTGACCTCACTTCCGCCATCCAGCCTCAGGTGAAAATATCCTGCATTCATCATTGTCAATCGCAGAAGTAGAGTGGATTACAGGTTAATACCTACCGTCACGTGGACTGCAGAGTTGACAATTTCACTTTCATTTTGTTTTTTTTTACTGAGAACTGAACCAAGAATGTTGCTAAAGTGAGAATAAAATCCTAAATTTCTTTTTTTATTTACTAATAACAAACGGTTTGCTTTTTTATTTTTTAAAGAAAGAATAACATCTCTCTCAAAATACTAGAGAAAAGTGTCTATATTGCACTTAAGTCTGGTGTGTGGTTGTGGCAATGTCTACTACCTCTGCTACTTTTCTAGCCTATTGCTGGCTGCTTGTTGCAGTCTGTTTCTCTCTATTTTTCATTTATGTGGTTAGGTCTGCATATAGACATCTACTGCTTACAATGCCCAGATAACAGCGCATACGATGCCCAGATAAATATTCCTTACAATGCCCCTTTTAGTATTGTACAGTTGCATTGTATTGACTACGTCCAATCATATTGGGAATAATGTGACCATTTGACTTACTGTTGGTTGTTTGTACCCCACCTCAAGACCTGAAATTTCTTCAAGTTATCTGTCTTTAACCCCTTAAGGACGCAGCCTAGTTTGGGCCTTAAGGCTCAGAGCCCATTTTTTAAATCTGACATATTTCACTTTATGTGGTAATAACGTCGGAATGCTTAAACCTATCCAAGCGATTCCGAGATTGTTTTCTCGTGACACTTTGGGCTTCATGTTCGTGGTAAAATTTGGTCGATATATTCAGTCTTTATTTGAGAAAAATTGCAAAATTTAGAGAAAATTTAGAAAAAATAGCATTTTTCAGAATTTAAATGCATCTGCTTGAAAAACAGACGGTTATACCACCCACAATGGTCACTAGTTCACATTTCCCATATGTCTACTTTAGATTGGCATCGTTTTTTGAACATTATTTTATTTTTCTTGGACGTTACAAGGCTTAGAACATAAACAGCAATTTCTCATATTTTTAAGAAAATTTCAAAAGCCTTTTTTTTAAGGTACCTGTTCAGTTCTGAAGTGGCTTTGAGGGGCCTATGTATTAGAAACCCCCATAAAGCACCCCATTTTAAAAACTAGACCCCTCAAAGTATTCAAAACAGCATTTAGAAAGTTTTTTAACCCTTCAGGCATTTCACAGGAATTAAAGCAAAGTGGAGGTGAAATTTGCAAATTTCGTTTTTATTTCTGAATTTCAATTTTATTCTATTTTTTTTCTGTAACAAAGAAGGTTTTACCAGAGAAACACTACTAAATATGTATTGTCCAGATTCTTCAGTTTTTAGAAATGTCCCACATGTGGCTCTAGTGCGCTCGTGGACTAAAACACAAGCCCCAGAAGCAAAGAAGCACCTAGTGCATTTTGGTGGTGCTTTTTTATTAGCATATATTTTAGGCAGCATGCCAGGTTTGGAGAGGTGTTGAGGTGCCAAAACAGTAGGAATCCCCCAAAACTGACCCCATTTTGGAAACTGCACCCCTCAAGGAATTAATTTATGGTTATTGTTACCATTTTGACCCCGTAGTTTTTTCACAGCGCGTATTTGAATTGGGCTGTGAAATTAAAAGAATGACAATTTTTCCAATAAGATGTCATTTTTGATCAGAATTTCTTATTTTCACAGGGAACAAAATGCCCCATTTTGTTGCCCAATTTGTCCTGAGTGCGGCAATACCCCATTTGTGGTGATAAACTGCTGTTTGGGCCCATGGGAGGCCTCAGAAGGAAAGGAGCGCTATGTGTTTGTTGGAGTCCAGATTTTGCTGGATTGGTTTTCGGGTGCCATGTCGCATTTGCAGAGCCTCAGAGGTATCAAAGCAATGGAAACCCACCAAAAGTGACCCAATTTTGAAAACAAAACCCCTCAAGGAATTTATTTATGGGTGTTGTGACCATTTAGACCCCACAGTTTTTTCACAGAACTTATTTGAATTGGGCTGTGAATGTAAAAAAAAAAACTTTTTTCCAATAAGATGTAGTTTTGGCTCAAAATGTCTTATTTTCACAACGAATAAAATACCCCATTTTGTTGCCAAATTTGTCCTGAGTGCGGCAATACCCTATTTGTGGCCATAAACTGCCGTTTGGGCCCATGGGAGGTATTAGAAGGAAAGGAGCGCTATGTGTTCTTTGGAGCCCAGATTTTGCTGGATTGGTTTTCGGGTGCCATGTCGCATTTGCAGAGCCCCAAAGGTATCAAAGCAATGGAAACCCACCAGAAGTGACCCCATTTTGGAAACTACAGCCCTCAAGGAATTCATTTATGGGTGTTGTGACCATTTAGACTCCACAGTTTTTTCACAGAATTTATTTGAATTGGGCTGTGAATTCAAAAAAATGTAATTTTTTCCAATAAGATGTAGTTTTGGCTCAAAATTTCTTATTTTCACAAGGAATAAAATACCGCATTTTGTTGCCCAATTTGTCCTGAGTGTGGCAATACCCTATTTGTGGTGATAAACTGCCGTTTGGGCCCATGGGAGGGCTCAGAAGGAAAGGACCACCATGTGGCCTACTGGGAATTTTCTGGTGCTAAGTCGTGTGTGCAGAAGCCCCTGAGGTATCAGTACAGTTGAAACCCCCGAGAAGTGACCCCGTTTTAAAAACGACACCCCTTAAGGAATTCATCTAGAGGTGTAGTGAGCATTTTGACCCCACAGGTATTGTGTAAAAGATAATGTGCAGCAGTTGGTGCAGAGTGAAATTTGCAATTTTCTATACATATATGCCAATTCAGTGTCCGATATATTGTGCCCAGCATGCGCCACCGGAGATATACACCTCATAAACTGTAATGTTGGCTCTCCCGGGTACGGCAATACCCTACATGTGGCTGTTATCAGCTGCCTGGGCACGCAGCAGGGCTCAGAGGGGAAAGATGAGGAGGGGTAAGCTGTGCGAAGTGGATCAGAGCGAGTAAAACTGGGGTAAATTAAAAATAAAGGGATGGATGATAAATTTGAAAACACTCTTTCATACAGAGCTCTGGTTTTTCGGGACACGCGTCACATTGATATATTGTGTCCTTCCTTATCCCCCTCTTATAGCAGACTCTGCACCTCTTTTGACTTTTTCCCTTCTTGCCAGTTTGGGGAACTTCCCCTAAAAAGTGTTGCCCTGGTACGATGCCTGTGGCCCCGCTTCCAGAAGTACTGTAAGGCTTCAGGACTTGATCTGACAAGTCCACCCCTCCCATGTACCTATTGTAGTCCAGGATGCAGTCTAGTTTGGGGGTCCCTGTACTGGTACCTTGTACAGGTACATGGGTACTGGTGTGGCATCTCCCTGGTCTTGTACTTGACCCACAATATGTTGCTGCTAGATTGTGCCCTGCTCTCACCCCTTCTGAGTGTTTGCCCAAGCAGAGTCGTAGGGAGGCCTCTCAGGTTTCTTCTAGCAGTGCCGCATGCCGCAGGACTTCTGGAAGCGAGGCAGTTGAAGAGTGGGACGCTGGTATAAAAATTATCCAGGTAGAGGTGGTAACCCTGGTCCAGCAGTGGGTGCACCAAATCCCACACAATTTTTGTATTAACTCCCAGTAAGGGGGGGCATTCTGGGGGCTGAGAACTGGTGTCCTTCCCTTCATATATCCTAAATTTGTAGGTATACCCTGATGCACTCTCGCAGCTTATACATCTTCACGCCATACCTTGCCCTCTTACCCGGCAGGTACTCGCAGAATTGAAGCCTCCCTTTCAAATGTACCAGGGATTCATCTATAGAAATACACTTCTCGGGGGTGTATGCTTGGGAAAACCGGGCACTGAAATGGTCTAATAGGGGTCTCCGTTTATACAAACGGTCAAAACTGGGGTCATCTCGGGGTGGGCACGGCTCATTATCAGTATAATGTAAGAAGCGAAGTATTGCCTCATTTTTATTTTATTTTTTAGTTTCCAGCTCAGTTCTGAAGTTGCTTTGAGGGGCCCATATATTAGACACCCTTATCAAACACCCCATTTCAGAAACTAGACCCCTCAAAGTATTCACAACAGCATTTAAAAAGTTTATTAACCCTTTAGGCGTTTCACAGGAATTTAGAGCAAAGTAGAGGTGACATTTAATTTATTAGGCACCATGTCCGGTTTGAAGAGGTCTTGTGGTGCTAAAACAGTGGAAACCCCCCAAAAGTGACCCCTTTTTGGAAACTAGAGACCTTGAGGAATCCATTGCAGTTTTCTTGGGGTGCATGCGACTTTTTGATCAGTTTTTATTCTAATTTTAGGTGGCGTGGTGACTAAAAAAACAGCAATTTTACTATTGTTTTTTATTCAATTTTTTTTACAGCGTTCACCGTGCGCTATAAATGACATATTCACTTTATTCTGCGGGGCGATACGATTACAGCGATACCAGATGTTTTTAGTTTTTTTATGTCTTATGGCGTTTGCACAATAAAATACATTTTGTAAAATATAATTAATTTTTTGTGTTACCTTATTCTAAGAGCCATAACTGTTTTATTTTTCCATCAGGAAAGTCGTGCGAGGACTTATTTTTTGCGTAACGAACTGTAGTTTTGATCAGTACCATTTTTAGGCACATGCGACTTTTTGATCTCTTTTTATTCCATTTTTTGGGAGGTGAAGTGACCAAACAATTGTGATTGTGGTACGGTTTATTATTATTTTCTCTTACGGCGTTCACCGCGCGGGATAAATAACGACATCGTTTTGTAGTTCAGGCCGTTACGGACGCGGCGATACCAATTATGTATAGTTTATTTGTTTATATATTTTTATTAATAATAAAGAACTGATAAGGGAAAAAGGGGGACTTTTACTTTTATTACTTTTAAATCTTTTATTTTCTTATTTTTACACAACTTTTTTTTACTTTTTTACACTTTTTTTACTTTGTCCCACTAGGGGACATGAGGGCAGGAGGCTCTGATCGCTATTCTAATACACTGCACTACATGCCTAGTGCAGTGTATTAGAGCTGTCAGCTGTTCGCTGACAGCAAGCATAGTGGGTCCTGATTTTGTCGGGACCCACTAGGCTTCCGTCGATGGCGTAGCCAGAGTCCATTGTTAGGATTCTGGTTGCCATAGTAGCCATCACGGCCCGCTATCGTGTAGCAGGCCGGCGATGGCAGCTTAACCCCTAAGAAGCCGCGATCGCTATTGAACGCGGCTTCTAAGGGGTTAATCGGCGGGGACCACCGCGATCGGTCCCTGCACACTAAGCTGTGATAGCCTGCTGTCGGAAACAGCAGGTATCACAGCTCAGACACGCGCCGGGATTAAATGGCGCCGTGTTTACTCAGGTCAGTAATAGTACTGACCTGAGCGCGAACGTTCTACTTAGCAGGACGTACTATTACTGACCTGAGCGCGAAGGGGTTAAGGGAGTCGTAAATACAAAAGTTGCAAGTTTCACTTTCACATAAGGTTTATGTTTGTGAGCAAAGTGACATGGTTAGCTGCAAAGGTCTCTCTGCAACCCCCAACTGGTACCCAGCATTCATCATACCATGCCGCTTCAAAGGTTTCATTACAGTCTATACCAAGCATACACTATATGTAAAGTCTCTTCCCCTAAGCCTAATGTCCGTCTCCAGCATGGCAATTGGTTTTTCCTCCACCCTTAGACAGTATTAGTAAATCTACCCCAATATTCTAAGTTTTAGACAAGACACTCAGAAAATGCACCAATTTTACATTAGGCCCCGCCCGGAGGCGAAGCCTAATCGGCTTGCTGTCCGTGAATGACTGACCGATCTAATACATTGCATTACGTAGGTAGTGCAATGTATTAGAAAAAAAATCTGACAGTTGGACCTTCAAGTCCCTTGGTGGGACTAAAGTCAAGTGTAAAAAGAAAAAGTTGGAAAAAATATAATAAAAGTTTTAAGTAATAAAATAAAACACAATCGGCCTTTTTAAAAAGTGATCAAAAAGTCGCATGTATCCAAAAATGGTGCCTATAAAAACTATCGCTCGTCTCACAAAAAACAAGCCCTCATACAGCTCCGTCGACAAAATAATTAAGTTATGGTTCTCACAACATGTCGACAGAAAAAATACATTCTTATTACAAAAGTAATTTTATTGTGCAAAAAGTTGTAAATCATAAAGTGTTATAAATTAGGCATCACCGGAATTGTACTGACCCACAGAATAAAGTTAACATGTAGTTTATAACGCGTGGTGAACGTTGTATAAAAAAAACTATGCCAGAATTGCTGTTTTTTGGTCCCTTGCCTCTCAAAAAATAGAATAAAAAGTGATTAAAAATTTGCATGTACCCCAAAATGGTACCAATAATAACTACAGCTCGTCCCGCAAAAAAACAGCCCAACCACTAAGTCTATGAAAAAATAAAATTTGTTAAGGCTTCCATAAGTCAGGAAATAAAAAATATGCGGTTATGCAGATCAGAGGGGAACATTTCGTCTGTTTTCAAGAGGCGATTTATCGGGCCCCTAAAATTAGGAAACCAGGAAGGGGAGGGCCCAAACATATCTGCTAGAAGCGAGGGCGCCCGTATTATACCAGGGCAACACTTCCTAGCAAAATTCCCTAAACTGCAAAGGTGCGGAGTGTGGACCAAAAGGGGGATAAGTGAAGACACTATTTATCAGTGCGACACCGGCCTGTGCAGAAAGGATTGCTTCACAGCGTAACACACATCTATGAATTATTTTATTGTTTACCCCATTATTATATCACCTGACTATGCCCCTTATGTACTCTGCCCAGCTTACATATGCCCCCACATTATAAACGGGAACACCAGCAATACTCAAACAAAACTAGTACCAAGCAAAATCTACACTTCAAAAGCCAAATGGCACTCCCACCCATCTGAGCTCTACAGTGTGCCCAAACAGCAGTTTACTTCCACATATATGGCAGCGCCATACCCGGGAGAACCCTTTTAACAATTTTTGGGGTGTGTGTCTACAGTGGCATAAGCTGGGCACAACCTACTTGTCACTGAATTGGCATATCTGGGGAAAAATGAGAATTTTTTACTTTGCACCATCTGCAGCGCATTCATTTATGGAAAAGACCTGTGGGGTGAAAATGCTCACTACACCCCTTAATAAATGCCTTGAGGGGTGTAGTTTCTAAAATGGGGTCACTTCTGGGGGTTTTCTTTTATTATTTCCCATCTGAGCCTCTGAAATTGTGAACCAATTCTATGTAAATCGCCAAATTAGTCCTCAATTTCACATGATACACTCTCACTCCTGAGCCCTGTCAAATGTCCAGGCAAAAGATTAGGGCCCCATGAAGGGTGATTCTAAAACAGGGAAACACAGCATAATAATTAGAGAGCTGTCTTGTTATAGTGGCACAAGCTGGGCACCACATATTGGCATATGTATGGAAAAATCCCATTTTCACTCTGCAATATCGAGTGCACACGAATTTATGCAAAACACCTGCAGGGTTAACATGCTCACTACACCCCTAGGCGAATACCTTGAGGGGTGTAGTTTCTAAATGGGGTCACTTGTGGGGGGTTTCCACTGTTTCGGTCCCACAGGGGTTTTGCAAATTCTACATAGTGACCAGAAACCAATCCAGCAAAATCTGTACTCCGAAAGCCATATGGCGCTCCTTCCCTTCTGAGACCTGCCGTGTGCCAAAAAATGAGTTTATAACCACATATGGTGTATTGCCGTACTCGGGAGAAATTGCTTAACAAATGTTGTGGTTCTTTTTCTGCTTTCTTTTTTGAGAAAATTAAAAATTTTGCGCTAAAGCCACGTCTTATTTGAAATTTTTTTTATTTTCACTGCCCAATTCAAATAAAATCTATGAAACACCTGTGGGGTCAAAATGCTCACTACACCCCTAGATTAATTCCTCAAGGGGTGTAGTATCCCAAATGGAGTCACTTTTGGGTAGTTTCCACTGTACTGGTACCTTAGGGGCTTTTCAAAAGCGACATGGTGTCAAGAAACCAATCCAGCAAAATCTGTGCTCCAAATGCCGCTCCTTCTCTTCTGATCCTTGCCATGTGCCAAAACAGCAGTTTATGACCACATATGGGGTATTGCCGTACTCCAGAGAAGTTGCTTTACAAATGTTGGGGTTCTCTTTTTCCTTTATTTGTTGAGAAAATGAAATTTTTTTTAGCTAAATCTACGTCTTATTGAAGAAAAGGGATTATTTTTATTTTCACTGCCCAATTCTAATAAATTCGATGAAACACCTGTGTAGTCAAAATGATCACTACACCCATAGATGAATTCCTCAAGGGGTGTAGTTTCCTAAATGGAGTCACTTTTTGGGGCGTTTTCAGTTTTGGTCCCTCAGGTGCTTTGCAAATGTGACATGGCCTCCGCAAACCATTCCTGCTAAATTTGAGCTCCAAAAGCCAAATGGCGCTCCATCCCTTCTAAGCCCTGCCGTGTGTCCAAACAGCCATTTATTACCACATGTGGGGTATTTTTTTTACTCTGGAGAAATTGCTTTACAATGTTTGTGGTGCTCTTTTCTCCTTTAGTCCTTGTGTAAATTAGAAAAAATTATCTAAACCTACATTTTCTTTGAAAGAATGTAGATTTCCATTTGCACGGCCTATTTCCAATAATTTCTGCAATAAACTTGTAGGGTCAAAATGCTCACTATACCCCTAGATAATTTCCTTAAGGGGTGTAGTTTCCCAAAATGGGTCACTTTTAGGGGATTTCCATGGTTTTGGCACCGCAAGAGCCTAAAATATATTCTAATAAAAAGGAGGCCCAAAATCCACTAGGTGCTCCTTTGCTTCTGAGGACGGTGCTTCAGTCCATTACCGCACTAGGGTCACATGTGGGATATTTCCTAAAACTGCAGAACCTGGCCAATAAATATTGAGTTGCGTTTCTCTGCTAAAACTTTGTGTTACCAAAAAATGGATTAAAAATTAATTTATGCAACAACAAAAAATGACATTTGTAAATTCCACCTCTACTTTGGTTTAATTCCTGTGAAATGTCTAAAGGGTTATGAAACTTTCTAAATGCTGTTTTGAATACTTTGAGGGGTGATGTTTTTAAAATGGGGTGACTTATTCGGGGTTTCTAATATATAAGGCCCTAAAATCTGCTTCACAACTGAACTGGCCCCTGTAAAAATAGCCTTTTGAAATTTTCTTGAAAATGTGAGAAATTGCTGCTAAAGTTCTAAGCCTTGTAACGTCCTAGAAAAATAAAATGATGTTCAAAAAAACGATGCCAATCTAAAGTAGACAAATGGGGGATGTTAATTAGCGACTATTTTGTGTGGTATAACTGCCTGTATTACAAGCAGATACATTTAAATTTAGAAAAATGCTAATCTTTGCAATTTTTCACTAAATTTTTGTGTTTTTCACATTTAAATACTGAATGTAATCAAGCAAATTTTGCCAGTAACATAAAGTCCAAAGTGTCACGAGAAAACAATCTCAGAATCGCTTGGATAGGTAAAAGCATTCCGATGTTATTGCCACATAAAGTGAAACATGTCAGATTTAAAAAATGAGGCTCTATCAGGAAGGTCAAAAGTGGCCAAAGAGGGAAGACCCGTTGCACACAACCGAGCGGCACCCGAGCATTTTTTACGGACCCATTCACATTAGTGGGTGAATCGGTTTCGTGAAAACTGAGCCGACTCTCCGATCTGTGGAAACCTAGATCATGTCCGATCTTTCCACAGATTACGGACGGGACTCGGGCGGCACGCAAGGTCGTGTGCAAGGCTTTGTATCTATACTCTCTCCTGGCTGCCCACAGAAGCATGTGCAGATATAAACGGTGATGTGTTTTTAATAGGTGCATTGATGGCAACACTACCTACAATACCTGAAGCATTGTCATATGTTCTCCCATAACTCTCCAGTACCTATTTATTTGCCAATTTATTAAATATTTTGACTTTACAGAGGTTGTTTTCTCTGTACGTGTTTGACATGTAGTTTTACATTTGCGTATGATAGGTCTCCTTTAAAATAAATATTAAATGACTTGTTCGTCCATGCTGCTTGCAATGTCTTACACCGTAGTAGTAGCCAGTTTACTTTTAGGTTAGATTTATTTTGTCTAAACCGACTTTATTTCCTCTCTTTCAGACCGTGAAAGGAGGCATCTCAGAAACTCGAATAGAAAAAAGGATAGTAATTACAGGTGATGGAGACTTGGACCATGACCAGGTAATTTAGCAAAATACCAGTGGGTGGTTTAGTCATAGAAGGGTGAGTTCACATGCAGCAGATTTGTTACATAAAAATTCCTTTCATTTATTATCCAAGTGAAGTTCTTTCTGCAGTTGTGAGCTTGGATTTCTGCAAGATCCATTCAGATGAATACAGGGGCTTAAATAGGAAACACTGGGCCCCCCGAACAATGAACATTTATCCGTTCTGTGTGCAATGTAAAAAAAATTGTTAGGCCACCAGTGTACTTTTATTAACCTTTGGTTGCAGGGTTACAAAAATTGTAACAAACAGTTAAACACGGATATTATGACATTTGTTATTACTTAACCAGTTCCCGACCGCTGGCTGTGTATATACGACCGACGGTCGGGGTCCTTAAAACCCGCGTCATAAACTATTTAGGCGTGGGTTTTACCTTGCTGCCCGAGCGATCTGGCGGCTGAATGTCAGGTCTCCGGCAGTCAGTCACTGGATTGTCTAATGAAAAAACATCACAAAAATCACGTCGCTAGCCCAACAACTAAAAAAGTTCTATCGGTTTAACTAACGCTTTCTAAAAATGGCTAAACTGTATCTAATCCTGAAGGCTCAAAAAAGCCCAGACCTGAACCCGGTTAATTATGTTGTTTTATAGTCATAATAGTTATTTAAAAAATGACCCGAAGCTTAAAGCACCGGGACACACCCCTGTAGATAGTGCCACATACCCCCCTTGTACATAGTGCCACACAATGCCCAGTTGTACATAGTGCCATGCACAGCCCCCCCCTTGTACATAGTGCCCCACACAGCGCCCCCCCCCCCTTGTACATAGTGCAACACAGCTACGGGAGGCCCCCCCATGTAGATGGCACCACTCCAAACAAATAAAAAAAACTTATACTCACCTAGCCCCGTTCCCGTGACGAACGGAGCTGGTTCACAGCCTCCTCAGCGGCCTGAGACGTGACCCTTGCGTAGGCTGGCATGATGATCACGTCATCACGCCGGCCTGCGCAGGGATCCTGTCCCTGCGCCTTATAGGTTGCAGGCCTAATGTTGCCTGTAGCCTAGTTAGCTAGCTCCCTGCTCTGCAACAGTGTTCAATGTATCTGCGTCCCGGTTGCCCGGTGCTAGTGACGCAACCTGTAATGAGGGGCCCATTTTGCCCAGCCCATAATGTTATGGGTCAGGCTGGGTAGCATGGGCCCTATAGCAGCCGCTATGTCTGCTACAGCAGTAGTTACGCAACTGGATGAGTTGTACAATCGCAGAAATTTATACAACAAATATGCCGCATGTTAATATATCTTAACGATTCAGAATATCAAATGGCATCTTTAAGAATATAAAAAGCACCCTATTGTCTTTTGGTTATTTCTAAGTGTTTTACATGTGCTTAGGTCCTGGTACAAGCTATTAAAGAGGCAAAGGAGCAACACCCAGACATGTCAGTGACCAAGGTGGTGGTTCATCAGGAGACCGAAATAGCAGAGTAATAAATACAAAAGGTAGGCATCAAATGTCATATCAAAGGTACAGATGAGTGAAAGGTTTTATCCAATTGACATGTTTCGCTGACCAGTACAATGGTAAACTATGTGCCTGCTTTCTAAAATTCTGCTATCCGAAATATTAATCTCTGGTCATGTCGAATCATAGCCTCTGGTAAAAGTGTGCGTGTGTGTGTGTGTGTGTGTGTGTGTGTGTGTGTGTGCCATTACATAACGCGAAGTACAACAATTATGCCATTCACTACTGTTAAATGGCTGTGCATTGTTTTAACTTTAGAGCCTGACAGATTTATTGCAGTAAATTAGAATTATTTACGATTGTCTCAACATGTGAATCCTCATAATCTTCAGAAATGCTAAAAATTGCATTTGCAGACAGTGATTTACAGATCTTACAATTGATAAATGGTCTGACAATCGAACCAATGATGCCTCGCCACCGTACCATGTAACTACAATTTTAATTTTAACGCAATATTGAGGAAAGCCAAGTGTAAATGTGGTTCGAATTTATTATATATTTTTTTTTCCAAGACCATTAGTGAATAGACATGCAATAAAGAAATAGACACATCATATGCATTATGAAGTATGTAAAGACACCCTGAGAGATATACAGCTTTCACATTGACTATTGCAGTGTGTGTGTATATACTAGTCCTACTCCATGAATTAGAATATCATCCAAAAGTTGATTTCAGTAATTCAATTAAAATAGTGAAACTCATATATTCTATAGATTCATTACACACAGAGTGATGTATTTCCAGCATTTTTTCCTTGTAATGCTGATGATTATATCTAACAGTTAATGAAAAGCCTAAATTTAGTGTCTCAAATAATTAGAATATTATATAAGCCCAATTTCAAAAATGATTTTTAATACCGAAATGTTGGCCTACTGAAAAGTCTGTACAGTATATGCCCTCAGTGCTTGGTCGGGGCTCCTTTTACATGAATTACTGCATCAATGCGGCGTGGCATGGAGGTGATCAGCCTGTGGCACTGCTGAGGTGTTATGGAAGCCCAGGTTGTATGATAGCGGCCTTCAGCTCGTCTGCATTGTTGGGTCTGGTGTCTCATCTTCCTCCTGACAATACCCCATAGATTCTCTATAGGGTTTAGGTCAGGTGAGTTTTCTGGCCAATCAAGCACAGTGATACTGTGGTTATTGCACCAGGTATTGGTACTCTTGGCAGTGTGGGCAGGTGCCAAGTCCTACTGGAAAATTAAATCAGCATCTCCATAAAGCTTGTCAGCAGAGGGAAGCATGAAGTGCTCGAAAATATCCTGGTAGACTCTGCGCTCACTCTGGACTTGATATAACACAGTGGACCAACACTGGTGCTCAGTGGTACAAAGTCCTGTTTTCAGATGACAGTAAATTTTGTATTTCATTTGGTAATCTCGGTCCCAGAGTCTGGAGGGAGAGTGGAGAGGCGTCAATCCAAGTTGCTTGCGGTCCAGTGTGAAGTTTCCACAGTCAGTGATGGTTTAGGGGCCATATCATCTGCTGGTGTTGGTCCACTGCGTTATATCAAGTCCAGAGTGAGTCCAGCCGTCTACCAGGAAATTTTCGAGTACTTCATGCTTCCCTCTGCTGACAAGCTTTATGGAGATGCTGATTTCATTTTCCAGCAGGACTTGGCACCTGCCCACACTGCCAAAAGTACCAATACCTGGTTTAATAACCAAAGTATCACTGTGCTTGATTGGCCAGCAAACTCACCTGACCTAAACCCTATAGAGAATCTATAGTGTATTATGAAGAAGAAGATGAGAGACACCAGACCCAACAATGCAGACGAGCTGAAGGCCGCTATCATACAACCTGGGCTTCCGTAACCCCTCAGCAGTGCCACAGGCTGATCGCCTCCATGCTACGCCACATTGATGCAGTAATTCATGCAAGAGGAGCCCCGACAAAGTATTGACTGCATATACTGTACATACTTTTCAGTAGGCCTACATTTCGGTATTAAAAATAATTTTTTAAATTACGCATGTCCTATTTTTTTATTTTACGGACTGTACATCTATACTTTATAATGGGAGCACTGCCCGTAAAACCGTCTGACTGCCCTCGGCCGGCCGTGTCCGTAATTACGGGCGCGGTCGTGTGCATGAAGTCTTAGCCATAATTCTCAACATTAAAAGAAAAAAAATGCTGGAAATAGATGACTGTGTGTAATGAATCTATAGAATACGAGTCTCACTTTTTGAATTGAATTACTGAAATAATTTAACTTTTTGATATTCTAATTAATTGAGAAGTGTGTGTGTGTGTGTGTGTATAGATAGATATAATTTTTAAAAATTAAAAAAAATATATATTTTATTCTTCTATATTCCATTATGGCATCACAACAGGTATAAGCACTCGTATCATTTCAGGCCTTTTCCAAATAAGAAAACTATCCAATGCTTGTCTTTTCAGGTCTTTATTGCAAGCCTTTAATTGGGACCATGGACAGAGAAGATATATATTTTATTTTTTTCCACCGTAAACCAGCAAGTTTCCAAAAGATGCCCCCGCCCCTGGACTGTCTCCTCAGAGACCTGGCAAAAATAACTTTCAGACACTAGTTATGACCATCGCTTTAACAGAACAACCAGTTTTTCTACACGCAATTTTTATAATGGATTGAAAAATACATGAATGAAAGGGGCCTTCACATAGCTGGAAAGTTCAAAAAATCTTATTGAAGATTTCAAATGAATTTAGTTCATCTGGAAGTTATTTGTATACTGTGAATAATAAATGTGACCATTACATTGGAAACACTGGAAATGTAGCTTTAGAAGACTGGTCATGGCGTTGGTGTCTGAGGACTTGGCAGCCATGTAATAAGTAGGACACACGGGTGCTATAGCTTGCAGTACACATATTGGATTTTAAAATACTTCTGTAGGTGTCAACGACTGGTAAAGTCATTGTGCTTTTCATCTTTGTCTTTTTTTAGTTCCGGGAAGTGATATACTATTAGGTTAACACTCCGTGTTGGTGGCAAATCATGTGATTCACCATAGTTCAAATTTAGTGTGTCACCTGTATTACTGCTTACTAATGATATAGATCATATCCCCGCATCTGTCACTTTCCATCTGTCACTATGTCTGTTATAGTCAGAGATTCCAGCTACAAGCATCAGGGGTGTAACCCATCTTCTGTTTGTTTGGATCTGAAACCATGGGATTCATGAATGTTTCACAACACCATCTTTATTTACATGGTAAGGAGGATACAGGGGTGAGGGTCATTTAAATGAAACAAATGTGTGCGAAAACGTTTTTGTTTTTAATTTTTGTATATTTACAATAATTGAATCTCATTCAGAGAAATGAAAAAAGAAAAAAAAACAACTACTCATGATGTATTATTTTCTACTTTTAAATAATGAAGGATATTTGTAAATGTGGTTTAATTCATTTTTATAAATAAGTTGTGATAGGTTGTATTTTAGCACATTTTATTGGCTTTTGAGGTGTGACAAGTAAAGTTCTCATCATGTTGTTGCAGGATTGCACATTGAAGTAAATATTTGTAGCTTCTGAAATGTGTGTGTTTTCTTCTTATTTGTAGTCCACCTTAGGCTGTGTTCACATCCGCGTTCGTTTCCTCTGAGGGGTTCCGTCTGAGGTTTCCATTGCGTTAACCCCTCAGTGGAAAGGCAAATTGAAACCTCCACTTCTGTTTCCCTCACCATTGAACTTAATCTTTGACAGACACCTAATAGTTTCGGTTCCGTTGTTTTGACGGAATCAATAGCGCAGTCGACTGCGCTATTGATTCCGTCCGAAACAACGGAAACCTGTCACAACTGTGACAGACGGAAACCATTAGCTAGGTTTCCGTCAAAGATTGAGTTCAATGGTGAGGGAAACGGAAGCTGAGGTTTCAATTTGCCTTTCCATTGAGGGGTTAACCCGACGGAACCCCTCAACGGAAGGGCAACGGTGATGTGCACAGGCCTTTAAACTTTGTCCTTTCCAGTGAAAAAAATCATGCTAAGGGCTCATTCAGACCAGCATGATTCTCGTCCGTGTGCTGTGCGTTGAAACAGCGCACGAACCTATTGATTTCAATGGGGCTATTCACACATGCATGAGTTTTTTCACGTAGCGAATGTCTGTTGCGTGAAACTCACAGCATGTCATATATTTTATATCCTATAAAAGCTGAACAGAAACTAAGTGGCTCAGCGCTCACACAAGCACTTCGCTTTAGCGATTGGTGGGCGTCTCCGTGCTCGGACCCTCACCAATCAAAACTTCTGACATGTCACTATAACATGTCAGAAGTTTGAACGTTTAGTTACCCTTTAAAAAAAAACACAAAAAAAAAACGAAGTTTGATAATGCCATATTTTTTCTAACCTACACTTGCACACGCTTAATAAAAGTTATACAATACATTGTGTAGCCTTTTAACCCATTACAGTGATATTTAAAATACAAATCGTCCCGCAAAAAACAAGCCTTCATGTGACTGTTGACAAGAAGTTATGGCTCTTGTAATATGAGAATAGAGTCCTAAATGATAAAAATAGGCCAGGCTCTGAGGGACTTAAAGAGCATTGCCTTTAACTTCCTAACAACGCATTATGTAACTGTATGGAACGGTCTCTAATGTGAGAGTATTCAGCAGTCTCATGGGCTGACCCCATTCCATACTCAGCGGGTGTCGGCTGTACGTTACCATTTAACCACTTTGATGCCACGGTCTATAGCATCCATGGAAAAAAAATAATGGGAATTTTTATTTTTATCTATAAAGTCATAAATTAAATTTAACATTTGTATTGCCGCATCCATAAAACTCTGAACTATTATAAAATAATGTTTTAATTTGTACCATTTTGGAATTCACAATGTGGGTTAAATAACCACACTGGTCTCTTATTTAGAATATTTTTTTTTCTTAATTCATGTATACTAGGTCCAGGTTTTTCCATGTCACTATAGTGAGAAAAAAAATGAATCCTGAAATCTTGCAGCATTCATACTGGCCAATGAGCCCTTACAATAGGGTAACACCTATTTTATACAGATCACTTTTCAGCTTGTGCTGGTTAGACTGGAGGTGAGGTCAGTAGTCATCTCTTTACCATTACATGCAAGATAACACATTTATTATAAAGCTGGAGCCAGATAACACAGGTTCACACCTTTTGATAAAAGGTAATGACAACAGCTCAGCTCTTCTCCTTCCATGCACAGTGACTTCTGCCACACTATGCCTTAGAAGTCAAAGTACAGGTTCATTGTCCTCCAGACCTGGCAGGGTGTTTTTGTTCACTTTTTTTTAAAAAACAACAAAAAAAACGTTCTCTCCTCTTGGGACGTTCATCCATGATGGTTGGTCTTGGCCATGATACCTGGTTAGCTCTTTATTGCCGTACACTATTTTTGGACGAACAGATAGTAGGCTGCAGCAAGAGGTGGCCCTGCCGTAAGTAGGGGCTTATTAGAGCAGATTACAAATGGGCGTAAGAAGGGTCCTACAGCCAATGGAATAGACTGAAAAACAATACCCTAGTGCCATTTCCAGCATGTCTGAAGCAGATAATGGAGAGTCCTGCACTGACCCCACGGACTCCTCCATGATGTCTAGCCTGGTATTCTGAGGAAGAAGGGTATATTTGATATCTACTTGCATGGTTGGATAAGATCTCTTATTTCTATTTTATGCACTCTTATAGAATTCCAAAGCGGTACCGGAAAAAGGCAAAAATTGTGTTTAAAGAATGTATTGCTTGTGGTAAAATGTTGGCCCAAGCCTATACTAAACTACTTTGTTAAATATGTCTGAATAAAATTATGGTATAGGTATGTTCCTCCTTGAAAAAGGTTCTATGAAGTCCCTTAAAGGAACAGTGTCACCCCAAAAATGTTTTTAATATGTTAAAGATGTTAGTGCTTTATTAAAAACGTTTGGATTAATTTGTGTGTTTGTGTGTTACTTTTTTTTTATTTTTACTCTTTTTCTTCCCTATGGGGGCTGCCATTTTTTTTTCCATTTCTGTATGTGTCGATTAACGACACATACAGACATGGAATACGGCAGCTCCAGTCCCATAGGGACTGCGAACGGGGCCCGTTCCATCCACTATCGTGTACGCCGCTCCCACACAGTTCAATTTGAAATGCGCGCCGTCCGGCGCCATTTTCCTGTGGACCGGAAGTCGCGGCCGGACAGTAAGATTACTACTTCCGGTCGCGGCTTCTGGACTTGTGCACATGGAGCAGCGGCAGCAGACGGAGCGGATGGACCGGAGGGAGCGGCGGCGACTGGAGCAGGTAAGTTATTTCTATGTATGTTCGTGTTTCAGTGTGTTTACTACTGTATGTTAACCTTCTACACTGTGTGTTAGCTCAAAAAATGGCGACACAGTCCGAGGGAGCTCTCCACACACATTCTTCAGGCACTATAAGCTTAAATTATTTTCTGACAATGATCTAAGCTTTGGGAGGTGTATTTCGCACTATAGCTCTCAGGGGTGCTATCATGGGTGAAGGAAAAAAGTGATTACTAATAAAATGTGGGTTGATTTGGTTATAATTCTGAATTGGATAACAAACACAATCTAACAAAACTAAGAACACACAAACCGCTGTATTGTTAGTCTTTTATTGAGCACATTGAGTAAAAATCAACAGTGCAGAGACAAAAATTAAGTGAACCTTTCTCTTAAAGGGAATGTGTTACTAGAAGAAAAAATTTTTTTTTTTTTTAGTTAAACAGTTAGTGCATAGGTGATTAAACATTGTTCTAATTTTTTTTATTTTTTTCACGAGTCAGGAAATATTATAAATTAGATTCTAATTTATAATATTTCCCAGTGCTGGTCACTAGATGGAGCAATTCCCAAAATTGCAGCATTGCATGTGGTAAAGCAACCACATTGCTTTATGCTGCAAAATTTGGGAAAACTCACTCGCTCTAGTGAGCTCTCAGAATCCCCCCCTCCTATATCCTGGCTAGTGCCGGGAGAAATGAGGGGATTGAACGGTCAAACCTCCTACACTGTGTCGCCATTTTTTGAGCTAACACACAGTGTAGTAGGTTAACATACACTAGTAAACACACAGTAAACACTTACATACACAGAAATCACTTACCTGCTCCAGTCGCCGCCGCTCCCTCCGGTCCGTCCCCTCCGTCTGCTACCGCCGCTCCAAGTGCACAAGTCCGTAAGCCGCGACCGGAAGTAGTAATCTTACTGTCCGGCCGCGACTTCCGGTCTACAGGAAAATGGCGCCGGACGGCGCACAGTTCAACTTGGACTGTGTGGGAGCGGCGCATGCGCCGTTCCCGCACAGTTCAACTTGGACTGTGTGGGAGCAGCGCATGCGCCGTTCCCACACAGACCGCGTACACCATAGTGGTTGGAACGGGCCCCGTTCGCATTCGCTATGGGACTGTAGCTGCAGTATTCCATGTCTGTATGTGTCGTTAATCGACACATACAGAAATGGGAAAAAAAATGGCAGCCCCCATAGGGAAGAAAAAGTGTAAAAATAAAAAAAAAGTAAAACACAAACACAAATAAATATAAAAGTTTTTAATAAAGCACTGAAATCAAACTGATGTAAAAAAATTTTTTTTCGTGACACTGTTCCTTTAATGACTTCTCCAAGAGCTAATTGGCAAACAGTGTTTCAATTAAGGAGATGAGACTTAAGTGTGGGTTTCACAGGGGCTTGGCCCATTAATAAAGGCACACAAAGCCTGGTTGCTGGCAAATCTGTTGTTCTCAAGACAGGTTGGTTAGTGTGAACCTGTCTTGAAGCAAACAACTTTAAGAAGACGTCCTATATAGACACGTGAAGCTGTAAAAATCTACAAATTGTCTGCAAAGGAAAAATTCAGGACTGATGCTACTCCCTCGGAGTGGGTGTCCTGTTAAGATTAATTCAAGAGCACAAGTAATCCTGAAAGTGGTGAGCAAGAAAACAATAGGAACAACAAAAGACCTACTGAAAACTACAAATGGTAAAAAAAAAAACTATTCATATGTCCACTATTAGAAAAACACAACAAGAATGTTGTTCCTGAAAGAATACCACAAAGAAAGCCGCTGCTGTAAAACATTGCAGCCCGTCTCCGTTTGCTTAAGACCACATGGATGTTCTACAATATTTCTGGGAAAATGCTCTATGGACAGATGAGACAGAAGTGGAACTTTTAAGTACAAATGCACAATGATATATTTGAAGGAAAAAGAACACTGCACACGAACACCAAAACTCATCCCAACTGTGAAGCATGATGACAGGAGTGTCCTGGCTTGAGGCTGCTTGTCTGGACTAGGGCTGGAGGCCTTGCGATCATTAAGGGGAATGTGTAGCGAATGGAAAAAAAAATAAGTATGTTACTTGTTTATATTATATATTTTTTATAGTTATTTTGGTGTATTTTTTTTTTTTTTTCTTCCACAAGCTGGGAAGTATTAAAAAAGAAATAAAAATTTGCCATGGGGGCGTGGCTTAGCGCCATATGTGAGCGGACGCAGGAACCGGAGCTCCCGCTGCCGATATCCTGGTACATATCCTGTGGCTGAACTCTCCTAACGGAGACATACCTGTGCAGAGAGGGGAGAAGGAGAATCTGTGGACACGACTCTGGAGCTGTTGGAGGCTGTAATGACCCGTTCCAGAAAGTCTAAGGCGGCAGAGGACGGTGAGCTGCGCTTACAAGATGGCGCCGACACGTGCATGATGGCAGAGAGCAGGGATTTGAGAGGGGCGGCGGCATCCCGGCTGGAGCGCTTTGCCAGAAAGATACCCATGAAGGCAGCTGCTGATGGAGAGATGTCAGACGGAGGGAAAGAGCAGACAGGCCGCTCAGGGTCTAGGTATGAACCGCTGAGGGCACAGATGGAGTCAGAGGAGGAGAATGGAGAAGATGCTGCAGGCAGCTCAGGAGGAGGGCTGGATCGAGGCTCACAAAGCTTGAATAAGCCTGGACCCACGCTGGCGGATGTTTTTTCGGCGGTAAGCCTGTGTAATGCCACGCTAGCTAAACTTACCTGCCAGGTGGGCGGAATTAAGGAGGATATCTCCATTATACGTCACGATCTACAGAAAGTTTCGGAACGAACAACAGCGGTGGAAGGCAGGGTCAGCGAATTGGAAGACAGAATGCTGCCCATGAGGAGGGATGTAAATGCGGTAGCTGTGGATGTTAATTACCTGTTATCTAAAGCTGATGATCTGGAGAATCGCCTACGTCGAAATAATGTGAGGATGGTGGGAATTCCTGAAAAAGTAGAAGGGTCCAACCCGGATTCCTATTTTGAAAAATGGCTACTGGAGGTGTTTGGTAAGGAGTCGCTGACCCCACTGTTTGCGGTGGAAAGAGCCCATAGAGTACCATCTCGCCCTGGCCCACCTGGACGGCCGCCAAGACCTGTGTTGGTAAAGTTGCTTCATTATAAAGACAGAGATTTAATTCTTCGGCAGGCCCGGGAAAAGCAAGATATACGGGTGAATGGTGTGAAAGTGTCATTTTACCCAGATTTTTCTACAGAGGTTCAGAAAAGAAGGATGCAATTTATGGATATTAAACGACGACTGAGGAATCTGCGTGTTCAATATTCAATGCTGTACCCGGCGAAGCTTCGGGTTGCGGCGCTGGGATCCGTACAATTTTTTGAGAACTCAAAAGATGCGCTGAGATGGCTGGATAGTCACGAAGATCGCCTTCGTCAGGATCGAGGGGAAGATGCGGTGTGATCATCAGGTGGATGGCTGAAGGGGGGACTCTGATTTTTATGAAAAAGAAGAAGGATGAGCTGCGCAGAGGAATAAGGCACTGGTTTCTGCATTTATTTGTTGTTCTAATGTGGGTCTGCAGTTTATATGTCTATAATGGTGAGAGGGGGAGACAGAACTGTCAGTTTAATTGAAATATCAGTTATCTGAGTCACAGAAATGCTATATGTCTATTGTGGTAAGGTGGCGGGAGGTTTGTGGTTCTTAGGTTTATATTGCGGGAAGAGATGTATTTCTGCAATGTGAATGGGAAGCTGAATAGTCACATTGGTGGAGGTTTCTTCACCAGCCCGGGCCCTCTTTGGAGGGTAAGTTTATGTAAAGTTGGGTGGGTTAGGGAGGTGGGCGGAGGGGGGAAAAGGTTTTGGAGGGAAAGGGAGTTTGAAATGCAGTATGCTCTGATGGACACTGGATTCAACGGTAATTGCCACTGTCAGATAAAAAAAATGGCTAGATGGGGGGTAGGGTAAATCTTTTGTCATGGAATGTGAGAGGTATGGGGGAGGTAACAAAACGGCGAGCTATATTCGATTTCCTGAAAGGACAGTCTGCTGGTGTGATGGGATTACAGGAAACGCATCTTACCGCTGATACTGTGCAACAGGCACATAGGGCTTGGATTAGGCACAGTTTCCACTCCTTTCATTCCACATACTCGAGGGGGGTTAGTCTCCTGGTTCATAGGGATTTACCTTTTTGCTGTTTGGCTTCCTTTAGAGATGGAGAGGGTAGATATGTAGGGGTACATTGTAAACTGTTTAACTGGGAATGTATAATCGTAGTACTATATGTACCTCCCCCATACTCTGTGGTTCCAATAAGAGAAGTGTTGGAGAGGTTGGCTAGTTGGCCTATGGTTCCGACTATACTAATGGGAGATTTCAACAACGTAATGGATAAAAGGTGCGATAAATTTCCAAAAGGGGGGGGGGGTAGGAGAGGCTTCTCTGACGCGGTTTGGGAAATATATGACGGAGGTTGGGTATACAGATATTTGGCGAGCAAAATGGCCCTCTACTACACAATATTCTTGTGTGTCATCTACCTATGGGTCATTATCCAGAATAGATTTGATGTTTAGTAACGGGTTAGGGATTGAGTGGGTGGAGGGGGTGGAATATCTGCCAAGGTCATTGTCTGATCACTCCCCGATGATACTGAAGGTCCGAACCAGCCCACAGATGGGGGGGCTAAGACTGCACTGGAGGCTAAATCCGTTCTGGATACACCTAGTGGGGGAGGAGATAATAAATACGAGCCTGCAGGAGTACTTTGAGTATAATAAAGGTACGGTTCCTATGGATATCCTATGGGACGCTATGAAAGCAAATATAAGGGGGGTGTATATTCGGGAGATCACGATCATAAAGAATAAATCAAGACAGGTGGGAGAACATCTGAGGGGAAGGGTGACGTTAACCGAGGAGAATCATATCGCTAATAATACAGTAGAAACTTTGGCCCAGTGGAAGGTCGCCCAAAAACTACTAAAGGAACATCAGCTGGAACAAGCAGCTAATAAAAGGTTGTTTTTACAACAAAAATACTATGAGGAGGGAGAAATGACGGGTAGATTGTTGGCAAATATGGCTAGGCCCCAGCGGGAGGGTGCGTTCATCCACCAATTGCAGGATAAAGACGGGACACTGGTGGGAGAAACAGGGGGTATACTGGGAGTGTTGAAGTCCTTTTACACTGAGCTGTATCGCACGAGGGTAGATTATTCAGAAGATCTTCTGACAGACTATTTGGCGGAAATGACGTGGGTTACTCTGGGGGAGGAGGAGAGAGAGTGGCTTGAGGAGCCAATTACTTTGGAGGAATTGCAGGAGGCGGTGAGCTCTATGGCAAATGAAAAGGCTCCAGGGATGGACGGAATACCTACTGAGCTGTACAAAACATATGGGGGGGAGCTTCTGCCAGAGTTGTTGGAGGTGTTCCAAGATAGTTTTACCAGGGGGCGATTACCGCAGACTATGTATGAAGCAGCAATAGTGGTCATTCCCAAGGAGGGGAAAGATCGAACACAGCCAGATTCTTATAGACCAATATCCCTGCTGCCCGCTGATGTTAAAATTTTGGCAAAGGCTCTGGCTAACAGGGTGACAAGAGTGGTAACTAAAGTAGTGGGCCCGGATCAGTCGGGATTCATGCCATCAAGATCTACAGCGATTAGTATACGAAGATTATTCTTGAATATTCTTGAAAGACAGATGCTGCAGATGCGCAGTGTAGAGCAGTGCTGTCCTTAGACGCTGCCAAGGCATTTGACAGCGTGGAGTGGGGGTATTTGTGGGCTGTTTTGGAGCGGTTTGGTTTTGGGAGAAATTTTATAACATGGGTAAAATTGTTGTATGAGGAACCGGTGGCTAGAATCAGAGCCAATGGAAGGATGTCAGACTCTTTTAGATTAGGGAGGGGGACGCGTCAGGGATGTCCACTTTCCCCGTTACTATTCGCTCTAGCGATCGAACCTCTGGCAAGCATAGTAAGGCAACATCCGGGTATAGAAGGGTTTTGATGTGGGAACCTGGAGGAACGCATTGCACTATATGCGGATGATATTTTACTGTTCCTGGGAGAGATAGACCGATCACTGCCGGTGATAATGACCGTATTGGAACGGTTTGGTAAATTTTCAGGGTTGCAAATTAATTGGAGCAAGTCGGCATTATTGCCACTCAAGTCATTAGAGGTGCCACTGCAGGGGGGGGGGGGGGGGAATTGATATACCTTGTGTTAAGGAATTTAAATATCTGGGGATTACGGTCTCGGCAAGGGTGCAGGATTTTGTCGCACTGAATGTAAAACCATTATTGGACAAACTAAAAGAAAAGACTAGAATATGGCTTGGGCTACCAATTTCAGCGCTAGGAAGAGCAAACCTGATTAAAATGATTCTGATGCCTCAGGTTCTTTATGTTGTGCATAATGCCCCAGTGTGGTTGCCTAAGTACTGGTTCAGGAGAATACATAATTTGTTTAGGGACTTGGTGTGGAAAAGGGGGATTAAATTGGAAAAATTACAATTACCAACAGACCAGGGAGGATTGGCTATTCCAAATGTGTGGATGTATTATCTAGCAGCCCAAGTGCAACACTTTAAAGGTTGGAAGAATAGGGAAGAGTGGGACTCTAGTGGGAAACTGGTGTATTATTTGAGTCAGTGCACGGATATACTGGAGGCCATGGAGTCTCATAAGTTGCGGAGGGAGGCGAAAGGGAAACCAACTTTGCTATTGATACATAGGATCTGGTGGGAATGCAAAAAAATACTGGGCGTTACTGGGTGCTCCAATTATATGCCTCTATGGGACAATCCATACCTATGGGAATTTTGTATCTTGGCAGGCTTTCAGGAATGGGAACAAGCAGGGGTCAGATATGTATACCAGTTATATGAGGGAGGAAGTCTCAAATTGTTCTCACAATTGCAGGAGGAGTTTGGACTCCCACATCGGATGTTCTATCAGTACCTCCAGTTGCGTCACGCAGCACAGGCCCAGGGTAGGTCGGTGGACTTGAGCTGCTCCACTATGGGAGTGATGGAACAGGTATTGGGGGCAAAGGACACTAAGGGGATTATCTCTGTGATATATAGTACATTACTTTCCAAATTCCTTGGAGATCCGATGGGGGAGATCAGACGCAAATGGGAAGAAGATGTGGGGACTATAACAGATGAAGAGTGGGAGGAGATACTCGAATCGCCCAAAATGCTGTCCATTAATGTAGCACATAGGCGGTCACAACTTTTTCTCCTGCATAGGGTGTATAGGACGCCTAAGGTGTTATGGCAAATGCGGCTCAGACCAACTAAGGAATGTCCCAGGTGTTCGTTTGATGGGGCAGACATAAAACATATGTTCTGGGACTGTCCGATGCTGAATGACTACTGGAAGGAGGTTGGAGGCATGGTAGCGAGAGTATATGGGAGGGATTTCCCGTTGGAACCTAAGATCTTTATGTTGGGCTGTATGGGGGAGGAGGGAGGAGATGGGGCTGAATTACTGGCTATTAAAAAAGTTTTATACCACGCTAGGAAGCTAATAGCAAAATATTGGCTGAACGCGGATCCCCCGGAGGTGTCTGAACTGGTAGGATATGTTAATCACACGGTGTCGTTAGAACATCGGATATATCTGAAACGAGGAGCAACACACAAACATGATAAACAATGGGGAAAGTGGATACATAACTATGGCACGGCAGGGAGGTAGGAGGCAGATTGAGGAGACATGATCAGATCGCTTATGAATATATCAGTATGATGCGGGAGAGAAATTGTACGAGCCAGGGAAAGAAGGAGATACTGCGGGGGGGGGGGGGGAGTTCGGTTGGAGGGAAGGGGGAGTTATGTTAAATGTAACTGAATATTTTGTACAAAACTGAAAATGTATTGATTGTTGGAATTGAATAGATATACATGAGATTTATAATGTATGTTGTACGATCAATAAAAACTGGTTTGATTTAAAAAAATCAAATAAAATTTGCCATGTTTTCCTATGTTTGCCACAAGAGGGAGCACTTCCCAGAATTACAGAAAGGTGAGTCGGGTAAAGTAACCTGACTTACAGCTGCTGTAAATGTGGGAGGGAGTCTCACACCCCCCCCCCCCTCCTCCCTATTTGTGGCTATAAGCCAAGGAAGAGGTGTCTTCAAAAAGTCAACTAGTGTCCGACTGCCATTTTGGAAGTAATTTTACAAATGGTAGCTGGCAGATATAGGATGCACCAAAAGGCTAAGAATGATGAGTCAAGAGGGAAGACCCTGTGATGAATGACTTTTCAATTGACAGGTTCACAAGGCGTGTATTTTACGTGGTTTTTGGCCGATTTTATGCACCAGAAAACACACGCTTGATTAAACTTCACATTTACACCAATGGTAAAGCACGCGGTTAGTACATACAATGCACTTTTTTTAGACGACCGTTAAAAAAAAACGCGTTGCATAAAAAAGAGGCGTTGGGTCAATTTTTTGGTGCGTGAAACGCACCAAATGTTCCGATAGTCTGTGGGAGTCCTAATTATGTGCAAAAAAACACGCGAGAAACGCCTGTATTTTAAAAAGCGCTTCACAAGAAATGCTAATGTAATTGACACGTTTACAACTCTGTGTTTTTTTTGAGCGCCGTGTGAACATGCTCTAAGGAAATTATTTTTCATTGACGTCTAGTTTCTATTGTGGTACAGGGGAGAAGACTGCTGTAGGTAAGTTTAAAAAAAAACCAATTCATATTATTTGTATGTATTTAAAGAGGCTCTGTCACCAGATTTTGCAACCCCTATCTGCTATTGCAGCAGATAGGCGCTGCAATGTAGATTACAGTAACGTTTTTATTTTTAAAAAACGAGCATTTTTGGCCAAGTTATGACCATTTTTGTAATTATGTAAATGAGGCTTGCAAAAGTCCAAGTGGGTGTGTTTAAAAGTAAAAGTCCAAGTGGGCGTGTATTAGGTGCGTACATCGGGGCGTTTTTAATACTTTTACTAGCTGGGCGCTGTGAAGAGAAGTAACATCCTCTTCTCTTCAGAACGCCCAGCTTGTGACAGTGCAGATCTGTGACGTCACTCACAGGTCCTGCATCGTGACGGCCACATCGGCAGCAGAGGCTACAGTTGATTCTGCAGCAGCATCAGCGTTTGCAGGTAAGATCGACTTACCTGCAAACGCTGATGCTGCTGCAGAATCAACTGTAGCCTCTGGTGCCGATGTGGCCGTCACGATGCAGGACCTGTGAGTGACGTCACAGATCTGCACTGTCACAAGCTGGGCGTTCTGAAGAGAAGAGGATGTTACTTCTCATCAGAGCGCCCAGCTAGTGAAAGTATTAAAAACGCCCCGATGTACGCACATAATACACACCCACTTGGACTTTTACTTTTAAACACACCCACTTGGACTTTTGCAAGCCTCATTTGCATAACTACAAAAATGGTCATAACTTGGCCAAAAATGCTCGTTTTTTAAAAATAAAAACGTTACTGTAATCTACATTGCAGCGCCTATCTGCTGCAATAGCAGATAGGGGTTGCAAAATCTGGTGACAGAGCCTCTTTAATATGTACCTAAAGATGATGCTTTTAAAAATGTCAACTCGTTTCGCAGGGGGGCTGGATGTCAAATATTAGGCGGCAAGCGCACAGCAGGCACATGAGAGGCGGCCCATCCTTAACCAGTTTACCTCCATCTGCTGTATGGCAGAGGTAACTGCGCTTTATATTCAGCCGCTATTGAAAGACGGTTGTGACGTTGGAATCGCACACGAATTTGCAATCTTAGATACATGATTAAGCTGCTAGCAACAGAGGGATCAGGAACAATAAAGTACTGGTTCCTGATCCTGTGATTATAAATCCCACCTTACTATATATAACATGCATGTAGAGACCCGCCCCTCCCCTCCCATTACTATAGATAACATTCATGCTAGGGGCTCCCCGTTACTATATATTACATGCATGTCAGAGACCCCCCCCCCCCATTACTATATATAGATCCATGCTAGGGGCTCCCCATTACTATAAATAACATGCATGTTAGAGACGCACCTCCCCCCCCCCCCCCGAATTACTATATACACGGTCGAGTCACATTATTCTAACCACCAGCTAATATCTTAGCAACCGCTGTGTGCAGCACGGACAGCAGCTAGACGGGCTGGGAGTGACAGAATAAGGCGCTGTTGGTTGCCTCAGGTACCTGGAGCCATGCTGACTGAAGTGCATCCCACATTTGCCGGACGCTGCGTGGGGGAGGATCCATAGAGCAAACAAGACGATCGAGGTGGTCCCACAGATGCTCAAGTGGGTTCAGATGCCGGTGGAATTAGAGGGCCAGGGAATTACTTGGAAGTCTTGGTTGTGCTTGTCCAACCACTGTCAGACATTTCTAGCCATGTGACATGTTGCATTGTCTTGCTGGAAGAGTCCGTCTGCCCCAGGGAAGACAAACCGCAAGTATGGGTGGACGTGATCTGCAACTATGGATTCGCTGCCACCACCAGCTTGTGTTCTTCCAGCAATGGTTGCAGGGTGTTTGTTCTCTGATGTTTCTCGCCTGACACGTCAACATCCATCCGTTCCATGAAGCAGAAAACGTGACGCATCCCACTAATCGTTGATCCAAATCCGATACGGCCATGCAAATTGAAGTCTCGCTCTCTCGCGCTCTCTCTCTCGCTCGCTCTCTCTCTTACGACGCTAGGAGTCCCTGCCTCGCTGCAGAACAACTGCCCGTACTGTAATCATGCTTTCAGTACGGGGCAGTAGTTCCACGGAGAGGCAGGGACTCCTAGCATCGTACATAACTATGATTCTAGGAGCCCGGCTCCCTGCAGTGTATTCGGTCCGGGACTTGCGGCCGAAATACGTTCTGTCCATTACGGACGTAACATGCTCGCGTGAAGCCAGCCTTACGATACTGAAGTGTTTAGACAGTAAATAGACATTCCATGGGATGTCTATTCACAATCTCTTCACTTCGTTACTCTGTCTGTGGTAGTTACAGCAGAGGAAGCGTAATCTCGCGAGATTACGCGGTAAATGACAGGTTACAGCGAGATTACGCTTTGCTCTGCTGTAACTACCACAGAAACAGTAACGAAGTGCAGAGATTGTGAATAGACATCCCGTGGAATGTCTATTCACTGTCTAAACACTTCAGTATTGTTAATGTGTTAGTATAAGACCGTACATAGTGATCTAAAACGGATCCCTATGCGCTGCCTAAATGAATGGAGAGGAGTGCATGATGCTGATTGGTCAGCGTCATACACTCCCCTGTACAACGCCCACTTGGTCTAAAGTAAAAATACGCCCACTTGGGCATTAAGCAACTCATTAGCATAAATCTAAAATCGCTAATAAAGTGGGGAAAATAGATTGTTTTTCTAAATAAAAAGCACTGCTGTCACCTACATTATAGCGCCGATCTTCTTATGTATGAGATAGGGCACTTATAATGTGGTGACAGAGTGTCTTTAAAACGTTCTGTTTACATAGTGAATATAAATATGCATTTCATAACGAATGTGAACATATCTTTAAAAGTGATACAGAGTGAGTTAAGAAGCAATTATGGCTATATTGGGGCAGGGCAGAGGCCAATCAATTTCAGTACATAAATATGATTTATAAATCAAAAAGTTTTGTACATTACCCGTCCCACATGCATCCTAGGCTCAGCGTTCGCGCGTCTCTGCCGTGTGTGATCCAAGATGGCGTTCAAAACCGGAAATCCGGTCAAAAGGAACGCAAACACCAGGGAAATCGCTATTGCGCATGCGCAAACATAGAACTTGTGTTCCAGCCACTACGCGCGTGCGCGGACTACAGAATTTATTCAAATATGGAGTATTGAATAAGCATTTTTACAAAAGTAAGAAAGAACATAGGAAAATAACTCAAATAAACCATGTCCACTAATGCATCAATCAGAAGCAGCAGGGTGACATGGAGTACAAGAGCTGACACAGAAATCCCCATAACAATAACTTCCATTACAAGAATGCCTGGAGGTCTCATTGATACAATCAATGATATATGCAGTTTCACTGATAGATCTACAGTTCCATACATGGGGGCTTACAAGTTCAGTGGGTCTATTCTCATTACTACTTGTGACGTCATGATAGACTCATACCCACAAGAAACAGATGTACTATAAGTACTGTCAATATACGTAATAGATTATAATAAGAAAGCACAAGTGCCCTAATGATCAACATTCAATCATATATGTATTATCATTCAGCATATATGTATTATCATTCAGCATATATGTATTATCATTCAGCATATATGTGGGAAATAATTAAAATAAGCATAACATTTCTATTTTGGTATTCTATTTGGTAGATACTAGTTCTACACAGCGCTCTGCAGTTTTATTACTCTACAGACTACACAGTGGTCCGATACCAGTACTACACAGATGGTCTGCAGAGTATTGTCACGCTGCACACCATACAAGAAAATACAGCACTGATTAGTCACAGTTAGGCTATGTTCACACGGCTTATTTTCTGCCCCGAAAAATGGAAGCTGAACGCCTCCAAACATCTGTCAATTGATTTCAATGGGAAAAACAGCATTTCATTCCAACTGAGTGTTTTTTTACGCGGCTGTTTGAAAAAACGCCCCATAAAAAGAAGTGCATGTTACTTCTTGAGCCATTTTTGGAGCCGTTTTTCATTGTATTAAATAGAAAAACAGCTCCAAAAACGGCCGCAAATAATGCTTCACAAAACGTTTGATGCGTAAAAAACGGCTGAAAATCAGAGGCGGTTTTCCCTTGAAAACAGCTCCATATTTTACAGCTGTTTTTCGTTTTGCATGTGAACATACCCCTACAGGCAAAATATATAGCAATGAGTATTTGTCACCTGAGATGTCTGTTTTAGTAAATAATTGTATTCCCCATGGAATAACAAATCTGGAGCATTTTTTCTTAGAACTCTGCATTGTGCCATTCCTCCGGGAAATGTATGAATAAAATTACAGTATTTAATCATCGCTGACCGTATCACACTGTGTAGGGAAACGTCCTATTGTCCAGGGGAATGGTAACAACCAGTTGTCAATTAGGCCTGGGCTAAACAGAGACTTTGTATAGAATTTGTGATTGGTTTTAACTATTGATTGACAGCTGCCTCCATAGTTAAAATTAAATAGTTGCGTTAGTTAAAGTCTCCATGTAGGCCAGGCCTTATTCATACATTTCCAGGAGGAACGACAGAGGGACGTCACAACACAGAGTTCCAAGTAAAGATGCTCCTGAATTGCTGTCTCATGGGGAATAGAAGGATTTACTCTAACAGACATGTCAGGAGAGGTGACCGCTCCTCTAAATCCAATGACTCACAGGTGACGTCTTTTCTCATGGGAGTTGTTCTCTTACCTTTTCTTCTTCATCCGGCCCAGACCGCCATGATGACTTCTTCCAGCCATGACTTACGTCTGAAGAATTTGACACAGACATGTTGGTTCTTCGCTTTACCAGCATCCTCCCCACTTATACCCAATCCTATAAACAAACTCGCCATCCGCAGTATCCCAAACAGTAATATTGATTCCTTGGTGCTTGACGCATTAAAAATGCCCCTCATTAACCGTGCCTCCACACAGTGATAATGCTTCTTTGTGCCCTCTGCAGATCTTTCTTATGTAGATAGTGCCACAGTGCCCATATAGATAGTGCCCCTGTAGACAGTGCCACAGCACCAATGTAGATAATGTCACCTGTCCCCGTTCCCATGCTGACCCCTTCTCCAGCGATGCAGGCCTAGTCTCTTTTGACCAGACCTATTCTTGTGTAACGACGCAGGTGGCACAATGAGATCATCGCTCTGCCTGCATTACAAAAAAAGCACCGAATGGCGAGAAGGGAACAGAAGGTGGCTTTGCCTCGCCAGTCCTGTCAGTTGTATCCGCGTCCTTAGGACGCGGACACAATTGAGTCCAGGGCACTGCGCAGTGGGCCCTATTGCAGTCGCGCACGCAGGGTCCAGGACTCAAGTTGGTGTGGCCCTAAATGTCTACTGGTTAACTGGCCAGGGTGGCATATGCCCTCCGGCCTAGCCCGCCCCTGTCCTACGGCTGATGGAAAAATAAAAAGGTTATGACCTTTGGAATGGGATGATGAAAAAAACAAAAAAGAATGCTTCGTCATTAAGGCCAAAATAGGCCAGGTCGTTATAGGGAATCTGTCACCAGGTTTATGCTGCCCTATCAGAGGGCAGCATAAAGTAGTACTAGAGACCCTGATTCCATAGGCATCCCAAAGTACTATATGGAGAAATTTGCGAATCATAGGCCGTTCGGCGGGGCTTACCGCACCTCAAAAATAATGGCCGCATGAGAAAGTGTTTTTTTTAAATAAAAACTACTGATCATTGACAAGTGTTAGAATCAGCTTCTGGCACTACCTTATGCGGCCCTCAGATAGGAAAGCGTAAATTTGGTGACCGATTCCCTTTAGCTATTCTTAAATTGCTTTAAGTTATCCAATTTGCACGTTAGCATTTCAATACAATCTTGCTCCATCCAGTAAAAAAGATGCATACATTAAATGGGGGGGGGGGGGGGTTTAACATGGGAGTCTTTGGGCGACTGATTGCATCTGTCACAGCCACCAGTAAAAAAAAAAAAGTATATATTTATTTTAACATGGTAGTCTATGGGCGATGTATAGCTGACGGATGGCATCTGTCAGAAGCATACTTTTTGATACATGTTTAACATCTTGCACCGTACAGCTCTGGATACAGGTATATCGGGTTTAGAGATAAGTTAAAGAGGCTCTGTCACCAGATTTTGCAACCCCTATCTGCTATAGCAGCAGATAGGCGCTGCAATGTAGATTACAGTAACGTTTTTATTTTAAAAAAACGAGCATTTTTGGCCAAGTTATGACCATTTTTGTAGTTATGCCAAGTCGATCTTACCTGCAAACGCTGATGCTGCTGCAGAATCAACTGTAGCCTCTGCTGCCGATGTGGCCGTCACGATGCAGGACCTGTGAGTGACGTCACAGATCTGCACTGTCACAAGCTGGGCGTTCTGAAGAGAAGAGGATGTTACTTCTCTTCACAGCGCCCAGCTAGTAAAAGTATTAAAAACGCCCCGATGTACGCACATAATACACGCCCACTTGGACTTTTACTTTTAAACACACCCACTTGGACTTTTGCAAGCCTCATTTGCATAATTACAAAAATGGTCATAACTTGGCCAAAAATGCTCGTTTTTTAAAAATAAAAACGTTACTGTAATCTACATTGCAGCGCCTATCTGCTGCAATAGCAGATAGGGGTTGCAAAATCTGGTGACAGAGCCTCTTTAAGGGAGGACACATCTGTATATGATTCTTTTGCACGCTTTCTTTTGCAAGCTCTGACTACCAGCCATCTTTCTGAATATTACTCATGGTCCAATGTATATGGACATACTATCCTTCACTGTGGATTGAGTAATACTGATTTATTAAATCTTTTTCTGATGGCCAGCCTTTTCTAGTAAATTAAGTTGTTTTTTTATTTTAGGGTTGCCATTAACCTCCTTTTTTTGCTAAACTTTCTGAGGTGTTTGGGCAAACAGTCAAAGCAATAGCTTTATCACATAACCAGCTGTTGTTACCCCATAGACTTGAACTATTTCATGGTATTCAATGCAAATGTCTCTCATAAACAGTCATTTCAAGCAGCTCTCTGCAGAACTACATACATATGTCATCACTCCACATCTCGCTGTGCAATCTCCGCATTCCCCAGTAAATAGTTATTTTACTCGCTCCATTCCTGTGTGGCTGGGCCAAGGAAAATCCAAGGCAGTTGCCTCTGACCACACTTTGAGGAAAAACAGGCACAGCGGCTGCACCTCTCTGTGCAGTCATGCAGCTCTTGTAGCAAGAGATGTGTTACCAATGCATAGGAGAGCAGAGGGCCACTGGTAGTGCGCTCAACAAATAAGAGCAGGAATAGCGGCCCACGAGCACACACAGAAGGCAGGAAGCTGGGTGGAGGCGCTACCAGTGGTCGATGGTCAGACACATGACAGGCAGTTAGGGGTTCTATCACCTTTATATGCTACACCAAGCACCTCGCGGACTCATATCTGCTCTGATGCTCCTCCTCTAGCTGTGCCTTTCAGATAACCCCAATATATTTATATTTCAGATTTCCTATTTACTGTATAGGCCTCATGCACACGACTGTAGCCATGTGCACGGCCGTGATTTTCGGGTCGGCCGGCTGCGGACTGTCAGCCGCGAGCCGCCCGCAAATCACGGGACATGCACATGGCCGCGGCCATTATTTTCAATGAGCCTGGACCGCAGAAGACGGCCGTAATAAAACAGGTCCATTCTTTCTGCGCTACGGGCTCCCGGGCCATGCATGGACCGTAAAAACTACGGTCGTGTGCATGGCCCCATAGAAATGAATGGGGCCGCAATTCTCCCGTGGATTTTCGGGGGAATTGCGGCCGTAAAAGCTCGTTCGTGTGCATGAGGCCTTACTGTTTTAATAGTCTCTGCAGCTGCCAACCGTTTCTTACCTGTGGTGATTTATGAGAAGCTGTTTTATCATAGCGCTTTAAAGTTTATACTATTTGTTGTCATTTTCTGAACTGACTCCTCTTTGCCTAGTTGTTCTTGCCATATTATGCACTAGTATAATCAAAAAGACAGCATTCTACCAAATAGTGTTATTTAAATAGACACTTATTTTTCAAACCACTTATGCTTATCTAATAGTATACCTGATATAGATAAACTTTTGTAATTTACTTACTGTTAAAATTTAGTTGTTTTATCCATGCAAATTCTGTGTAAAGTTACTGCCACTAGCTGTCTCCCTTCCTCTAATCTGCTGTCCCCCCACTGTTTTAAAGCAAAATCCATCCCTGGTTACATAGCAGAATTGATGGACTGCAGAAGGTGGGGGTGTTTCACTTCACTGCCTGCCCATAGAAGTCAATGGAGAGGGGGGGCTGGAGCAGGAGGGAGCAGAGAGAGAGTGAGCCAGATACAGACACACTGTCAATATAAGTCTATGAGGAGGAGAGGGGGAGCAGGAGCAGAGTGAAAAAGACACACACAAATGTGCTGCAGCTTCCTGAAAAGTTTTATTTCTCACCCCACTGATAATGGTGTGTGCGCGTGCGTGCGTTTGACGGAATGAATAATGCAGTCGACTACGGTATTGATTCCGTCAGAACGAAGGAACCATTTGCACCGAAACCGTCACCATTGAAATCAATTGTGATGCAAACGGAAACCTATGGTTTCAGTTTGGATTCCGTTCATGCTTCCGCTGACGGAAAGCTCAAATGGAACCCAGGAACAGAGTCCCGACGCAGATGTGAATGAAGCCTAAGATGGATATACTACTTGCTTTGACAAATTATTTTCTCCTGTATTACTTAAAGGGGTTTTCCCATGAAGGACATTTATGACATATCCACAGGATATAGCAGACAAAAAATGGCGACAGCACCCTGCGAACACTAATGCCACCTAAACCACTAAATATAAATAAATATGCACTAAAGCTAAATCTACTTACAAATAGGGAGGTTCTTAGTGCACATTTTGATCAAAAAGTGTTAGCCCACCTGCCACGACAAGGCGACCTCTGTAAGGTGGGAACCTACGCTGCACATACACCCAGAACTGGGACTAAGCCTACATATATACCTGGGGATGGTAGGATCCAGCATTGAACTGATTAAAATCACCCAGGGCAGAATGGGAGGAGTGCAAGAACAACAAGTGGAGGCAGTCACTAACCCCACATATATGGATCACATAAACACAACAAAAAGTTGAACAGCACATTCCAACTAAATGATACAAAATGTATGCAGGTGCAAGAACACCTGTGACTGCAGAAATACAGCAGACAAAAAATGGCGACAGCACCCTGCGAACACTAATGCCACCTAAACCACTAAATATAAATAAATATGCACTAAAGCTAAATCTACTTACAAATAGGGAGGTTCTTAGTGCACATTTTGATCAAAAAGTGTTAGCCCACCTGCCACGACAAGGCGACCTCTGTAAGGTGGGAACCTACGCTGCACATACACCCAGAACTGGGACTAAGCCTACATATATACCTGGGGATGGTAGGATCCAGCATTGAACTGATTAAAATCACCCAGGGCAGAATGGGAGGAGTGCAAGAACAACAAGTGGAGGCAGTCACTAACCCCACATATATGGATCACATAAACACAACAAAAAGTTGAACAGCACATTCCAACTAAATGATACAAAATGTATGCAGGTGCAAGAACACCTGTGACTGCAGAAATACAGCAGACAAAAAATGGCGACAGCACCCTGCGAACACTAATGCCACCTAAACCACTAAATATAAATAAATATGCACTAAAGCTAAATCTACTTACAAATAGGGAGGTTCTTAGTGCACATTTTGATCAAAAAGTGTTAGCCCACCTGCCACGACAAGGCGACCTCTGTAAGGTGGGAACCTACGCTGCACATACACCCAGAACTGGGACTAAGCCTACATATATACCTGGGGATGGTAGGATCCAGCATTGAACTGATTAAAATCACCCAGGGCAGAATGGGAGGAGTGCAAGAACAACAAGTGGAGGCAGTCACTAACCCCACATATATGGATCACATAAACACAACAAAAAGTTGAACAGCACATTCCAACTAAATGATACAAAATGTATGCAGGTGCAAGAACACCTGTGACTGCAGAAATACAGCAGACAAAAAATGGCGACAGCACCCTGCGAACACTAATGCCACCTAAACCACTAAATATAAATAAATATGCACTAAAGCTAAATCTACTTACAAATAGGGAGGTTCTTAGTGCACATTTTGATCAAAAAGTGTTAGCCCACCTGCCACGACAAGGCGACCTCTGTAAGGTGGGAACCTACGCTGCACATACACCCAGAACTGGGACTAAGCCTACATATATACCTGGGGATGGTAGGATCCAGCATTGAACTGATTAAAATCACCCAGGGCAGAATGGGAGGAGTGCAAGAACAACAAGTGGAGGCAGTCACTAACCCCACATATATGGATCACATAAACACAACAAAAAGTTGAACAGCACATTCCAACTAAATGATACAAAATGTCATAAATAGGATATGTCAGGATATGTCATAAATGTCATAAATGACCCGCACCTATCTCTAGAACAGGGCACCCTAATCCCCGTTCTAGCTTATTGCACTCACGATGCCTCCTCGCCATTTACTGATTACATGGTCGGGAGTTACGGAAACAGCGTAACTCACTGAGGTACGCTGTTTCCGTAACTCCCATAGTAGTGAATGGCAGTTACGGAAGCAGCGTAGAATGTGAGCTATGCTGTTTCCATAACTGCTATTCAGTTCTATAGGAGTTACGGAAACCGCGTAGCTCAGTGAGTTATGCTGTTTCCGTAAATTCCGACCATGTAGTCAGTAAGTGTCCGGGAAGCAGCATGAGCACAAAAAGCTAGAACGGGGTTTAGGGGGCCCCATTCTAGAGATAGGTGCGGGTCCCAGCAGTGGGACCCGAATCTATCTGACATTTATGAGATATCCAGGCTTGAGAAAGACCCTCCACTTGTCACGGGTCCAAACATTGCCATTTTTTACTGGATGTTTGACCAATAAAAGAACTTATTGATTGAAACTTGGGAGACGTGTGCTGCTGTTCACCACGCTTTTTCTGAAGATTACATTACGTCAGACTGGGTTTGTCTGATTTTACAGCGTGACACCGCTCCTGATAACGGGATTTGTGCTGCTTCAAATATTGCATTTTTTGGATATCCTGTGGATATGTCATAAATGTCCTTCATGGGAAAACCCCTTTAAAGCCTTTAGTGCTGTATCAGATTCTACTCCCTTTTCTAGCCAGTAGATGCAAAAGTGAAGAAAAAGGGACTAGGTGGCGCTCCTCTGAGGCAATGTCATCTTGTGTACGGTTTGTACAATTGGAAGTAGTCCTTTATCAAAGACTCAACAGAAAGCCTTTTCTCTGGTAGTGGGCACACCACCAGAGAATTTTTCAGCCGTGAGTCTCTGTGATGTCAGTGTATGCCGGCAGCCACCTACTGCGATCCCTGGAATGATGAATCCTTGTGGGGATGAAATTGCAAGCAAGAGGAAACTAAGAAAAAGTTTAATTTAGTGTCTCGGTAACAGCGCCTGGCTAGTAAGTAGAGATGAGAAGTATATAATAAAATTATTTCTTTAATCATGCAGACTACGTGTTTCTGGACCAAACCGGTCCCTTCATCAGGTCCGGTATAGACTATACCTGACCCAATGAAGGGACTGGTTTGGTCCAGAAATGCGTAGCCTGCATGAATAAAGAAATAATTGTATTATATACATCTCATCTCTACTTACTAGCCAGGCGCTGTTACCGAGACACTGCATTATCTTTTTCTTCGTTTCCTCTTGCCTTCCTAACCAGGACTTCTTAGGCCATATCACAGCTCTGCCAAAACCAGGTAAAGACCATCTCCATTGCAGCAATTTTTAGACCTATTTTGCTCATTAACATGAATTTTAAGATCTATTCCGAACTAATAGCACTTCCATCCCATCACTTATACACGGTGAACAATTCGGCTTTGTCTTCGGTAGAGCGGCTGGAGATAAAAATACAATCAAGACTGTTTAGTTGGTCTCTCAGGGCTTGCGCTCAAGGATCCCTCTCTGTATTTTATCTATAGACGTGAAAAAGTGTTTGACCAGGTTCATTGGGTGTTTCTGGCTGCCACCCTTAGTGCCATCAACCTAGGCCCCACGTTGCCTCGAGGGAATTGCCCTTTGCACATCTCCCTATGCTGATTGATCAGCGTCATACACTTCTCTCTTTACAGCTCCCAGTTGGTAAAAAGTAAAAAAATGCCCAGTTGTCTAATAAGAAACTAATTAGCATAAATCTAAAATTGTTCATAACTTGCTAAAAATTTATCGTTTTTCAAAACAAAAACCACTGTTGTTATCTACATTACAGCGCCAATCCGATTATGTAGAAGATAGAGCATTTATAATCTGGTGACAGAGTCTCTTTAACTGTGGCACCAACTCGATATCACGATCACATCTATACGGATAGTTGATGAAAAAGAGGATTGACTTTGGGGATCCAATGTATGTCACAGAGTGGGAGAGAGCTATGATACGCTTTCCAGAGCTCTGATTGGTCTTATGCATTTTATCTTATGCAAACTGAAAACAACCAACTTTAAGATCTTGACTCACTTGTACAGAATTCCTGCTTTTCTACATAGATTGGATACATCTGGATAGATAATCTGCTGGAGAGGCCTTGCAGACACATAGGCAGTGGCGTAACTACCGCTATAGCAGCCGTAGTGGCCCGTGCCACCCGCCATGCCACCCGCCGGGACGGCCCCTCCTCCCCATGGCCGGAGGCTCCGCTAGCAGCCGATACGGCTGCAACAGCGCCATGCCGCTGTAGGGGTTGTTCCTACAAAAGACATGCATCCCCTATCCACAGGATAAGGGATACATGTGGGATCGCTGGGACGCCCAGCGGTAAGGAGAACGGGGGACCGAAAGTCCCCCGAAGTTCTCCATTACAAACCTCGGACTTCCGGGGTCTATCGGCAGCTACATAGAAATTACTTGTTCATCGGTCGCGCTTGTGCGCATGTGTCACCAGCGCACCTTTAATTTTTATTGAACTGCGCTGACCCCGGAAGTCCGAGGTTTGTCATGGAGAACTTCGGGGGACTTTCGGTCCCCCATTCTCCTTATCGCTGCCAGCGATCACACATGTATCCCATATCCTGTGGATAGGGGATACATCTTTTTTGTAGGACAAATTATAGGCCGTTTTTTTTGGGGGGGGGGGGGGCGGCTGTATGGCATTATCTGCAGGGGCGGCTGTATGGCGTTATCTACAGGGGGGCTGTATGGCGTTATCTACAGGGGGCTGTATGGTGTTATCTACAGGGGGGGGGGCTGTATGCCGTTATCTACAGGGGGCTGTATGGTGTTATCTACAGGGGGGGGCTGTATGGCGTTATCTACAGGGGGGGCTGTATGGCGTTATCTACAGGGGGCTGTATGGCGTTATCTACAGGGGGGCTGTATGGTGTTATCTACAGGGGGGGCTGTATGGCGTTATCTACAAGGGGGCTGTATGGCGTTATCTACAGGGGGGATGTATGCCGTTATCTACAGGGGGGCTGTATGGCGTTATCTACAGGGGGCTGTATGGTGTTATCTACAGGGGGGGGCTGTAAGGCGTTATCTACAGGGGCGGCTGTATGGTGTTACCTACAGGGGGGCGTATGGCGTTATCTACAGGGGGCGTATGGCGTTATGTACAGGGGGCCGTATGGCATTATCTACAGGGGAAGGGCTTTATGGCGTTATCTACAGGGGGCTGTAAGGCGTTATCTACAGGGAGCTGTGTATGGCGCTATCGACAGGGGGCTGTATGGTGCTATCTATAGGGGCCGCTGTGTGGCGGAATTTATAGGGAGGCACTATCTACTAGGGGGGGTTGTGTGATACCCAGGGGAGGGGAGGGGGGGCCCCAGTCAAAAGTTTGCTATGGGGCCCAGTCTTTCCTAGTTACGCCCCTGCACATAGGTACTGGTGGAGCTGTCCTTGACTTGTGATTGTTGTCTATGAAACAGAGCTCTGTATATTCCTGTAAAAAGGGATTATTACGCCATGAGATTGGCCATTATAAGTTTGTCGCGATCTCCACATCCTCCACCCAGAGCTCAATGGGTTAATTATGACAATGAGAAAAGAGGATTTAACTGCTTCCGAACAGAATACCTCTGATACTTTTCTTAAGTTAAGGATTCTCTGGATTAAATTCAGAAGTTCATCTGACTACATGTTGTAGCTGATCACGGGTTCCCTTAACTAATTCTATTGGTTATGATGTTACCTTAGTCACCCCTTACCCTTGCCACTTCCATCTTCCCTTACCTCTTCTTTCTGTTCTGTTTTAACTTTTTCTGTCAACTTCTCTAGGGAGGATGACCAAAATAATTTTTTCATATTTGATGTACATTTTTGTATCTGTGCATATCCTTGCGGATGACCTGCAAATTTGTTATTACTCTGTTCTAAATTAACTTTTATTTGTGGGGAAAAAAAAAAACCTGTGTCGAAACGTGACCGCTGCAGCCAATCACTGGAGGCCGCAGCAAGTGCGCAACGTGTGGATGTTGTTTTAGTGCTTTGCATTCAATATTGCACTGATACTCTCTGTCCCTGTACCCATCCACCGTGATCACTAACTGCACCTCTCCTCCTCTGAGGCTCCATTAACAGTATAGAATAATTGTAAGTAGAGGCAGATCTCCTCCGCTGATATTCCCACTACTCTGGTAGTTACTGCCATGGGTGATTTACAGTATGGGGTGGAATTGCTATACATATGTTTTTGTTCTTTTTTTTTTTCTTTTTCTTTCCTGATGTAGTCAGACACAAAAAAAACATTTCACAAATACATTTTGCAGTAGCTGGTATACAAAAGTCTAAAACTGTCAGAGAGGAATTGTGCATATTTTATGGCGGGGTCCAGAGCTGACATAGTTAAGGAAACCTCTAAACTCCACAAAGAATCTCCTGCAGTAGGCCTATGTGGCCGAGAAGCATAGATTCCACATCTGGATCCAATCACTTCATCCCAGATGTGGAACTATGAAATGTTCCTAAATCTTCCAAGACTGAATGCTTATGCCATTTAACCAATGATGTGCAGTACCCATAATGATAAAAAAAAAAAACAAACACCTAAATGTTCATATATTAATGTTTCTTTTCAAAATCTGTTTAAGGTCGGGATCCCACACACAGTTTAGATGCAGTTTTTGGCTCCGTTTTTTTTAGCCAAAGCCAGAAGTGGAACCAAAAGGAAGGAAAGGTATAAGGAAAAAACGGAGGCATCTTCTTTCTTTTGTGTCCACTGAGCCAAAAACTGCACGTGTGATTTCAGTCTTGGGGTAAGTTCACACATAGTGTAATACTGCGGATTTTCCACAACGGATTTTGTTGAGAATAATCCGCAGCATAATGCAGTAGCAGCGAAGTGGATGAGATTTGAACAAATCTCATCCACACACTGCGTAAACGATGAGCGGAAAAAATGCTCTGAAATTGACCTGCGCTGCGTTTTTTTTAATCCGCAGCATGTCCATTGTATTTGCATAATCGCTGTTTTCGTGTTGCGGTTCTCCCCCATTGAATTGAATGGGGAGGTGAAACTCGCAACAAATTGCAGATGTTGCATTTTTTTGCGGCGAAAAAGCTGCAATTGCGCCGCAAATAAACGCAACTCAGAAAAAAAAAATCTAGAATCCAGAATTCTGTGCTTCTTTGTCCAGGCAGGCCTCCTGGGATGACGTTGCATCCCATGTGACTGCTGCAGCCAATCACAGGCTGCATCGATAAGGGTATGATTAACAAAATACATCTGAAAATACGGAGCTGTTTTCAAGGGAAAACAGCTCCTGATTTTCAGATGTTTTTTGAGCAACTCGCATTTTTCGCGGCCGTTTTAGGAGCTGTTTTCAATAGTCTATGAGAAAACGGCTCCAAAAACGTCACAAGAAGTGTCCTGCACTTCTTGTGACGAGCCGTCATTTTACACGGCGTATTTTGACAGTGACGCGTAAAATGACAGCTCGTCTGCACAGAACATCGTAAGACCCATTGCAAGCAATGGGCAGATGTTTGCCGACGTATTGGAGCCGTGTTTTCAGGCGTAATTCGAGGCGTAAAACGCCTCCATTATGTCTGAAAAGAGGTAATGTGCACATACCCTTACATGGGATGAAAGGTCATTCGAAGAGGCCGGTCTGCATGACGGCATTGTTTTTTTTTGGGCAGTTTTTTTTATTTGGTGTTTTGTGCCAGGAGTGGATCTAAAAAGATGAAAAAAAGTATAAAGGAAAGACTGATACTTCTCCTCTCTTTTGCATCCACTCTTGTTTGAACGAAAACTGCATGCGTGAATCCAGCCTAGTGCAGTTGTTTGAGCCAGTTTTTTTATGTCATTTTTTGAGCCAAAGCCAGGAGTAGAACCAAAAGGAAGGTGAAGTATACTGTAGAGGAAAGACTGATAGTTCTCTCCTTTGTATCCTCCACTGGCATTTGCTTAAAAACCTGAATCCAATGTTCTATTAGTGCGGAAAATAATCCCCATATTTTTAATTTCCCTTTGTAATTAACTCATCGATATAGAGCTTGTTTATTTTTTATTTTTTTTAATTGTAAGTCCACTTGCACAAACTTTCTTAAAACAGGCCCATGCTTAAAGAGGCTGTCACCAGATTTTGCAACCCCTATCTGCTATTGCAGCAGATAGGCGCTGCAATGTAGATTACAGTAATGTTTTTATTTTTAAAAAACGAGCATTTTTAGCCAAGTTATGACAATTTTTGTAGTTATGCAAATGAGGCTTGCAAAAGTCCAAGTGGGCGTGTATTATGTGCGTACATCGGGGCGTTTTTAATACTTTTACTAGCTGGGCGCTCTGATGAGAAGTATCATCCACTTCTCTTCACAACGCCCAGCTTCTGCCAGATCATGCTGTGACGTCACTCACAGGTCCTGCATCGTGTCAGACGAGCGAGGACACATCGGCACCAGAGGCTACAGTTGATTCTGCAGCAGCATCAGCGTTTGCAGGTAAGTAGCTACATCGACTTACCTGCTAACGCCGATGCTGCTGCAGAATCAACTGAAGCCTCTGGTGCCGATGTGTCCTCGCTCGTCTGACACGATGCAGCGTGATCTGGCAGAAGCTGGGCGTTCTGAAGAGAAGTGGATGATACTTCTCATCAGAACGCCCAGCTAGTAAAAGTATTAAAAACGACCCGATGTACGCACATAATACACGCCCAGTTGGACTTTTACTTTTAAACACACCCACTTGGACTTTTGCAAGCCTCATTTGCATAACTACAAAAATGGTCATAACTTGGCCAAAAATGCTCGTTTTTTAAAAATAAAAAGGTTACTGTAATCTACATTGCAGCGCCGATCTGCTGCAATAGCAGATAGGGGTTGCAAAATCTGGTGACAGAGCCTCTTTAAGCTGGCCAAACATTAGTGATTTCAGACGACCTTTTTCTGAATGACTTAGGGTATGTTCACACGGCCTATTTTCGGCTGTTTTTCGGGCCGTAAATAATGGCCGAAAAATCGGAAGCGAACGCCTCCAAACATCTGCCCATTGATTTCAATGGGAAAACGGCATTCTGTTCCGACCGAGCGTTTTTCGCGAAAAAGAAGTGCAGGACACTTCTTGGAACGTCTTTGGAGCCGTTTTCCATAGACTCTATTGAAAAAGCTCCAAACACGGACGTAAAGAACGCAGCGAAAATCGCAAGTGGCACAAAAAAGTCTGAAAATCGGGAGCTGTTTTCTCTTCAAAACAGCTCAGTATTTTGAGACGTTTTTGAATCTGCGTGTGAACATACCCTTATCATTAACTGTTGGTCGGTGAAGGTTGTTGTTTTGGATGACAACTCCAGCATCAGGCCATAAGTAAAAGGGTTTGTCTGAAAGTTAAAAAAAACAAAAATCAGCAAATATAATAAAAGAAAAAAAACACAATACTCACCTGTTTAATCCCCTGCCGATGGTTCCAGCCGATCTATGTTTATATTCCAGGAGTCATGACATGCCGGATTAGCATGTGATCATTGCAGTTAATCAAGTGTCGTACTTACTGGCATCACTGCTTGGACATCATCACACCAGGCTTGTAAACAAAGACTGGCAAGGGACATCAGTGACTATTGTTTGCTTTACCTCTATCACGCTCATTTAGGGTATGTGCACACACACTAATTACGTCCGTAATTGACGGACGTATTTCGGCCGCAAGTACCGGACCGAACACAGTGCAGGGAGCCGGGCTCCTAGCATCATACTTATGTACGATGCTAGGAGTCCCTGCCTCGCTGCAGGACAACTGTCCCGTACTGTAATCATGTTTTCAGTACGGGACAGTAGTTCCACAGCGAGGCAGGGACTCCTAGCATCGTACATCACTATGATGCTAGGAGCCCGGCTCCCTGCACTGAGTTCGGTCCGGGACTTGCGGCCGAAATACGTCCGTCAATTACGGACGTAATTAGTGTGTGTGCACATACCCTTAGAGTTGGATGTACTGTTAACTGCCTGGTCAGATATCATAATCCCCTTTCTCAGTAAGATAGCTAAGGATGTATTTACTCTGGGAAGCACAATGGGCAAGGTATGGCATCATTGTGGTAACGTATGAGCATACATGTTCATAATTTACCTCTTCTGGACATCCGCCGTATATATACGGCCGAGGCCAGGGGGAAAGTATGGAGCAGGGTCACAGCTTGTCGGCTGTGTGTCAGGGTATGTTCACACGCTTAACAAAATACGGCTAAAAATACGGAGCTGTTTTCAAGGGAAAACAGCTCCTGATTTTAAGCAGTCTTTTTAAGCAACTAGCGTTTTTTGTCTATTGAGACAATGAAAAACGGCTTAAAAAATGTTTCAAGATGTAACATGCACTTCTTTTATGCGCTGTTATTTGAAAATGAGGTGTAAAATGATGCCTTGTTGCTTCCAATTTTTCAGATGTTTTTTGGGACGTTTACGGCTCGAAAAATGGCTGAAAATAGCCCGTGTGAACATACCCTAAGGGCGTTTTAGCCCCGAATTAGGTCCGAAAATCCGGCTCCAAAGCGTCGGCACACATTTGCCCATTCATTCGAATGGGCTTTACGATGTATTGTGCCGACGGTAAAAAAGACGCCCGTGTCAAAGAAGTGCCTGTCACTTCTTGAGACGTAATTGGAGCCGTTTTCCATTGACACCATGGAAAAACAGCTCCAATTACGTCCGTACTGGACGCAGCAAAAAGCGCCTGCGCTTGCCATTACGTCTGAAATGCCGGAGCTGTTTTCTCCTGAAAACAGCTCCGTAATTTCAGCCGTAACGGACGCTGCCGTGTGAACATACCCTAACAGTCAACACTTCACTGCAACGAGCAAAATGCCGATTGTTTAATCCCTTAGATGTTGTGGTCAATAGTGATTCTAAGCCCTTAGAATGAGGGGGGCGGCCCCCTTTGACATCTCATCGGCCTTTCCGCGACGTGATCGCAGGTCCCCATGATTGACATGTCAGCCCTGGGGAGAGTAATGAAGTATTTTTGCGCTCCCATTAAATGGACATAAACCTTTCAAACAACTTATCTAATAGTATATCTGATATAGAACAACTTTGTAATGTACTTACTGTTGAAATTCAGTTGTTTTATCCATGCAAATTTTGTGTGAAGTTACGGGTACGAAGTGTCTCCCTTCCAGTAATCTGCTGTCCACCCCCTGTGGTCAAGCATGTCCGTCCCTGGTTACAGAGCAGAAAAGACGAGCTGCAGAAGGTGGGGATGTGTCTCTTCACAGCCTGCCCATACAACTCTTTGGAGAGAGGAGGAGGGAGCAGAGAGAGACAGATAGTCAGCATGTGAGTTTATGAAGGGGGATGGGTGAGTAGGGGGAGGAAATAGGAGCAGAGTGAGAAAGACACACTGCTGTAAGATTTCTATGTGCTGGATTCTCAGCTACACTGGTCTGCACTGCTGTATAATGTCCTCCATTTTATTGCAGTTTATATATATTTTATATATATATATATATATATATATATATATATATATATATATATATGTGATAAATAGAGATAGGAGAGCAGGATTCTCCTCTTCTATGTGTGTAGTGGCGTAACTACCGCTGTAGCAGCAATAGCGGCTGCTATGGGGCCCACTGCCACGGGCCCCCCCATGGCCGGTGGCGCTGCTAGCATGCCTTTAGGGCGCAGATACTATTGAACACTATGACAGAGCAGGGAGGTATCTCCCTGCTCTGCCATAGGCTGCAGCATGGCTTGTAGCCAATCAGGCGTAGGGACGGAATCCCTTGTGCAGGCCGGCATGATGAAGTCACTGGATCATGCCGGTCTACGCAAGGATTCCATCAGTGTTGAGGAGGCTTGTGTAGGAACGGGACCTAGGTGAGTATAATGTTTTTTTTATTTTACTTGTTTGGGGGGCGCTATCTACAGGCGGGTGGCAGTAAGGCACTATCTACTGTGGGGGGCTTTATGGCAGTATCTACAGTGGGTTTGTATGGCATTATCTAAGGTGGGCGGTTGTATGGCACTATCAACAGGGGGGCTGTATGGTATTATCTACAGGGGGCTTTATGGCACTATCTACAGTGGGGGGGGGGGGGTTGTATGGCGGTATGTACAGGGGGATGTATGGCACTATCTACAGGGCAGGCAGTATGGCACTATACAAAGGGGTGGTGGAGCTATCTACAGGGGGGAGGTGAGGGACACTATTTACAAGGGGGCACTATCTACAAGGGGGGGTGTTACACGGTCTACAGGGGGGGCTGTATAGCACTGTCTACAGGGGGGCTGTGTGGCACTATCTACAGGGGAGCTGTGTGTGGCTCCCAGGGGAGGGGGGCAGTCAAAAGTTTGCCATGGGGCCCAGTCTTTCCTAGTTATGTCCCTGTATGTGTGCATTGTATAGAAGATCTGATAGCAGTTAGGCTCCGCCCACTAGCTTTGAGACAACTGGGAATTAGGCTACATTCACACGAGAATATCAGATTCACGTGCGTGAATCTGGTCTGTGTGTAGCGTTATGCACCAGTGTGCTTTGCGAATGGCATGAGTTATTTACGCACTCGCCAAGCACATCTATTTTTTTTTTTCAATCTAATTGATGCACAAATCACACACCGCACACGGATGTGCATCCGTGTGCGGTGCGTGGTTTTCATGCACCCATTGACTTCAAGGTGCGTAGGTGTGTAAAAATGCACCAATATAGCACATGCAGTGAGTTACATGCAGCGGATTCTCGCTGCGTGAAAACTCACGCATGTGTGAACGGCCCAATTGAAATCAAGTCTGGACAGTATAACATTATTCAAACCGGGCGGTGAACTAAATTTTTATTTTTTTTTTTAAAACGCCAGAATCGTTGTTTTTTTAATTTAGCTCATCTCACACAAAAAAATTTAATAAAAAGCGATCAACACGTCATGTGCACACCAAAATGGAACCAATAACAACTACAGCTCGCCCTGCAAAAAATAAGCCCTCACACCGCTCAATCGACTGAAAAATAAAAAAAAGTTATGGCTCTCAGAATATGGCTACACGAAACAAATTTTATTTTTAACAATTCGTTTTTTATTGTAGAATATAGTAAAACAAAAAAAAAAAATATATAAATTTGGTGTCGCCATAATCTTATTCACCTGCAGAATAAAGTTAACATGTTATTTTTACCGCATGGTGAACCCTGTAAAACTAAACCCAAAAAACAATGGAGCGTCACTGTTTTTTCTCATTACACCCCACAATTTTTTTGAAAGAGTTCCCCATTACATTATATGGTACAATGAATGGTGGCGTGAAAAAACTCCAACTCATCCCACAAAAAAAGAAGCCTTCATACGGCTATATCGATGGAAAAAATAAAAAAAGTTATAGCTTTTGGAAGGTGGGAAGGAAAAAGTGAAAATGACAAAACTAAAAATGGCTGCAGAGGGAAGGGGATATATTCAGCCTAATATAACACATATTTTACAGTTTAATTTCTGTATTTAACAAAAAGTCAAATCCAATAAAGTGAAAGTATTTGACTGTCTATAAGGCCGGGTTCTCACAGTGTAAACACTGCGGAAATTCCTTGCGGAATTGTGTGCGGAAATTTTGCAACGTTTACAGCAGCAGCAAAGTGGATGAGAGTTAGTAAATCTCATGCCACGGCTGCGGAAAAAAACCGCAGCGTAAACGTTAATAAATTGACCTGCGGTGCGGCATTTAATTCCGCTGCATGTCAATTTATGCTGCGTTTTTGTTGATTTTCTGTTGCAGGTTTTCCCCATTGAATTCAATGGGGATGCAAAACCCGCAACAGAAAGCCAAGTGATGTGACTTTTGCGGCGCCTTCGCAATCACAGAATGCAGCGTCACATGGCCTGCAACGTCATCATAGGAGGCCGGAGCGGACAACAAAGGAGGGAGGGGGTAAGTATGAGCACTTTTTTATGCAGCGGAAATTCCACCTGAAAAACCGCACCACAATGTGGTGCCATTTTTCAGACGGAAGGTGCTGCGGGTTGCAAGTCAAATACGCTGCGTGATTTTTACGCAGCGTATCCGACCCGTGGGAACCCGGCCTTAGAATGACCCCTTAAAATGTCAGTTCTGCTAGAATCTAATTCATTTTGGAGCCACAATAAATGTTATATAACACGGAATTGCATGCAATGTGTATATATATATATATATATATATATATACACACAAAATAATATGGTGCATCACGGAGGAGCTAAATATCAGCGCACTTAGTTTCTATGGGTCCATAATACAGACCTATAGTGATTCCGTGTGTCCACATACAGTCTTCTTGCATGTGACTTTGCCATATGCATGGACCTTTAATCTTAGTTATTATCCATATGCATCCCTAGGATATGTTTTTATTCTGCCACCTTTTGTATTCCCACACAAAGCAAGGGTAACCATAATAGCAGACCATGGCCAGTTAAGGCCCTTTTACGCTGGCCAATTATCGGGCAAACGAGCGTGGGGAGACGTGCTGCCGACATGATAGAACTGTATGGGGACGAGCAATCTGAATAGCTCGTCCCCATACTAGCACTTTGTGAACAGATCGCCCACCAACGAGCTGTCTCATTGATCAGCGCTCGTTTACACGGGCCACGTCGGGACATGTAATACTACCTTTAGTAGTGAAGCCCATAAAAATAGCAGAGAGCTGAGATATCTAGCAACAGGTCACAGACGTAACACAACAAAAGTACTGTGTGTATATATATATATATATATATATATATATAACTGCACTGGTGTTAATTGTGAAATCAGTCAATTGGTCTAAATCATCAAATCATAGGAAAATATTTTTTTTTAACAATTACTTTTTTATGAATATAATTACATAACATACAGCTACACAATTGTTTCACTAAAATTGGCAAAACAGTGTTTGAGACTTAAGCTACATGCGCTCGTTGCGTAATTTGGTGCAGAAAAACCACAAATAAACTGAGGTAATTCCGCAGGTAAAATCTGAATTTGTGTTTTTTTTTAGGTGCGATTTTTACATTTTGATGCGGAAAAAGGTGCGGTTTTATGCTGGGATTTTGGTGCATTGTTTTATAAACTTAGATACAATTCAGAGGCCAAAATGCAAGAAAAATTGACATGCTGCAGATTTTAAAATACTACCCACAGGTCAATTTACGTGCAGAAAAATTCTGCAACGTGTGGATGAGATTACTTAAAATCTCGTTTATTTTGCTGATACTATATTAAGCTGCAGATTTGCCACAAGAAAATACGCATCGTGTGTGCATCTGACCTTCGGCTACATGCACACGTTGCGTAACTTGCTACAGAAAATCTGCATCAAAACCACAGGTAATTCTGTAGGTAAAATCCGAACCTAATAGTGTGTTTTTTCTATGCGTTTTTAGGTGCATTTTTTTTACAATTTGATGCGGAAATAGATGCGGTATTATGCTGCAGATTTTGGTGCGTTTTTTTCTTTTTATAAACTTGTCAGGTACAATTCACAAGCGGGAACGCAAGATAAATTGATATGCTGCGGATTTTAAAATGCAATTTACTGCGGAAAAATTCTGCAACATGTAGATGAGATTACATAAAATCAAATTTACTTTGCTGGTACTGTATTACGCTGCAGATTTGATGCAGGCAAATCCGCGCAGCAAATCCGAAAGTAATACGCATCGTGTGCAGCTGGCCATGCATGTTAAGATTTTTTTGTAAAGTATCAAGACAATTCTCTGTAGATACTTTACTTGAAAGGGCCACCTGGGAGTGTATGAGAAAAATATATGTATTATGGCATACTATAATAAAAAAACCGTGCATCTGAAATATCGGTTATTCTGTACTGGACACTGCTCTGTTGTCTGCAGTATTAACAATGTAAAGGTTCATGCACATTGCTATACTGCAATTTCATTCAGAGCAGTGGCTACGGGGCCCGCGGCATGAGGGGGCCCGTGTCGCCCGCCGGCACGGGCCCTCACCATGGCCGGAGGCTCCGCTAGCAGCCGCTATGGCTGCTACAGCGCGATGCCACTGAACACTACGGCAGAGCAGGGAGGTATCTCCCCGCTCTGCCATTAAAGGGGTTGTTCCTACATAAGACATGTATCCCCTATCCACAGGGTAGCACATGACAGCACATGAAGTCCCTGCAGCTCTAGTACAGACTCCATGAATGCGTGGCTCCTGTGTGTATGACACCTAAGGACCTGAATGTGGGACTGCTGCAGTGTGACTAATAATTCTGATCTATGGTCCTATTGCATAGTGTTCTGATGGAGGAACGCAATACAGTGTGCCAAAGTATGTGTGTGTGTATGTATATATATATATATATATGTATAAAACAAAAAAAAGTAGCAGCACCATGACTGCAGGATAGATGAAAAATGCTGGTTTAATCACCACATAGTGAGCGACGTTTAGGTTCACATCTTGATCATCTTCATTCTTGGACTGTGGCTGGCCATATTCAAATCCTAATGGGGCGCATTCTTCAAAAGTGGCATAAGAACAACACTTACGAGCAAGTCATTTTGCTAAATTTTGCTAGATTTATCAACATGGCACATGCTACATTATACATTTGTCATAGGATGCACATCATAAGGCTATACAGATATTCAGTCACATTGTTCTTTCATCTTTTAATGTTTATATAAAAAACTGTGCATTTTTTTTGGTACACATTTAGGCGTGATTCACAACTACCGTGGGACAGCCGTTGAAACAGAGGCCATCCCACGGACCTATGTAATTCAATGTGGCCGTTCACACAGCCGTTGTTTCAACGGACTGTGTGAAGGGTCCGTGGGAAAATAGAACATGTCCGTTCTTTTCACGCGTCACGCATCCCTCCATAAACTCTCAACTATGGGGGATGCGTGACATCGCGCCCCGCAGCACTGAGCACGGATGCACCTCGGACGTGAAAAACTGCAGTTTTTCACGTCCGAGATGCACAGCGCTCGTGTGAATCAGGCCTTAAGCAGAAAAGTGGTATATTTTGGTTGCCCGTTATCTATTATGCATTTACACCAAAAATAATTACTTTTTTTGTGCCGTGTAGGCCTCTGTCTTTTTTTCTTATGGCCAAGGGGGTATGGTGATGGGCAGACCTTGCTTTTAAAGAGATTTAGGAAATGCCACATTTAAGAAAAAAAAAGTTGAATTGCATGCCACCAGCAGGCTGGCTTAAAATGTATGTGATAAATTTTAACCAAAATCAACACACCTGCTCCAATTTAAAATTCAAAACATTTAATGTAATGCGACATTGGGTAAATTCATTGCAAATAGTGCTCCAAAAAAAGGCACCATTTTTTTTTATTTAAGAAAGATGATACGTCTGGGCCAATATAGCATAATAATTTCAGTAAAGATAAGTACTTGCGCACACATACTCATTCCTGAACAGCCTCATGTAAGCAGACGGCTCTTTATACAAAGCAATATAAAGCCTTTCTACTCAAGCAGTCAAATTGAAATATATGTTTGGAATTTCTTGAAATCACCATCCTAGGTCTCTAACATAACATATTACACTTCAATTATTGTTTCATTCAACACTTTGGCATCATGACAGCGATAGTTTATAGGGGAGGCATGGGGATATAGCAGAAGGTCTTTCTAAGTATTGTGAAATTTCATTCCACTTCAGGTACAGTCTCTCGGCTACTCTCCCTTGTCCCCTTTAAAGCTTCTTCTGAGGCTTCATGTAACTTTGTGCAACCATCTTCAACAATTTCCAGCCTTGGCCAACTGCGGCACTTTTCACCTCTGTGAGGAACCTCTATAATGGCTTCTTTTACTGGTCTCATACTCATATTTAACTTGACATCAGAGCTGTAGCACCTCTCGGTTTCTTCCTTCAGTTTCAGTCTCTCCCCCAGTTGTGGTAAGGATGAAATACATGGATCAGAGTGTATGCTCACAAGAGACAGAGAGAGGTCATTAATAGGGGGACACAGAAGCTGTGCCCTAATTAATATGTTTCTCCGGTTGTCCAGCTCTCCAGAACTGTCACTCCATGTATTCTGACCTTGCACTTTGACCCCACTATTAGCAGAAATAGCCATATCAGGTTGTAATTGCGTGACTGCACTGATTTGGAGAAGTCGCCTTGTTTCTATGTCCCGGTTTTCATAGAGAAGTGTGTTGGCGCATATGAATACAAATAGACCAAATCCCATTATGACGGGACCAATCAGCTTCAATCTCTCTACAGATTGTTGGGGTTGTGAAGGAGGCATAGATGACAATTGGCTGTTAGATTTGTAAGGCCAGTAGCCAAAGACAGCCACTATTAGACCCATTAGTACCAGAAATATACCTACAAATACAAAAGCTCCAGGAAGTGTTCGTAGACGTAGCTGTCCTTTAGGAGGTGCATCTATTGGTTGGGAAGGGTGGCATCTTTTAAACAGACCCAAAAACCGGGGGAAGAAGCGCACATCCAAATGGGGAGTTGTTAAACGTTTCATGATAAACATAGGAGCTGTGTGGAAACAAAAGGATAAGGAAGAAATTCAGATTGTTAATGTGAGAGCCGTGGAGTTGTATATATCCAGTGACCATCAAAATTGGATATAGGTTCGCTGAAGTTATGTCCCAAACAGTACAATGTCATTGGTAAATTATCAATTTATCACCAGAAATTTTACATGAATCTTACCTTGCCCGGTCAAAATTTGCCTAAGGTTTACAATGACTTACTAATAAAGACATTTTATGAAGTCCTACATTTGGGTGTGATCTTTTCAATAAAACTGGGATGCCTGGTCCCAGTTTGTTTGGTTCTTTTGAAGATCGCCACCCTTCAATGTGGAGTGACACCTTGTTAGTCTCAGTTTCTCAATCATTCTACAATTAGAAAACTTTTCTGCTGCTGCAGTGACCACTTTGTGCAACAATGGCATGACTAGTAGTTACTTATAACTAGTTATGACTTTTTTTCATTTAATATGGCCCATCCTTCCATATTTGGCCAGATCAGTCTTATTTTAACATGTATTATTATTATAATCCAGTTAGTTTGCACTATGTAGGGCCACTTGAAAGTTAAAAATGGAATAGTAATTGAAGCCAAATAAATGCTCTGTCTAACCACCAGCCATTCATCTTTGGGCATAGAACATTCCCACACATCCAAGGTCAGCTGTGTCCAGGGAAATACCACAAAGGGGCCTTATATGGCATTATAGAGCGAGAGGATATCAGAACTGGGATGTGAATGGAAAAGAGATAAATGGGGATTTAAGCTTAAATAAGAAACCTGTGATTAGGACATACCCATGCTGTGTGACCATATCTTATATACAGTCTTATGATTTGGACTGGAAATCCTTTGATCACAGAACACCCCACTAAGAAGTAGCCCAGCTAACAATACACCAGATGAACAATACAGTATGTTTTTCTTTTTTGGTCTGTTCTCTTTTTCCATTGTGTAGCAATCATTTGAATAGATGGGGGGAAGCCATTAACTAAAACAGTACACCTATAGCCCAAAACCAGTCTTTGATAACTGTAAGCAATACCATTTATAACCATGTCTATACCCAACATATATCATTACTTTATAATACTTCACATTACGAATAGCCACCTTGTGGTGTAGCGTCTAGCGATGAGCGTGACTCTGTTGCTATGTCTACAACTTTAGAAACAGGCAAATACACAATATTGTACATACCTCTGCATCTCTACATGAATATAGTCCACATTGTGTGCCAGTCTTCCTCTTGGCAACTGGTTCTCTTATAAAGTGCTATGCTATGGTTTATTTAGCAATTTTGTATATTGTTACTTCTTTCCCAGGTATAGGCTTCATAACCAGACAGAAGAAACACATTACTTTTCTCTTCCTTTTATTTTGTTTCCGTCCTCTCGTTGTAACTGTCCCAGGACTGAAGGTTTGGGTTAAGAATCAAAGTTTCTGGAATTGGGAGGAGGCAAGAGATGGGGAAGAAGGGAGGAGGGCAGTGTTAAAGCGACAGGCGCACATATGGTTTTCCTCTGTGTTGTAAATTACTCCACGCTACTATACTGTGCAACAGTCTCCACAAAAAACAGACTTTACTTGCCATTACCTGTACTTGATAGGTGGTGCATTATTAAATATTCTGGATTATCGAATGTGCTTCATGAAGACAACTCCTAATAAAATATTAACATAAAACGATCACTTCATTTTGTATTTAGAGAAGTCTCATAATTGGTTGTAAGGCTGGATTCACACACAGCGTTTTGCGGCGGTTTTTTTTTTTTCTTGCGTCATTCCTTAATGCAGTTTTAATTCTGACCAGATGAAACATTAAAGTCTATAGTAATATATCAAATGTACTACACACAACTGCGTTTTGGTTTGTGGCATTTTTAGGCAATTTTGTGGTCAGTGGCATTTTTTTTCCAAAAGCAGCCTGCTCTGGGTATGGCGTTTTTTTTTCCAGGCGTTTTTTTTCTATAGGCTTCACTACAGGACTTCAAAAAGCTGTAGTCAGATGACTGTTATATGGCTCAGTGTCATAAAAATATATTTAGAGATTAAAAAGGTATCAGACCCTGAAATATAAGATGAGGAAAAGCGTATTACAAACATCTCTATGGAATTTAGGACTGTATTAGGCTGCAAGGGTAGTGAGCTTTTTAAAAATAAAAAAAAATTGGTGTTAGAACATGAGATTTGGGCCATGCATAACTGTGACAACAGAAAGGTTAAGTACAATTGTAGTGGAAATTTTCTGCAGGCAAATCAACAGCAAAAAAGATAATGCTATACTGACCTCTCCTGGTGCTCCCATGGCAACGCTTCCGTCTGTCCCTGTACACCCGACCTGTTGCGATGACATGTCTTAGTATTTTTAATTTTTTTCTGAACTTACTGGACTTGCATATTTTGCTGTGTAGTCGCAGGTAATTCGCAGCATAACCCGCAACAATAGGATTGAGAATTACTTCTTCCCCATTGATTTCAATGGGAAAAGTCTGCAACAAATCCGTTCTGCAGAATAAACAGACATGCTGTGGATTTAAAAAGCTGTGCTGCATGTAAATTTCTGTATGAAAAATGTCTGCAGCATGTGGATAAGATTTGTTTTTTAATTTAATTTATTTGCTTCTACTGTATACCGCTGCGGGTTTTCCGTCCCCAAATATACTATGTGTGAACGTAGCCTTGGGGTATGCCGACCATAGTGTATGTAGATGTTTTTGGGAAATAAGCAGCTGCCAGAGGGATCTGCAGTAAAGCATTCCCCGCTCCTCATTAAAATGGACATTCAACTTTATACATAGGTGCAAAAGTTTTAGGCAGTTCAATACAGCATCAATACTTCCAGGTACGCTTGCACACAGTTTTGGAAGGAACTCGGCAGGGAGGTTGTTCTAAACATCTTGGAGAACTAACCACAGATCTTCTGTGGATGTAGGCTTCCTCAAATCCTTCGGTCTCTTCATGTAATCCCCGATAGACTGAATGATTTTGAGATCAGGGCTCTGTGGGAGACATATCACCACTTCCAGGGCTTTTTGTTCTTCTTTACAATGAAGATAGTTCTTAACGACATTGGCTCTATGTTTGGAGTCGTTGTCCTGCTTCAGAATAATTTTAAGCCAAACAGACACCTCCCTGATGGTATTGCATAATGGATAAGTATCTGCCGGTATTTCTCAGCATTGAGGACACCATTAATCCTGACAAACTCCATTTGCTGAAATGAAGCCCCAAATCTACAAGCAACCACCACCATGCTTCACTGTTACCTGCAGATACTCATTAATGTACCGCTCTCCAGCCCTTCAGTGAACAAACTGCCTTCTGTTACAGCCAAGTATTTCAAATTTTGACTTATCAGTCCAGAGCACCTGCTGCCATTTTCTGCACCCAGATTCCCATGTTTTCGTTCATAGTTGAGTCGCTTGGCTGTGTTTCCACGTCAAAGGTATGGATTCTTGGCTGTAATTCTTCCATGAAGACCACTTCAGGCCAGACTTTTCCGAACAGTATATGGGTGTACCTGGGTCCCACTGGTTTCTGACAGTTTTGAACTGATGGCACTGGTGGACATCTTCCGATTTCTAAGGGAAATAAGCATGATGTGTCTTTGATCTGCTGCACTAAGTTTACTTGGCTTACCAATGCGTCTACGGTTTTCAGCATTGCCTGTTTCTTTGTACTTTTTCAAAAGCGCTGGAACAACGCATCTTGAAATCCCAGTCTGCTTTGAAATATTTGCCTGGGATAGACCTTGCTGATGCAGTATAACTACCTTGTGTCTTGTTGCTGTGATCAGTCTTGCCATGGTGGACCTATGACATGAAACCGTCTTCCACAACCTCTCCTTTCTAGCAGAATTTGGCTGTTCCTCACCCAGTTTTAAGCCTTCTACACAGCTCTTTCTGTTACAGTTAATGACTGTGCTTTAACTTACCGGAATGTGATGTCAGGGGCAACCCCAGAGCCGGTGTCCCAGAGCAAAGCACTAGTATAGGCTCTGCATCGGAACTCTGGGGAAGCAACTGACATCACAACCCATATATGGACAGAGATGTCAGGGGCAACCCCAGAGCTGGAGTCCCGGGCAGAGCGCTACTAGCGCTCCAACTGGGACTCCAGCTGTGCTCCTGACATCACTGTCCACCTCTGGGGAAGCCCTAGACATCGCTGTCCATATGTGGACAGCGATGTCAGGGGATTCCAGAGTCCCAGAGCAGAGCCTATGCTAGCGCTCTGCCCCAGACTCCGCTCTGGGGAAGACCCTGACAAAACTGTCCATATATGGACAGCGATGTCAGGGAATTCCACAGAGTCCCAGAGCAGAACCTATACTAGCGCTCGGCACGGGACTCAGGCTCTGGGGAAGCCCCAGACATCGTGTGTCCATTCATGGACAGCGATGTCAGGGGATTCCACAGAGTCCTGGAGCAGAGCCTATGCTAGCGCTCTGCCCAGGACTCCGCTCTGGGGAAGACCCTGACAAAAACTGTCAGTATATGGACAGCGATGTCAGGGAATTCCACAGAGTCCCAGAGCAGAACCTATACTAGCGCTCTGCACGGGACTCAGGCCCTGGGGAAGCCCCAGACATCGTGTGTCATGGACAGCGATGTCAGGGGATTCCACAGAGTCCCAGAGCAGAGCCTATGCTAGCGTTCTGCCCAGGACTCCGCTCTGGGGAAGACCCTGACAAAAACTATCCATATATGTACAGCGATGTCAGGGAATTCCACAGAGTCCCGGAGCAGAGCCTATACTAGGGCTCTGCCCGGGACTCTGCTCTGGGGAAGACCCTGACAAAACTGTCCATATATGAACAGCGATGTCAGGAATTTCCACAGAATCCCGGAGCAGAACCTATGCTAGTGCTCTGCTTGGGACTCCACTCTAGGGGAAGACCCTGACATCACGTGTCCATTCATGGACAGCGATGTCAGGGATTTCACAGAGTACTGGAGCAGAGCCGATACTAGCGACTCTGTGTCCCGCGGGCTGCGTGCTTGAGACCCCTGGGTTACTCCATAAAAACATCCATATAGGATGATATTCCTTCCTTCTGTATTGATAAGGGTGTCATAAATTTGAGCGTCTACTTTCCTGTGTATTAATATGGAAACTCCCCTGGAAAAAGACGTGCATACCGAATGGTAAGACTGGGTTATTTAGCCTCTCTGAAAGCGGCTAATTTTATCTTTGACCAAATAGGTCTCCTGAAGGAATATAATCGTGGGGAGGTAATTCCTAATTAATTTAAAGATAGCGAGATTCTTTAGTCTTGCAGCGGCCCCCCTAATGTTCCATGACACTATTTTCAGTATGGTTCTTCTATATAAATGGCCAATAGAAGAGAAAAAAAAAGAAAAATCCTCTCCCTATCTCCCTTCCGCCCACCAACACCCTCCCCCAAGACCCCACACATAGTTCACTAATGCGCCAACTACCAGTGCACCAGAAAACTCCTCATCTATCATCTCCCTCTACCATCCCCCTGCAAACAAAGATAAATAGAATATCGATTTTAATGCGAATCACCGACACATCTGACTGTATGATGAAGTCACAGGCGTTCTTGAACCTGTATACACGTTTTGTTTAATCTTGCTGATCAACTATTAGGACATGCATGCCGCTCATTCTGAGTAATTGAATCATTAGTTATAGGGGCTTGTTCAAAATAATAGCAGTGAGGAGTTGAATTGGTGAAGTCATTCATTCTGTGGAATAATAGGCGTTAATTTTGTCCCTTACTTAAGGTAGGAGGGTGGAAAATGTTGCACATGTTGGTTATAGTGCATTTCCTTCTGAATTACTGGGAAAACGGGGTCGTTCCAGACATTGTTCTGATGAAAAATGTACTTTGTTTAAAAAGTTGATTCGTGAGTGAAAAACATAGAGAAGTGCAGCAATTTATAGGCTGCTCAGCTAAAATGATCTCAAATGCCTTGAAGTGGCAACCCACACCTGAAAGGATCGAATGGATTGAAGAATAGCTAAAATGGCAAAGGCTCAGCCAATGATGACCTCCAGAAATATCAAAGAAGATCTGAAGTTACCAGTGAGTACTGCTACAATCAGAAGAAGATTAAGTGAAGCCAAGTTACCAGCAAGAACTCCCAGAAAAGTCCCGTTGTTGAAAAAAATACATGTCCTGAATAGGTTAAAATTTGCCAAGAAACACATTGACTGGCCCAAAGAGAAATAGGGCAACATTTTGTGGACTGATGAAAGCAAAATTTTTATTTTTAGATCTTGTGGCCGCAGACAGTATGTCAGACGACCCCCCGAGCACTGAATTCAAGCCACAGTACAGTTTGAAGACATTAAAGCATGGTGGATGACCAAAAAACAGCAATTTGGGTGTTTTTCTTTTTTACGCAGTTCACCGACCGGGTTAAATAACGCTATATTGTAATAGTGGCAGTGATATTGATGTCATGTCCTTACAGAGTTAATTAACAAAATACAAAGTAAATGAACATCAGTGAAATCTAAATCAAATCGATACTTTGTGCGACCACCTTTTGCCTTCAAAACAGCATAAATTCTTCTAGTTCACTTGCACAAAACCATGGACCTTGTAGCATTATAGTTAGGTGTATGATTAACCAAACAGGTGATAATGATCATTTTCATATGTAGGTTAAAACACAGTCATTAACTGTAACAGAAAGAGCTGTGTAGAAGGCTTAAAACTGGGTGAGGAACAGCCAAACTCTGCTATAAAGGTGAGGTTGTTGAAGACCGTTTCATGTCACAGGTCCACCATGGCAAGACTGAGCACAGCAACAAGACACAAGGTAGTTATATTGCACCAGCAAGCCTATTCACACGGGTTCAGGCTCTCTGGGGCGCCAGGTGCTCTACTGGAGTCATTGAGGGGAGAACTGGGCTCTCGCCGGCACTCTTGATACGGGGTGGCTGGCCTCACCTGACATCGCTGGGAAAAGAGTGCTGTGGGACTCTGGTGTCTGTTTGATGGGGCTGAAGGAGTATGCTGGAAGGGTATGCCAAGTGGGACACTATTAGGGTATGTGCACGCGATAACTGCAATTACGTCTGAAATTATAGAAAACAGCTCCTGAATTTCAGGCGTAATTGCATGTACTCGTGTTTTGCAGGGCGTCTTTTACGGACGTAATTTGTAGCTATTCTTCATTGGAGTCAATGAAAAACGGCTCCAATTACGTCCCAAGAAGTGTCCTGCACTTCTTTTGACGAGGCTGTATTTTTACGCCCCATCTTTTGACAGCGACGCGTAAAATGACAGGTCGTCGGCACAGTACATCGTAAAGCCCATTAAAAGTAAAACGCCTCCATTACGTCTGAAAATAGGTCGTGTGAACCCAGCCTTAAGGTCTAACTGCTTCCTCATTAACTGCAGTGTTTGCTTAAGATTCCTAAGTGTTTCTTATGCTAATCTTATTGTACTGTGCAGTGCCTCCATTGCTGCTGAGATCTTCCATTGCTGCTGAACTCCTCCAGTACTGTAGAGTGCCTCCATTGTGTGGCAGATGGGCTCACACAATTTGATCAAAATGTGCGCTAAGAACCTCCCTATTGTAAGTAGATTTAGCAGTAATGCATATTTATTTATATTTAGTGGTTTAGGTGACATTGGTGTTCACAGTGTGCTGTCACCATTTTTTTGTGTGCTGTATATTTGCAGTAACATGTGTTCTTGCACCTGCATACACATTTTGTTTCATTTTGCTGCAATGTGCTGCTCAAACTTTTGTGTTGTTTATGTGATTCATATATGTGGGGTTAGTGACTGCCTCCATTTTTGATCTTGCACTCCTACATTTCTAGGTGTATGTGCAGCGTAGGTTCCCACCTAATAGAGGTCGCCCTGTCGTGGCAGGTGGGCTCACACAATTTAATGAAAATGTGCGTGAAGAACCTCACTATTGTAAGTAGGTTTAGCAGTAATGCATATTTATTTATATTCAGTGGCTTAGGTGGCATTAGAGTTCGCAGTGTGCTGTCGCCATTTTCTTGTGTGAGATTTTATATACACACACACACACACACACACACACACACACACACACACACACACACAGTGTTTTTGCCAAAGTATTAACCCCCTGGTGGGGTTTTTTCCCCGTTTTGTTGCATTACAACCTTGAATTAAAAAGGTTTGTACCATTTGATTTAGACATGTCTACCACTTTGAAGTTGCATAATATTTTTTACTGTGACAGAAAAAATAATTAAGACAAAAATCTGAGAACTTTAATGTGCATAAGTATTCACCCCCTGAAAGTCAATACTTTGTGGGGTCAACTTTTGCTACTACAGATACAATTCTCTTGGTGTATGTCTCTAACAACTTAACCACATCTAGACACTGGGATGTTTGCCCATTCTTCTAAGCAAAACTGCTCCAACTCCTTCAAGTTAGATGGGTCACGTTGGTGTACAGTAGTTTTCAAGTCATGCCACAGATTCTCAATTGGATTAAGTTCTGGGCTTTGACTAGGCCCCGCAAGTATTTCCAGCTAAACCTAGACCCCCTTGGCTTGGTTGATGGCTCTAGTGTGCGCGGTTTTCTTCAGGGTCAGGGAACGTACAGTGCTTGCCAGAGATTTCACTAAAGAAACCAGTAATATCGGCGCAAGACAAGGGAGCGGCGTTTGACGGGATTTAGACATCAGTCTCATGTACGAAGTGCAATTCTGCGAACGGCGGCTGTCGCCCCTAATACAACATGTCCCCTCATTCTTTATAAGCCACGCAAGGAACAATAAGTGAGCTGGTCTCTGAGTGGCTGTAACTTTTTATTCACATATCTGTGTGAGCAGATCTTCTCACACAAAAATTCCGTCCCCAGCCCCTCATGAAGCAGGCTTACTGTAGACCACTGTAAGGCCTGTGTACAGCTCAGTCACCTCTTATTTACCACAGATGGATCATCTATGCAAAGAAAGTCAGGGACAAGAGTCCCGCTGAAATGAAAGTCTAATTAACTAATTAATTGGTTTATGTCACATACCTGGTAACATTTTGTTCAAAGTACTTCGTCTTTGAGTTATTTTTTTAAATCGGCATGCCGTACAAATGTGGGTTGCCTACCTCTGGACTAGGCCATTTAAAGACGTTTTAATGTTTCCCCTTAAACCACTCTAGTGTAGCTTTAGCAGTATGTTTAGGGTCATTGTTCTGCTGGAAGGAGAACCTCCATCACAATCTCTGGATGACTGAAACAAATTTTCCTCATCCATCTTTCCCTCAGTTCTGACTAGTTTTCCAGTCCCTGCCAATGAAAAGCATTACCACAGCATGATGCTGCCATCACCATGCTTCACTGCGGGAAAAGCGTTTCCCATGATTGCAAAATGTTACATTTTAGTCTCATCTTACCAGAGAACATTCTTCCATATGTTTGGGGAGTCTGCCACGTGCTGTTTGGCAAACATAAAATGTATTTTCTTATGTTTTTCTTTAAACAATGTTTTTTTTTTCTGGCCACTATTCCATAAAGCCCCACTCGGTGGATTGTATGGCTTATAGTGGTCCTATGTACAGATACTTGCTCCTTCACAGCTCTTTAGTGTTATTGTTGAAGACTTTGATGAATCTCTGATTAATTCCCTCCTTGCCCGGTCTGTGAGCTTTGATGGGCGGTCTTTTCTTGTCAGGTTTGTAGTTGTGCCATATTCTTTCTATTTTGCTATAATGAATTTAATGGTAATAAGTGGGATGTTTAAAGTTTGGGATATTTTTTATAACCTAACCTTGATTTATACTTCTGCCCAACTTAGTCTCTGACCTGTTTGGAAAACTCCTTGGTCTTCATGTTGCTTGCTTAGTAGTGTTACAGACTCAGGGGTCTTTCAGAACAGGTGTATTTATACTGACATCCTGTGACACTTTGATTGCACACAGGGGAACCTTATTCAACTATTGGTTCATTTGTTTGACCAGACATAATTAAGGCTTGAGCTAGACATGCCCCCCCTCTCATTTATACAGTTAATAAATCACATAACTTTACCAGAACCAAATATTTCTACCCTACAGAGATTAAATATTACCTGCATACGGTTACTGAACAGAACCCAGTATAAGGAGCAATATTACCAATAAAATTATATAAAGTCCAAATAATATCGCAACACCATAATCAAGTGATTAAATATTACCCTGTTACTAAATAAAAACCACTGTGCAAGGACCGATATTACCATTCATACACAAGTGCTCTGCAGACCATATGTGATTACAATACAGTTACAGTGACTCACAGATGACATATTTTCTGATTAGAGTTGTTTACATTCCCTTTTCTTCTCCATCTGGCCCAGACCACTGTGACAGCTTCTTCCAACCGGACTCAAGTCTGCAGAATTTGACACACAGACAGGTTGGTTCCTCGCTTTTCCAGCATCCTCCCATCCTATACCCCACCCTCTAAAGAAACTCTCCATTTTAAGTGCCCCAGATAATAAAAATGATCCCTTGGTGCTCCCTACAATAAAAGCACCTCCTCAGTATCTGTGCCCCCTTTGTGCCCCATATATTAACAATGCCTCCTTTAGTGCCCCCATACAGTATTAATATCACTTTCAGTGTCCCATACAGTAATAATGCCTCAGTTAGTGGTCCCATATTAATATTGCCCCATACAGTAATAATGCCTCACTTACTGACCCCACACAGTAATAATGCCCCATTTGCTCTAAAGAAATAAACCCCCCCTGAAACTAACCTTAACACCGTTTCCATGACAAGCGCCAGGGTCCTCCTCTTGCTCTGCACTACCAGGCGCAGGCGGCGTGCTGCAGTGATGTCATTGAGCTGTGTAGAACACTGACACCCTCTGCGTCCCAGCTCCTGGATAAAGGTTTGGCCTGCTGCCATTGACGAGCCTCCTCCCAGGGGCAAACACAGCATTTTTAAAAGGGGGGTTTCCAAATGAATACATTTTAAATCTAGTTATTTTCGCCACACTCCCGTTGCCCTCTGATTTTTGCCCTACGAGTTCTGGTGTGCACGTATCTACCAGCCTAGCCTTAACCTTTCTGATATAACACTTACTCCGAGTCAAAACTCTGTGCTCTCTTTGGGTCTGACATTCTGTCCTGTATCAGGCTTTGATGACTTTACAGCCATCAAGGATTTTTTTTTATTTGCACGCAAATTAATATATAAAAAATATTTTTCTAAAAATGATCCTCACAACTTATTTACAGCACAGGAGGAATTGGAAGCGGTCCGGGCGTTAGAATCTCTACCTCAGGAACAGGAGGTGAGTATTGGCAAGTTTCTAACAACTATTCGTCCTCTCTCCACCACGTATCCACCCCTGTCTCTGAATCCATCAGTTGACATGTTTGTCAGAATGGTTACTGACGAACTTCGCAAATTACCACAGGAATGTGGTTATGATAATTTATCATGGGCCAAACGTAAGGCTCTATATGAATTGAAAGAGATGAAGGGTGTCGTTTTCAAACACGCAGACAAGGGTGGAAATGTGGTGGTATGGCCTGTGGAGATGTACGAACTTGAGGCATACAGGCAATTGCATGATGCTAAATGCTATAGGCGTTTGGTGTCTAATCCAACTGAGGCTTTTAAGGGACAGTTAGATGGTATGCTTGCTGACGCACTTGATGATAACATCATCACCAAAAAAATCATGGAAGGACTTACTGTCAAATTCCCTATCACTCCCACACTATACTTGCTGCCAAAGGTACATAAAGACCAAAAGAAACCCCCTGGTCGACCAATTGTATCAGGCTGTGGCAGCTTATGTGAATCCATTTGTCGCTTTTTGGACTATTACCTCCGCCCTTGTGTGGAGGGTCTCCAATCGTACATCAAAGACTCCACCGATGTTTTGAAACGTCTTGATGGAGTAACAATGGAGCAGGATATGTATTTGGTATCCTGCGATGTCGAATCCCTCTATAACTGTATTGACCATGAATTGGGTTTATCTGCAATTTCATATTTTCTGTGGTCAGGTGATCATGACCGGGAATTGGTTCACTTTCTTATCCTTTTGTTGCGCTTTGTCCTAGAGCATAATTATTTTTTGTTCAGGGACAAGTACTACTTGCAATTGCGCGGGACGGCGATGGGTGCCACTTGTGCCCCATCTTATGCAAAACTATTTTTAGGTTTCTGGGAACAAGAGATTGTTAGAGTAGCCATGGATATGGTCTCTGGTTGTGTTGTCAGTTGGATGCGCTTCATTGACGATATCCTATTCATTTGGCAGGGCACACGAGCTGAACTGGACCGGTTCTTAGTCATCCTGAACACTAATGCATGTAATATTAAACTAACAAATGTGATCAGTCAAGATTTTATGGAATTCTTGGACATCAAAATCACAGTCCAAATAACGGGTAAGCTTAGTACTACTATCTTTCGTTAAAAAACAGCTGTAAATGCCCTCTTACATGCATCGTCGTTCCATCCCTCACACATCATACGTGCCATCCCAACAGGCCAATTTCTGAGGGCAAGACGTGTATGTGATTCTCAATCCAATTTTGAAAATGAATTCAGTGCCTGAAGCTCGTTTCTCACAACGTGGATATCGTAAAAATGACATTGAAAAAGGATACCAGAGAGCATATCATACCGACCGCAATAGTCGTCACATTCAACAACGGAAAAATAAAAATAATGAGGACACGGTAAGGCTTATTACTACATACAATACACAATGGACTGAGATTCAAAAAATTGTGACCCGCTTCTGGCCTATCCTGTTGACTGATCCGGATTTAAAGAGGTATTTACCTCCAAAACCTCAATTAACAGCCAAAAGGAGCAAAACTCTGAGTGACCATCTAGTTCGGAGTCATTATAATGCTCCAAATTCTAATATTTATCTTTATGGTTCCAAGGGACCGAAGTGGGGATCATTCCCCTGTGGTCACTGCTCTATCTGCAATTTGATAGTCAAGACGGATGTATTTTTTGACTATATTGTAAATTTTATTAATTGCAGTACTTCTGGGGTTGTTTACAGGGCAACATGTCCATGTGGCCTCTCCTATATAGTCATGACCATGAGAGAATTGAAAATCTCCAGGAACATGTAATAGACATCAAAAAGGCTGGAAGAATTGAGGGTAATGATTGGGATACAATTAACAAACTTAAATCTATCCCCAGACATTTTCGTGACCATCATAATAACAGATGGCAAGATTTGAAAGTACATGGCATTGATAAAATCATTATCGGATCGCGCGGTGGGGATACCTTCCGAAAACTTGAGCGCATCGAATGTAAGTGGATAACGAAATTGAATACCAGCTCACCACATGGCTTAAATGAAAAAATGTCCTTCGCGTCTTTTCTCTAATCTATTATCAGGGTCCTACAGCATCATTAATTTTACTTTGTTTATGTATATGTGTCTGATGGGATCACTTGTGGTATACTGTTAATACCGTGTCTGCGTTTGGGACGTATTTCTCATTGGCGGGACCTAGATATTGAGGTTCGATATTTTTTTGATACATACTCTTATTCTCTTCACAGGTGTCATGGTCATGTGTGGGCTTTGTATATTTACGAGGGTCACTTTATGTATATTCTTTTACTTGCATTGGTTTTACTATATGTCCTTCAGCTTTCTCAAGGAGTATGTATTGGTAATCTTTTTGTTTACCCATTGTGGCTCTATTATATGCATTTATTTTTAATTGCTTTTTTATATTCACATATTATATTTACATCTATATACATTATTACAGTTATTGTATATACATAGCACTACTAATTTTTATATGTTCTATGGTCCATTATATATTTATTATTATATATATTCACATATATTTATTATTGTCCATTATATATTTATTATCAAATATGTTCAAATTCACATATATTTTCACTTATATATTTTTTTTTTGATCAATCATTATATAGACCTTTATAACACACATTTATCGTTTTATTGACTTTGTAGCATTAATCTGCTTAATAATATTGCTAATTGCTGTTGTTTGATTAATAGTGTTTATATTTTTTCAGGTGCAGTCTTAACCCCTTCCCGACATTTGACGTAAATGTACGTCATGGAAAGCAAAATGCCGTACATTTACGTCAAATGTTTGGCACCGGCTCAGAAGCTGAGTCGGTGCCATCATCGTCGGATCTCAGCTGTATCTTACAGCTGACCTCCGACTGTAACGGCGGGGACCGAAATTAGCTTCGATCCCCGCCATTAACCCCTTAAGTGCAGCGCTCAAACGCGATCGCTGCAATGAAATTGCCGGGGTTCCGGTGGCTGCAATGGCAACCGGAGGCCTAATACTGGCCTCCCGGTCTGCCTAGCACCAAAGCCGGTCAAGTTCCGCCCGGCGGCGGAGCCTGATCGGCTTCCGTAGCTGCCGGCAAGATGGCGCCGGGTCAGGAGCTGATCCGGCGTCATCAGCGGTGGAAGTCAGCTGTACTGTACAGCTGACATCCACCTGTAACGGCAGGAACCGGAGCTAGCTCCGATCCCTGCCATTAACCCCTTCGATGCAGCAATCGAAAGCGATTGCTGCATCGTAGCGGTTACTAGCAGATCGCCAGCCCTGAGAGGCAATCGGGACTGGCGACTGCTGTTATGGCAACAGGAGACACAATGGTCTCCTGCTCTGCCATTACGGAAGCCGATTTAGGCCCCGCCGGGAGGCGAAGCCTAATCGGCTTGCTGTCAGTGAATGACTGACAGATCTAATACATTGCACTACATAGGTAGTGCAATGTATTAGAAAAAAAAATATCTGACCGTTGGACCTTCAAGTCCCCTAGTGGGACTTGAAGAAAAGTGTAAAAAAAAGTATAAAAAAGTGTAAAAAAAAGTGCAAAAAATAAAAGTTTGAAAACAATAAAAGTTTCAAGTAATCAAATAAAACACAATCCCCCTTTTACTCTTATCAAGTCCTTTATTATTGAAAAATAATAATAAACCATATGTATTTGGTATCGCCACGACCGTAACGACCTGAGGTATCAAAATATTATATTATTTATTGCACACGGTGAACAGCATAAAAAAAAAAGTAAAAAACTTTACCAGAGTTTCTGTTTTTTGGTCACTTTGCCCTACAAATATTAGAATAAAAAGTGATCAAAAAGTCGCACGTATCCAAAAATGGTACCTATAAAAACTATAGCTCGTCCCGCAAAAAACAAGCCCTCATACACCTCCGTCGACAAAAAAATTAAAAAGTTATGGTTCTCACAACTTGGCGACAGAAAAAATACATTCTTTTTACAAAAGTAATTTTATTGTGCAAAAAGTTGTAAAACATAAAAAAGTGCTATAAATTAGGTATCGCCAGAATCGTACTGACCCACAGAATAAAGTTAACATGTAATTTATAACGCATGGTGAACGCTGTATAAAAAAAAACGAAAAAAGCAGTGCCAGAATTGCGTTTTTTTGTTTACCTGGCCTCCGAAAAAATAGGATAAAGGGTGATCAAAAAGTCACATGTACCCCAAAATGGTACCAATAATAACTACAGCTCGTCCCGCAACAAACCAGCCCTCATACCGCTACGTCTATGAAAAATAAAATTAGTTATGGCTCCAATAAGTCAGGAAATAAAAAAATATGCAGTTGTGCCCGAGGGGAACATTTCTTCTGTTTGAAGAGGCGATTTTTCAAGGACCTAAAATTAGGGAACCAGGAAGGGGAGAGCCCAAACATATCCGCTGGAAGCGATGGTGCCCGTATTATACCAGGACAACACTTTCCCAGCAAAATTCCGCAAACTACAAAAGGTGCGGAGTGTGGACCAAAAGGGGGATAAGAAATGACACCATTTATCAGTGCGACATTGGCCTGTGCGGAAAGGATTGCTTCACAGCGTAACACACATCTATGGATTATTTTATTTTTTTATACCACCTGACTATGCCCCTTATATACTCCGCCCCGCTTACATGTACCCCCACATTATAAAACACCAGCAATACTCAAACAAATATAGTACCAAGCAAAATCCGCTCTCCAAAAGCCAAATGGTGCTCCTTCGGCTCTGAACACTACAGCGTGCCCAAACAGCAGTTTCCTTCAACATTTATGGCATCGTCATACCCGGGAGAACCCTTTTAACAATTTTTGGGGTGTGTGTCTCCAGCGTCATAAGCTGGGCATGACATATTTGCCATTGAATGGCATATCTAGGTAAAAATATAAATTTTTAATTTGCACCATCCGCAGCTCATTCATTTATGGAAAAGACCTGTGGGGTGAAAATGCTCACTACACCCCTTAATAAATGCCTTGAGGGGTGCAGTTTCCATAGTGGGGGTCACTTATCAGGGGTTTCTTTTTATTATTTCACATCTGAGCCTCTGCAGTTGTGAACCAATACTTTGTAAATCGCCAAATTAGGCCTCCACTCCGCATGGTACTCTTCACTTCTGAGCCCTGTCATATGTCCAGACAAAAGATTAGGGCCACATGTAGGGTGTTTCTAAAACCGGGAAATACCGCATAATAATTAGAGAGCTGACTTGTTATGGTGGCACAAGCCGGGCACCACATATTGGCATATCTATGGAAAAAAATCCCATTTTCACTCTGCAACATCGAGTGAACACTAATTTCTACAAAACACCTTCAGGGTTAAAATGCTTACTACACCCCTTGGTAAATGCATTGAGGGGTGTAGTTTCCAAAATGGGGTCACTTCTGGGGGGTTTCCACTGTTTTGGGCCCACAGGCGCCCAGAAACCAATCCAGCAACATCTGCACTCCAAATGGCGGTCCTTCTCTTCTGAGCCCTGCCGTTTGCCCAAACAGCAGTTTATGACCACATATGGGGTATTGCCGTACTCGGGAGAAATTGCTTTACAAATGTTGGGTTCTTTTTTTCCTTTATTTGTTGAGAAAATGAAAAAATGTGCGCTAAAGCTACGTCTTATTGAAGAAAAAGGACTGTTTTTATTTTCACTGCCTAATTCTAATAAATTCTATGAAACATCTGTGGGGTCAAAATGCTCACTACACCCCTAGATGAATTCCTCAAGAGGTGTAGTTTCCTAAATGGAGTCCCTTTTTGGGCGTTTTCATTGTTTTGTACCCTCAGGGGCTTTGCAAATGTGACCTGGCCTCCGCAAATCATTCCTGCTAAATGTGATCTCAAAAAGCCAAATAGTGCTCTTTCCCTTCTAAGCCCTGCCGTGTGTCCAAACAGCCGTTTATTACCACATGTGGGGTATTGTTTTACTCGGGAGAAATTGCTTTACAAATTTTGTGGTGCTTTTTCTCCTTCAGTCCTTCTGGAAATGAGAAAAAATTAGCTAAACCTAGATTTTTTTTGAAAAAATGTAGATTATTATTTTCAGGGCCTACTTCCAATAATTTCTGCAAAAAAACTGTGGGGTCAAATCGCTCACTATACCCCTAGATAATTTCCTCAATGGGTGTAGTCTCCAAAATGGGGTCACTTGTGGGGGGTTTCCACTGTTTTGTCCCCTCAGGGGCTTTGTAAATGTGACATGGCCTCCGCAAACCATTCCTGCTAAATGTGAACTCCAAAAGCCAAATAGCGCTCTTTTCCTTCTCAGCCACGCCGTGTCTCCAAACAACCGTTTATTACCACATGTGGGGTATTGTTTTACTCGGGAGAAATTGCTTTACAAATTTTGTGGTGCTTTTTCTCCTTCAGTCCTTGTGGAAATTATTAAAAATTAGCTAAACCTACACTTTCTTTGAAAAAATTTAGATTGTCATTTTCAGGGTCTACTTCCAATAATTTATGCAAAAAACCTGTTGCGTCAAAACGCTCACTATACCCCTAGATAATTTCCTCAAGGGGTATAGTTTCCAAAATGGGGTCACTTGGGGGTTTCCACTGTTTTGTCACCTCAGGGGCTTTGTAAATGTTACATGGCCTCCGCAAACCATTCCTGCTAAATGTGAACTCCAAAAGCCAAATATCGCTCTTTCCCTTCTCAGCCACGCCGTGTCTCCAAACAACCGTTTATTACCACATGTGAGGTATTGTTTTACTCGGGAGAAATTGCTTTACAAATTTTGCGCTCCTTTAGTCCTTGTGGAAATGAGAAAAAAATCGCTAAACCTACATTTTCTTTGAAGAAATGTTGATTTTAATTTTCACGGCCTACTTCCAATAATTTCTGTAAAAAACCTGTGCGGTCAAAATGCTCACTACACCCCTAGATAATTTCCTTGAGGTGTCTAGTTTCCCAGATGGGGTCACTTTTGGGGGATTTTTACTGTTTTGTCACTGCAAGAGCCCTTTAAACCTGACATGGTGCCTAAAATATATTCTAACAAAAATAAGGCCCCAAAATCCACTAGGTGCTCCTTTGCTTCTGAGGCCGGTGCTTCATTCCAGTAGCACGCTACGGCCACATGTGGGATATTTCCTAAAACTGCAGAAACTGGGCAACAAATATTGAGTTGCATTTCTCTGGTAAAACCTTCTGTGTTATAAAAAAAATTGTATTCAAAATTTATTTCTGCAGAAAAATATGAAATTTGTACATTTCACCTCTACTTTGCTTTAATTCCTGTGAAATGTGTAAAGGGTTAAGACATTTTCTAAATGCTGTTTTAAATACTTTGAGGGGTGAAGTTTTTAAAATGGGGTGACTTTTTGGGGGTTTCTAATATATAAGGCCCTCAAAACCACTTCACAACTGAACTGGCCCCTGTAAAAATAGCCTTTTGAAATTTTCTTGAAAATGTGAGAAATTCCTGCTAAAGTTCTAAGCCTTGTGAGGTCATAGAAAAACAAAAGGATGTTCAAAAAACAATGCCAATCTAAAGTAGACATATGGGTGATGTTAATTAGCAACAATTTTGTGTGGTATAACTGCCTGTCTTACAAGCAGATACATTTAAATTGAGAAAAATGCTAATTTTTGCAATTTTTCGCTAATTTTTGGTGTTTTTCACAATTAAATACTGAACATATCGAGCAAATTTTGCCAGTAACATAAAGTCCAATGTGTCACGAGAAAACAATCTCAGAATCGCTTGGATAGGTGAAAGCATTCCGGAGTTATTACCACATAAAGTGACACATGTCAGATTTGAAAAATGAGGCTCTGTCAGGAAGGTCAAAAGTGGCTAAAGAGGGAAGGGGTTAATCACTTTTTTTCACGTTTATTTCATTCTTTACAATCACTATCACGTGCACGTGTGTTCACTCAGCTCACTTACTTTATCTCATTTTTACACTCATTTTTATTTTTGATTTTCATCATATATAATTTCTCATGTTTATATGGTTTTCTCATATATATATATATATATATATATATATATATATATATATGTTTGTATATACATATTTTTTTGATAAATCGGTGTCTGTGCACATATACATATAGATGCATATATACTTGTAAACAATATGTAATATTTACGCTTTAAATTGTGTAAACGTCTTTATGACATGCTGATGAACGTATTGTACCATTGTATATTAACATTCTTGATTGGGTCTGTTTATAATGCATACGAGCGCTGAGGCACATCCTCTACTCCTCTCCCCCCATGTCTTTGGGCCGATCTGGGGTGGCTTGTCTGACTCAGCGCTTTATAGCATGTCCCTCTTGCTTATACTGCCTCTTTAAAATTTTGGACTTCTGGCATATATTCCAGTTTCCAAGATGGCCAAACTCTCTTTCTTACCTGATGTGCGGGTCGTACTGTGCTCCACTTCCGGCGCTCCTGGTGGTGCTGGTGCGCAGCACGTACCATCATGGCGCCCGCGAATACGAGTGAGGGTTTTGCCAGTCATGTACGCCATTTGGAGCTCATAGTCATGGTATGCGTGTTATGTTCGTGATTGTGATGTCTACATGCTGTATATCTATTGGACATTATCTGAATCTCCTCCCATTACGTCCTATATTTAAAGTGACTGTTATCCCATCAGTCAGTACCCCTTGAGAAAGCGGACGGCGAAACGCACGTCGGGGCGTTGAGTGTGGAGATATTTTGTTTGTGACTCACCCTGCAATCTACGGGTTGGTACAGCGCTTTGATCCTCTGGTTTGGCCAATTCTTTTTGTGATCTATATAATCTCATTTTGGATTTATATCTATATACCTTTGCAAGAGAAGGTGTATGGGCAGGACAGTAGAACAAAAACCTCCAGGGCATAAGGGTGCAAGCCTCCAGGGATCCGACTTGTAAATCCCCAATGGTATACAAATGTAAGGAGAAAGAGGCAGCACTCCAAGGTTCAAAAAATAGAAAGTTTATTCACCCATCAGTGAAAAAGGTGCAACGTTTCAGCTGCTCAGTTACAAGGATCGGGTTACACAACAGATGGATAAATTCCAATCTGAACAGGAGGAGGCTAAGAGACACAAGTGGCACCGTGATTATGAGGATTACAGTACTGGGCATGTGTATGGTTGGCAAGCTAATGGTAATACAAATGTGAAAACAAATAATGATGGCAAGAAATCCACTAGGAACAGAAAAGTTCCACAGTTTATGACAACTGATTTTTTAGATGTAACCAGATCGGTTACGTTGGAGAGAAACGCCGCACCAGAAGGGGTGGTAGACGTCACCATCGAAAATCAGAAAACAAGGAGCGGAAGATCCACTAAATTTGTGGGGGCTCAGAAAAATTAAATGCCACACAACAATCCTAGGTGATAAATATATCTTCGAGTATATTATCTCCTACACAAATGTCCTTATTGAGCAAGGGACTTTCTTTTTGTCCAACCTCTACTACGGACTGGTGCCAGCTGGATATTGACCTACAGTCCTTTTTCAGGTCACTAAAATTTAAATTGTGGTTCTCTGATAAACCACTACCCTCTATCTCAGAATCTGTACCTACACCTGAACTTTGCCTTAAAAATTTGGGCTCTTTAATAAGAGCGATTTTTCACCTGTGATTAATTCTGATGTATTGGATGCTTTTATTTCTTCTGTGAAAAGAGATGTTTGTGCATTGAAAACTAATGTGTTATGTCGGGGTGAACCTTTGATTAACCCTAACCTCACACGTGAACAGATTTGGCACTGAAGGAGTTGGTCCATAACGACGATCTCGTGATCAAACCTGCGGACAAGGGCGGGGAGATCGTCGTTATGGACAGACAACTTTATGTCAATGAATTGGAAAGACAACTATATGATCAGAGTTGATATGATCAGAGAAAGGTTAATGGAGATCCTAAATTTACATTCATGAGGAGATTGAAATATTTGGTCGACAATCCATATGCACTTGATTTGGTAGACAAAGAATTGCATGAGTTTCTACTTCCTAAACATCCGGTTACTCCCCTGATATACTGTCTTCCAAAAATTCATAAGGATTTGGATAATCCACCAGGGCGCCCGATCGTTTTGGGTAGAAACTCTTTATTTAGCCCTTCAGCAATTTTTCTGGATAAATTATTAAGGTATTCAGCAATTTCAGCTAGGTCTTATGTCAGAGATACATATGATTTTCTATCTAAGATCCGTGATTTACATATACCTAGAGGGGCCATTTTGGCATCATTTGATGTAATTTCACTGTACACTTCTATCAATCATGAAAAGGGGTTGTCTAGTGTGAAAAAAGCTTTGGATACTACAAATCTTTCTCCTGAATGTAAGGAATTTGCTCTTGGCCTATTGGAAATTATTCTGACATGCAATTATTTTTTATTTGGTGACGATTTTTTTGTTCAATTAAAAGGTACCGCCATGGGGTCTAATATGGCTCCCACTTATGCCAACATTTTTATGGCGGACCTTGAGGAATCTGTCGTCTATGTGTCCCACCATTTTTCCAAGGTTTTGGAAGGTGGAGATACATAGACGACATATTCCTCATTTGGACTGACACACAGGACTCTCTTCAAGAGTTTTTTGTGGATCTCAACGGGATGGACCATGATATTAAGTTTACCATGGTTAGCTCAACCGAATCAATACAGTTTCTTGACACTACTGTTCTTATTAGAGATGACCATCTAGTGACAGACCTCTTTATAAAGAGTACAGACCGAAATAACCTTTTTTCTTATTCAAAAATTTTTATTGAGTTTTAGAACACAAAATTACAAAACATATGGGAGAGAAGGCCTCCACCCATAACTAAAAGAACAAACAAGGTCAGTGGACCAAAGCAAAAACATACAGAAAAAAAAAGGGAAAAATCAATAATGTGCATCACATCTTGACATGAAACAGAATTATCAGTGTACAACAGTAGCATGAATAATCATAAAGGCATAATCATCAAAAGGTACAATGAGATCACTTAACTCAAACAGAGAAGGAGAGGCACTTAGCCCTAGTCAGGGGGAAAGAAAGTACAGAAAAAGGCCCCACGAGAGGGAAGGATAGGGGGGAGGGGAGAGGACAGGAGGGATCCTGGACTCCAGTTCCAGCGTATTATGAGTAAAAAATCAGCAGCGAGCAAGAGCCGTAGTATGTTTCACAGGGGCATAGGCCGACTCAGGCTACAACCGTGAGGTAGGAAGGCGAAGAAAGAAACACTATCCAAGGAGACCATGTAGACGTGTATTTTACCACAGCTGCCGGGGAGTGAGCCACCAAGTGTTCCATTCGCTGTATCAAGGCAACTTCCCGAAACCACTCATCTAATGTTGGGGGCATTGCCGTTTTCCACCTGCGCGGGATCACTGACTTTGCCGCCTGAAGCAGATGTCTAGTTAGGGAGCTTTTATAAATGTGTAATGGCATCGGGAACATGAATAAGAGAGCTGCCTCCGGAGAGTTGGGGACAGAGACTCCAGTAACCTCCAATATCAATTTAAGTACCGCATCCCAAAAACTCCTCAACAAGGGGCAACTCCACCAAACATGAGACATGGAACCTCCCACAGCACCACAGCGCCAACAATTATCAGGCACAGACGGATACCATTTATGAAGCGCAGCCGGGACCCGATACCATCTAGAGACAATTTTATAACTAGTTTCCTGGGCCCTAACGGCTATAGAGGCTTTTTGTGAGAGGGAGAAACACCGCTTCCATTGTGTATCAGTAAATGTAGTATGTAATTCTCTCTCCCAGGCCCCGCAGAAGGAGGGGAGTTGTTGGGAACGCAGCGAAAGGAGTAATTTATATATTGTGGATATGGTATGTGTAGGGGGCTGGGAGGAGACACATAGGCGCTCAAAGTCCGTCAACGACCTGTGAAGATGTGCGCGTCGGTTTACCACTCCATAAAAATGTTTTAACTGGGCATACTCATATATATGGCGAGTGAGGGGCACGGCATCGGGGCAGATGGAGGTTAGAGGGAGAAGAGAGGAAGCGGAGAGGACCTGGGCAAAATACATGGGGTTGGTGGACTGCCTGCCTAGGAAGGAGCGACCAGCCTTACCAGCAGGAAAGGCTGGATTATCTGTGATAGGAGTTAAAGGACCCAGGGGGTCTACAAGCGTACTTCCAGGCCCTAAGGACCTCAACGCCATGAGAGTATGGTAAACAACAAAGGAGGCTTGAGTCGGTCTATTCCCGGGCAGGATCCACGGCAGGGATGATAGGGTACTGGGACATAGTTGTTGAGCTAAACGAACCCATAGTTTTGATTCACGGTTATGAAAGAAATCTAAAACCCGTGCGTGATTTGATGCCAAATAGTAGAGCCGACAATCCGGCAGACCAACCCCACCCGTACCCCTGGAACGAGTCAGAAGAGCCCGGCTCAGACGTGGGCGACCAGTCGGCCAAATGAAGGAGCCGAAACATCGCTGAAGCCGCAACCAATAGGAAGATGGGATAGAGATGGGGATCGTCTGCAGGAGATAAAGCAAGCGGGGGAGGAGGGACATCTTAATAATATTGATACGGCCAAACCAGGAAAACTCAGTCTTATGCCAGGAATTAAGGTCAGTACGAAACTTGGCCAGTAGGGGGATAAAATTATTTGTAAACAATTGTGTAAGGTCCCCACTTATACGGGCACCCAAATATGTAATACCTCTAGAGGGCCATGAAAAGGGGAAATTACTTTGGAGAAGCGACACTAATGGGCCCGGGAGAGAAACATTTAGCGCCTCAGACTTAGAGAAATTGATTTTGAAATTAGACCATGTTCCAAAACGAGACAGCTCGGACATCAGTGAAGGGAGAGAGACATGAGGGTCTGTGAGATAGACCAATAGGTCATCAGCGAATGCCGAGCACTTGTATTCCTTCCCTCCAATGTTAATACCCTTAATATCTGAGTTGTTCCGAATGGAGGCCATGAGATGCTCCATAACCAGGACATACAACAGGGGGGATAGGGGACAGCCCTGTCGTGTGCCATTGTAAATAGGGAAAGGTGCCGAAAGGGAGCCATTTATTTTTATTTGGGCCGAGGGTGTACGATACAATGCCATAATTTTTGCCAAGAAAGATGGTCCTATTCCCACATGTCGAAGGGTTTGGTAAAGGGCAGACCACGATATTCTGTCGAACGCCTTTTCAGCATCCAGGGACAGGATCATGAGCGGGATTCGGTTAGCCTGGGCGTGGTGAATGATATCAAAAGTTTTAAGGGTGTTGTCACGGGCCTCCCGACCAGGCACAAACCCCACCTGATCCGGGTGAATTAGATCTGGCAGGTATTTATTCAGTCTATTGGCGAGCAATTTGGCGTAAATTTTTAAGTCTACATTGAGCAGGGAGATGGGACGATAACTGGAGCAGAGTTGAGGGTCTTTACCCGGCTTAGGGATAACCGCGACATGAGCCAAGGTGGAGCTAGGGGGAAACAGGACCTCCGGGGAAATAGAGTTGAAAGCTGACAACAGAAGCGGTAGCAACCGGTCCGCCAACACCTTATAAAACTTGACAGTGTAACCATCCGGGCCAGGACTCTTTCCCCCAGGAAGATCAGATATAACCATGAGGAGCTCCGCGGGAGTGAAGTCCGTATCAAGTTCCTCAGCCATCTCCCCAGACAACGGTGTGAAGGGAGATGAGAAAGAGTCCCGTCCCGGCGGATGGGAGGGGGCGGGGGTGGGAGGGTTAAGGTTGTAAAGCTCAGAGAAAAAGCTATGGAAGCACTCCGCTATCTCTGGGGTCGTGTGAACAACTTGGCCAGAAGGGGCCTTAGTATTTGGGATGTGTGACTGGGCAATTCTGGTTTTTAAAGCTCTGGCCAACATACGTCCGCTCTTATTGCCAAACTCGTAGAATTTACTGCGACAGACTTGAAGAGCGCGCTGCTGGGCAGAGTCCAACAGCCGTCTGGCGTCCTGTCGGGCAATCTGTAACTCACGTAAAATCGGGAGAGACAGCGCACGTTTGTGAGCCAGTTCAAGAGCACTAATTTTTTGGAGAGCAATTTTAAGGGAGTGGGCCCTTTCCCTCTTAAGGCGCGCCCCGTGTTTTATGAGGACCCCCCTGAGAACACATTTAAGAGCTTCCCAACGAACCAAGGGGGATGTGTCGTCCTGGGCATGATCAATAGTGAAATTTTCCACCGTTTGAAGCAAATCAGCATGGCACACCCCATCCAGGAGCAGGGACTCATTCAGTCTCCAAGTCCAGGGGCCTTTAGTGATGAAGGGGAGATGTAAGGTACAATATACCGGGGCATGGTCAGACCACAGGATACTGCCAATGGACGTAGATGCCACCCAGGGGAGAGCATGTTGCTGAAGGAAAATGTAATCCAGGCGACTGTAGGTGCCATGCGGATGGGAGTAAAAACTATAATCCTTATCCGTGGGGTGTTGAATGCGCCATGCATCACACAGTTGAAGCTGTAGGAGAGCACGCCTCACCCGCCTAATAGCACCGTATGCAACACTAGAGCGACCAGTAGAATTATCCACCGTCGGATCTAGAGTAAGGTTAAGGTCTCCGCACAGCACCACAGTCCCTCGGACCACTGGAAGGGCGGTTTCTATTAGTTGAAGAATGAAGGGCACCTGACCCTGGTTAGGGGCATAAGCGTTAATCACCGTAAATTCCCTCCCACCAATATTAAGCACTAAGATGAGGTATCTCGCATCGGGATCCGCAACAAGATTGACAACCTGATGGGGGAGAGACTTGTGGAGGGCTATGGCAACTCCACACGATCTGGAAAGGGGATTATTACTGAAATGCCACGTAGTGTAGTGTTTGTGCCTGATAGTAGGGGTATGTCCCTCCTTAAAGTGTGTTTCCTGGAAGCATGCGATGTGTACCTTACGCTTGTGTAGATGGTGTAAAATTTGCGCCCGCTTTTCAGGAACATTCAGCCCCTTCACGTTGAAGGAGGCAATATTAAGGTCAGCCATGGATGCATACTAAACGACTCGCTGAGGAATTCCGGCTAACGCACGAAGGATCGGAGTCCAGGATCGCCAGGAGGGAAGTAGAGGAGGGAAACAAGCTAGGAGTAAAGAACAGAGCATTAGAAAAAAACACAGACATAAAATCAAACAGAAAAGGCAGTAGAAAAACAACTGCCGCACAAGCTAATCGCACTATTGCGGAAGACCGAAAATTCGGTCCAAAACCTACAGGGGGAAGGTGACAACTACGCATAAGAGTTATCCGCACTCCCTAGCGTACAATAATATAGGTATTAACAGCTTTAACATCATTTGCACACTTTAAATAATAAGAGAGGAAGACATTGGAAGGCATCTGAAGGTAACGGTAAAAAAGCAACAAGCAATCTTGAAAACAGACAGCAGCAAGTAAATAAAAGGAGGAATTCCAAGAACGGCCGTCCGGGTCATCACGCCGAACGGGCGGTCTCCATGGGTGGAATAGGGTCATGTTCTTGTCGGCGTCTAGATCGTCTCCGGGGTCCACGCGGAGGGCGTCCCTCCACCACCGCTAGGGGCCCAGAGATTGGGCGTCTCCCCCGTGATCCCCCGCCAGCAGAGGATAACAACGAGGGCCACTCCGGTAATGCAACATGAGGAAGATTCAAGTCCCGCAAGAAACCAGGCAGGTCGGTCGGGGATCGCACAGTGTAGGTACGGCCCTCCTGTCGGACCATCAGGGCAAACGGGAAGCCCCACCTGTAGATGATGTCCCGGCTTCTGAGTACCTCCAGCAGGGGTTTGAGAGCAGCTCTTTGCGCCAGCGTATGTCGAGATAAATCCGGTAAAATACGTAACTGCGTGCCTTGATGGAGAATGATGGGTTGCCGTCTGATTTTTTGGAGGATAGAGTCCTTGATTGCGTAGAAATGTATTCGGCAAATGACATCCCTCGGCCGAGGATCGTCAATACTTACAGGGCGGAGAGCTCTATGTGCCCGGTCGATCTCTATATGGGTATTCGGCGGACGGCCTAGTAAAGTATTGAAGATGGTGGATAGAGTCGAAAACAGATCAGACGCAGGAACAGATTCGGGCAATCCTCGAACACGTAGGTTGTTCCTCCTATTACGGTTTTCAATATCATCAAGATGCTGCTGCAAGGTGAACAACTGAGCTGAGTGCTGCTGGATAGTGGATTGGATATCTGCAATAGTGGCACTTTCAGCAACCCGATCCTGCGTAAGAGTGTCCACCCTCGTAGAAAGTGAGGAAAGTTCCGCACGAAACTGTGTAAACTCCAGCTTGCATTCTTCCACGATCTGTCTGGCAAAGGAAGTCATATCAGCCCTAGTAGGCAACAATTGAACAAGCTGGCGGATATCTGAGAGAGTCGCCGGCCGATTTTCACACATAGATCCAGACAACGGGTCGGTAAAACTTAATCCACTACTGGCTGGCGTGTCCACTTCAGGAGACGGGAGTGGATGCAATTGAGGACCTTGGCCACTTGCAGGTAGTGCAGGCATAGTCCCGGGGTGCTGGGTAGATCCCATAAGCAGGGTCGAGGTTAATATCATTGGGGCATTGGGGTATCCGTGCCGTGCGGAGCTGGAGGGCCGAGAGGGAGAGGTTCCCACCAGCCCCGGATCCCTGGATGGAAGGGGGAGAGTTGGGGCTATCCGTCCCATGGGGTGTGAGGTGACCTGGATGATGGGAGGCTCAGGGCCTCGGTACTCACTGTGCCTCCTCGCTAACTCCTCCAACTGCAGAACTGCAGGCAGGGCAGATGCGGTGTCTCTCACTCCAGGGGCTGGTAGTAGGCCGCAGTCGGATCCCGGAAGAAGAGGGCCCGCAGGCCATGAAAGCAGAGACGATGGAGGATGGCAGCCATCTTGAGAGGCCACATGTTCTTGTGACCGGGGAACGGCATCCGCCGCTACAGTGGTCTCCGAAGTCTCCCAGCAAGACCGGGGATCCAATGCCTCTGGGTCCTGTGCTGGCACGCTCTCTATCGGAGCAGCTGAAGGGAGGGCCGTGCTCTCCAGAGCAGGCCTGCATCCGCCAGCCTCGTGGTCCCGGCGGCCATCTTGGGAAGCTGGAGGCGTTGTCGCACGGGCCGCACGATCCATCGCAGCCCGGGAAGGAGACAGAGGATCGGTGAACTCCAGGGTCTGCACCTCAGAGGGTGAGTGGATATGTCCTGCCGTCATCTCCGGGCCCTGGTCCGTTGGAGATGGAGAGGTCGGGCGGCCATTTTGACCTCCAGCCTCGGCCCGCGCCGCAGCCCGCAGCTGCATCTGGGGCTGTCGCCCAAAATAATCCCCGATATCGCGCTGGGGCGATGAGGGACATGTAGGGGCTGCTGCCCTTGCTTTTTTAGAATTTTTCCCCATATCTGGGAGTGGATGTAAGCCAATTTAGTAGCGCTAGTTGAGGAGCTGGAGAGAGCACGTCTTCACTCTCCCATAGCTGGCCACGCCCCCCGAAATAACCTTTTAAAGGTATGAGAGTCAGCATCCTAGAAAGATGGTCAAATCACTTCCATTTAGTCAGATGCTGAGGATTAGGAGGATAGTGGATGATTAATCGACCAATCATAGTTGATTCGACGAGATGGGAGAGAAATTTTGATCTAGGGGTTACCCGGATAGACTTGTCGGGTCCCATATTGCCCGAATTAGAACTAACGAGAGTCAAAGGGATCACTCTAAAGATATTAGAGGTTCTAAGAATAAAAAACGTATCCCTTGTGTCACCACTTATGACACAAACAGTCCCAAAATTATGCAGGTGGTTAGGAGACATTGGCCTATATTGGGGAATTTTTACGATATTCCAGAATTTAAATCCCCCCCTCTATTTTCTTACAGGAGATCGTCTAACTTGAAAGATAGACTAGTAAAAACTGATATAGGTCCTAGAGACAGTGGGAGTTTGGCTAGCCAAGATCGTATCTCACTATTGTGGTTGTTATCCATGCTTAAATTGTGTGAATTGTGGTCTAATGATTAAGGGAGATTCCTTTACACACCCAAAGACCGGCAAGACTTATAAAATAAGAAATTTTTTAACCTGTAGATCGAGCTTTGTAATCTATGTTCTTATATGTCCATGCAAACTGTTATATGTAGGTGAGACTACTACGGAGTGTAGGATTAGACTCAATACACACAAATCTACGATCAATACAAATAAGACTGAATTACCTATCCCCAGACATTTCTGTGAAGCCCAACATAGGGTTAACCAGCTTCGCTTTCTTATCATAGATCATGTTCCCCCTCTTAGAAGGGGTGGTGAAAGGGAGAAAGTATTAAAAAGGAAAGATGTGGAGTGGATTAGTAGACTTGATACGCTGCAACCTAAGGGACTCAACTTTGAGTATAATTTAAAAGCATTTTCATAGATTTATTTTGGCTTAGGATACTGTGGATTGTGATATTTTCCCATACTGCTACTGGATGATATTGCCCCCTTATGTAGTAAGAGTCAATTTAATTATTTTATTTTCTATTTTTATGAGGGGTATCTATATATATATATATATATATATATATATATATATATATATATATACATTTTATATTTATTTCATGTTTAGATCGCACATATTTTTTCTGGGATTTAGAGTTTTTTGTAAGTTTGGATAATTAATTATTATTTTTTTATTTTTCAAGACTGATTTATAAATAACAATCTCTTCTCTGGATGCTGACCCAAGCCGGGGGACACATGGACGTTTAGAGTGCTTTTTTCTTTGTGGATGTAGATACTGTATAATATTATTGTACTCTATTACTACACATGACCCCCATTGATATATATCACCTGAATTGCTCTATTTTCTTTGAGATCCTTAGAACCCTTTCGTATCTAGACACTATGACGTGGTTTTATCCACAATCATATTTGTCATGATTTCGGACCATGCCACCTATATTGGTGATATTGGTCGGGTCAAATAGGACTCTTTGATTTCAATAGACTTACGCTGGGGTCTGGGATCTATACACTTGATGCCTGTACTTTGTTTTCTCTCCGGCATTCTTGTACGCATGCGTGGTTGCTAAGACGCTAACATGGGGCTGTTTTGACAGCCGCTCACGTGATATTTTTATCACGTGATTTAGTGCTGAACATGCGCAGTTGGACTGCATGAACGGCGTAGATTTTTGAACTTGGCGCACTACACGTCCCATGTTATGTACCTTCGTTTGGGTGAGTGCCAATGTTTGTATGTTCATTCATAAAAAAAGCACACGTGCATTGATTTCTTCCACCTGAGTCTGCGCAGCTGCAGAATACTTTGACTCTAATCAGGAAATCTTGTGCGATCTGCCACTATGTCACTTTATTTGAATAAAACACCTTCTTGGATGTTCACTAAACACAATCTTATAAATGTCATTACATTATAATGATGGACCTTATATGGTCGATTTGATATACACTTATAAACTTTACATTTTGTACTTGAATGTTTAAATCCGTTTTGTAACTCCTCCAATTGTGGGTTGTATAAAAGCACTGAACTGTCTGTTTTATATTACTTGACAAAGGCTGCATTAAGCAGCTGAAACGTTGCACCTTTTTCACTGATCGGTGAATAAACTTTCTATTTTTTGAACCTTGGAGCCTCTTTCTCCTTACATTTATATACCTTTGCACATTTTCTTGTATTAATGGCCAGTTGTGCAGTTTATCCGTGGCCTTTTGCCCTATGATACGGTTTTCAGTGCACATATATTTCGTTTGGATTTAGTTCTCTGTACTTTACCACATCACATGATGTTTATATGGTACTAGCATGTTATTCGTGTAGTCCTCTTCGTATCTCCACACCATTTTTTAATGTGTCTGTATAATGGTTTTTAACTTTTGATGGTCAATATGTTGTCATGTTTATTGTAATAAAGTTTTTTTATATCTTCATGGTACATAGTATGTACTTTGTGTTATTTATTCAGTTTTGGATACATTACATGTCCTCACGCATCTTTATAAATATTCATTTTTGTCTTGTGATATGTGCGGACGCTTAATTTTTGACGTATGTCTAAGGTCTATATTTGTATAGGTATTTATTACCTATGTATTACAAGCATTAACAGAAAAAGGGTTTTGCTAGTGAATGTGTTGACCACTACTTGTAGCATACAAGCCAGCGTAGATAGCGCCACATTCTGTGACCCCTGTAGATGTAGATATATATATACATATACACACACACAAACACACACACACACACCGTGTTCCAAATTATTATGCACGTTGGATTTAAGTGTCATAAACATTGAATTATTCGTTTTTCAATTAAACTCATGGATGGTATTGTGTCTAAGGCTGGGTTCACACGACCTATTTTCAGACGTAAACGAGGCGTATTATGCCTCGTTTTACGTCTGAAAATAGGGCTACAATACGTCGGCAAACATCTGCCCATTCATTTGAATGGGTTTGCCGACGTACTGTGCAGACGACCTGTAATTTACGCGTCGTCGTTTGACAGCTGAGAGTGGTATTATTGCAAAGTGGAAGCATTTAGGAACCACAGCAACTTCGCTACAAAGCGCAGACCACGTAAAGTTACGGTGCGGGGCCGCCGAGTGCTGTAGCACATAGTGCATAAAAGTCACCAACGCTCTGCTGACTCAAGAACTGCAGAGTTCCAAACCCCCTCCAGAATTAACATCCGCACAAAAACTGCTCTGGGAGCTTCATGGCATGGGTTTTCATGGCAGTGCAGATACATGCAAGCCTTTCATCACCAAGCATCGTGTAGAGTGGTGTAAAGCACGCCACCACTGGACTCTGGAGCAGTGGAAACGTGATCTGTGGAGATTCACGCTTTACTATCTGTAAGTCTGATGGAAGAGTCTGGGTTTGGCGAAAGATAGGAGAACATCACTTGACTGAATTGTGCCAACCAGGGCCAGCTCCAGGTTTATGTGGGGCCTTGGGCGACACAGACTTAGTGGGCCTTTTTGCGGCGGAACTCATGGTGGAGGTAAAGTGCCACACAGCCCCCCTCCCAGGTAGTGCCACACAGCCCCCAACTCCATATTAATGACTATGGATTTAGAATAGGATGTCATAAAAGCTCCTGTAGGTGTAATGGGTAGGTGCCCCAATACTTTAGTCCATATAGTGTGTCTTTTTCTCTTTTATATATACACTCCTCAGCAGTGAAATTTCCACTCCAAGAAAGGCAAGCTGTAAGGTTGTAAAAATAGAGGAAGAAGGTGTCGCTAAGATCTGCAGGTGAATAAATTTTCAAGGAGTATTAAAGCCAGATTGAAAGCAACGTTTTTAGCCACATGAAACCTTAAAAATCGGATCAAGTGCTGTGGGTTGTTTGTGCGATGCCTCCTGTTAGGCAACGTACCAGTTATCGCCCCTTGTCGCAAACTGAGAGGGACAGAATCCTTGAACTGAGAGACCTTGGTTTATCACTCCGGCAGGTCATTACGCACCTAGGCCGAGATGTCAGCACTGTTCAACATTGCTTGTCCCAGAGGTTGGGAGAACAACGACCGGGAATGACAGAAGGAGATGCGCGGAGACTAACCTCTGCACAGACGAATCGTCTGATTGGAAGAATGGTGCGTAGCGATCCATTCTGTGCTGCAACTGAAATTGAACGTCACATCCCAAGCCTAGGGCGGCAACCAGTATCGACACAAACCATCAGAAGGTGTTTGCATCACATTGGGCTACGAGCCAGACTTCCAGCTACTGGTGTTCCATTGACTACAAGCCACCGCTCTCAAAGGATTTCATGGTGCATAGCAAGAGGGTAATGGAAGCTGGAATGGAGGTCTATCCTCTTCAGCAATGAGTCTCGCTTTTGTCTCGGAACCAATGATAGCCAGAGATTGGTCTGGAGACCACGTGGGCAACGCCATGAAGACGTCTTCAAAAGGGAATGTCTCAACGGTCCTACTCCCGGGATTATGGTGTGGAGTGGCATGATGTACGGTAGCCGGACCGCTCTAGTCTTCTTTTCAGGTACACTAACAGCTCGGCATGGCATTGATTTGGTCGTGGAACTAGTGGTACGGCCATTTCTCCAATATGTCCCAGAAACTGTTTTTTAACAGGGAAAAGTCAGGCCAGATGTTGCTCATTCTACTGTGAGCAGCCTGCATGGCCTAAACGTGCTACCACGGCCTGCAGAGTTTCTGGACTGGTCTCCCATCGAGCCCATCTGGGACGTCATTGGTCGGCAATTGCAAAGGGAGCGGCGAGCAGCCAATCTTGATGTTTTGCGTGCCCAAGTGCATTCAGCGCAGCATAACATTCCTCAGACAACCATTAATAACCTCATTGATAGCATGCCAAGGCGTGTAAGCGCGAGTATTTCTGCGTGCAGCGCTCATACTGAATAAATCAAGATGTTTGGAATATTTAGTTTCAATTTTTTTTATAATTCGCATATCATTAACATGTCTATTGATCCTGTGATTTCCACAATTCCAAAACGTTTCCTTCTTGGTGTTGCAATTTAAATGTTGAGGAGTGTATATATCCTAGTAGTTACGTATGAAACTACTGGGTTAAAATTCATGAACTTTTACAGAAAAAGTATTAATCTGCACATTGAAGCATTATGTTTGGGACCTTGAACATTGACTTTGCTTCGGTTTTGAAACATGATCTTTTCAGTTTGCTTGAAACTATAACAAAGGTTGGCTTAGAGGGATTATCTACTCTAGCCAATCCCTTTTTGTTAGAAGGGTCCCTGATCGAAAAGTTAAGCAGAGGGTGTCCCTCTGCTAGGGTTCAAAACAAACTGCAGTAACGGCTGTTCACATCATGTTTTTTTGGCCTATGCTTGAAGTATATACCGGGAAAAGCTTCCGACGTATGTGTTAAACGGCTACGTCATGACGTATCCGGTAAACGGATGCCGTTATAGATTATGGGTGACTGATGCTACTGTTAGGCATCTTTTACCCATAGACTAATATGGTATCTGTTTAATGGATAGTTCATGAAAAGCCCATGACCTATCCATTTAACGGATGCCTGCCATATAGTGGCATCCGTCACTCATAGGCTACCATGTTAAAAATCCTATACATTAAAAGTATATGTTTTTTTACTGGACTCCGCGGAATGGAGTAGTATTGTTTACTACGCTATTCAATAAAAAAAAATATTTGCGGTATACGAACGTACACTATACTGGCCAAACAGAGGCCAAAAGTACACTTTTCTGGTCTTCGTCTGACAATGCAGCCCTATTAACATGTTTAGCTTGTATGTTGGGAGCTCTCCTGACATACAAACTAAACCTAAAACGTGATGTGCACAGGGCCTTCACTGGTAAGGCACCCTGCAGCGCCACAACAATGGTAATTATGCATTACACAGTTCTCAATGATAGCCATGGACTGTCATGTAACGCATGGACGTAATAGGTCCCCCAGAGCGATAGCTGAACTTTGTAAGCGATCCGCTCTAATAACACCGAATTCCCTAATCGAGTATTTGATAACGGATTTTTAAGCCATACAAACCCTTTACCTTAGAGTTCTGTATATCTACTGTAAACTAAAAAATTAAGGACACAGAGGTGGTAACAATATTTTACTTGTTTGATGAGAAAACTTCTACCATTTACTGCTAGTGGACAAAGCACTAGGAATAAAAGCAGTAAGGCACCACAGCAGCAAGTTTATCATGCTCTCAAGTGCTAGAGAGCTCCTACTCTGCACACTGAAGAAGCAGGTTTCATAGCAATGGAGCACAAACAGCACATTGTCCAAACACCCTGGTTGATTTCACTTCAGGACATCTTCTATTAGGTGTTAATTAGATCCTTTAAACAAAGGTAGTCTTAATTCACATATGCCAGACTTCCCTCTTTCCCATCATGAGGCGAAGCTCAAGAGTTTCTAGTTACTGACATGAGTCTTCCTTTATTACTTCCTTGTTCTTCACTGACCACCCATAGCCTTTGCCAATTTTCCATTTTTCTTTTTGTTATAGTCACATTAGTTTTGACCCAAATTGTGGAACATAAGAATAGAGTTGTAAATTTTTAGAGCAGGTCCCAATTTGAGTCCCAAGATCTTCACCAAATCTGTCTGAGTAAGCAGGAGAAAGGCCTCACCATCTATTTGCTGTGGGAAAGGTATGAAAATGGGGTTAGAGAATGTTGCTAACATCAAGGAAATACAAAAAGTGGCCCAGCCTCTGTAATTAATAAAAGTGACTAATCATTCCTCTAAAATGCTGCAGCCAGGATCCATCTATCCTTGTACAGACCTAAATTCAAACTAATACAGGTATACATATAGACTATATAAAGGGATGCAGGCAATAGGGAGCAGTGTTCACTCATTGTGAAATATGATACCTCTTCTCTGAAGACGGATGCTTGTTCCATACAACCTGGTAGCTGCTGAACAAATAGAGCAACCTGCAACATGAAGAGAAAGTAAAGAAATAAAATCTAAGGGCCTTTTCATTCTTAAGGCATTGCAGTTTGTTTTATTGTGTTCTCTGGCATATACATTTATCTCTCACTTATACACAGACATTTAACCCTTTAGATGCCACAGCCAATAGCGACCGCTGCACCCAAGAGGTTTTACAGAGGGAGGATGCTCCCTCGTTGTGCCTATTGGCACCTCCAAACAAAGATCCCCAGGTCTACCATCTATGTGAGCCAAATAGGCTGACTATAAGGCCGGATTCACACGAGCGTGTGCATTTTGCCCGCGCAAAAAAAGCGGCGTTTTGCGAGCGCAAAAGGCACTTGACAGCTACGTGCGTCAGCCCCGTATGATGCGTGGCTGAGTGCTTTTCGCGCAGCCGCCATCATTATGACACTCCGTTTGGATGTTTGTAAACAGAAAAGCACGTGGTGCTTTTCTGTTTTCATTCATCCTTTTCACAGCTGTTGCGCGAAACACGCTCATCCCACGGAAGTGCTTCCGTGTGGTGCGCGTGATTTTCACGCACCCATTGACTTCAATGGGTGCGTGATGCGCGAAATACGCCCAAAGAACGGACATGTCGTGACTTTTTCGCAGCGGACTCACGCTGCGGAAATATCACGCAACTGTCTGCACGTCCCCATAGACTAATATAGGTCCGTGCGACGCACGTGAAAATCACACGCGTTGCACGGACGTATATCCCGTTCGTCTGAATAAGCCCTAAGCGTAATAAAGTATTGCAATGTATTCTGTTAGCGATAAGAGAATTGCATGTTCAAGTCTCCCAGTGGAGCTATAATAAATTCAGCGTCATACACTCCTCTTTCCAACACCCACTTTGTCAAAAGTTAAAAAAAATGCCCAGTTAGGCATTAAGAAACTAATTAGCATAAACCGAAAATTGCTCAGAACTTGCTCAAAAATGATCGTTTTTCAAAATAAAAAGCACTGTTGTTATCTACATTACAGCGCTGATCAGATTATTATCTTATTAGTTTTCACAATAGCCAGTACAGCAGACAAAATTAGCTGATGTTTCTGGTTTTCTGCAGCTCACTTGTCATCTTTGCGGTGTAGAGTGGTAGAGGCGGACAATTAACGTCCATTAATTACAGCTGCTATACAGCATAAATACGATACTGTACTGTCTATACAGACACTGCAGGAAGGAAGCGTGTGTTTCCAATATGACCCCAGGGAAGTCTTTAAAAATGAAAAGTTACAACATTAACACTGCAAACATTATTGCTCTTCTGCATGCTTACATCTTATTAATGAAACTAATAAGAAATAGGAGATATTCCCTTTAAGCAATTGCTGGCACTTCCTTCTAAATGGCAATAGGCACAGTCAAAAGCAACCAGCTTTGCACTGTTCAATCCTAGATTTTCCAGCCATTCTATGGACCAATGTAATACTTCTTGCAAATGAAAGTGCACAGAGATGCAAGAGGGGAAAACCTCCTACAACCCATTTTAACATAATATACCATCTTACTTCTTCAGCATTCCACTTGCTGACAGTCTTGGCAGTATATGCGGACACTTCAGGAAGCAGGTGACATTGTTTTTCCCAGCACAGATGAATGCGATGACCAGGGTCAGAGGACAAGGATGTCATGAATACTGATTGATGAAGGGCTTGCTCTAAACTCAGTTCACAATCTGGGGAAAACCATGCCATTCCAATTAAACTTAGCACTCAATATCTTTACATGAAGAGTTTTTAAAAACTACAGAATAAACTATAAGCCACAGCATATTTTTTTGTTTGACATTTTTGGTATGTTTTTTGTTACTATCCAACTAAAGACAAGAAAAAAAAAACAACTTAAAATATTCCAGGTTTTCACACAGGCCTCTAGAGCAGACACAATAAGCTAACACTTCCGCTTTTTTTGTAGCTCACTTGTCAGCTTTACTGTATAGGCAGGGACAGAATGAGCAGTCATCTCATTAGTATTTGAGTGTGGGCGAGTTAGGGTGTGTTCACACGTGGCAGATTTGCTGCAGTAAATCCTGCAACTGAAAATTCATGTCATACACCTGAAGGGGTGTTGTTTCCACAAACTCTATTTAGATGAATGGAATAGTCGCAGAAATGTCTGCAAAAAATCTCTATGTATGATCATACTCTAAAAGGTCTATTTACAAGAGCCAATGTTCGGGAGAACGAGCGCCTTTAGGAACGCTTGTTCCCGATTATTATCCTGTGAGGGCAGGGATCAGCACCGGAATCAGATGGCTCCGACCACTGTATAGCACCCGTGCCACAGATTTGTTCCTATTCAAGTGAATAGGA